>NC_090898.1:8245608-8558966 GCF_040956055.1 Brachionichthys hirsutus
CACTTGAGAATTAGCCCCCCTCAGAGCGCGTGCACAAGGGCTGACATATGGCTGACTCGGATGAATTCCCCTACTGTTCCTCGGGACTCTCCAGGGCCTTGGGGCTGATCGGAGCTTCACGCTCCTCTTTACTAGATTAAGTCATATAATCTCTCAGTAACAAGACTTAAAATCCAGAGCAGTAAAGTTCGGGGGGGGCAGGCTGCACTTACACACAGCAAAAGCTGTTTTCCCTTTATTTTACGATTTATTTTATGACAGCAAGTAAGAGTTAATGCTCCTCATCAACTTTCTCTTCATCGATTGGCAGGGAGGGAGATTTGTTGAGAGTGGGAAAAGACTAATGTAAGTCAAACTTAAAACTCGTCTAAGTGTTCATTGCTATTGGTGATGAGATCTCCCTGGTCAGGAAGCCTGAGAATAAACACAGAGACGCTTTGCGTTAGGTGTGAGCAGTAACATAATCGATTACACATAATCTTATCTCAATACGGTTTTCTTGCCTTTACTTCTCTGCCTGCACATGCAAAGCCTTAATTTCTATTTCTGCCAACGAAAGCAAACATGAGATGTCATTAATGCTAATGGCCATTAAATAAAGCCAATTAAAACTGACCTATTCCTAGAATAATAAAGCATGTTTTATATAATACTTTATGTTACAAACCAGATTTATGGGTCTAGATGCATGCAAAGTACTTATAGAGTACAAAAGCACTTCTCATTAAGGCTGTTGAGTTCATAATGAAACAAGGACTCCCACTGGACAGTTGATTAGGTAGATGCCTTCGTGGGGCGCCGAGGCCAAGCGTCAGGCCTGTCTCCTGCCCTCCAGGAATTCACTTTATTCATTCACTGTAATTCATGGCCGACCCTGACAGAGTCGGCTGCACCCTCTCCGTCTACTCATTAAATTTGGAGCTGGGGCAGCAGAGGCAGGAAGGAACCCCGGCGATGGAAGATATTAGAAGCCGAGGTGCAGCTTCGGATAGGAAATCTACCCTGAACTCAAATGTCTGGTAGAAATCAGTCGAGCCTTCTTGTGATCATCAAGGTTTTTCCAGCGCGGCAGCTATATTGGTAATGAGCTGATTTATTTAGCGTAGGTTAAAATTCCCCCCCCCCCCCCCCCCCCCCACACACACACACACACACACACACACACACACACAAATCTAGACATTATATCTAGAGGTCTGAAGGATTGAAGGAATGTTTTTTAGTAAATATTTTTTTCTCTAGGCATTAAATACAAACCCGTCATCATGAGATACTCTCTCCTGTTGATAATTTAATGAATCATAAGGTTTATCTTTCAACATTTTTGTGCTGCTTCTAATCACAGGCTAGAAATCAACTCACATGTTATTTGTATGGCTTCGGATCACAACCATGACACTTTCCAAAATAGTGGATCTAGAGTCTATGATCTTTATTCTAAGAGACCCAACGTGAGGGATCTATAGGAATAATTTCTAACTGTCGTATAAAGAATATCATAATATCGCTTGAATGAATTTGTCTTAGATCAGAAGTTCTATCAGCTTGTCAGTCTGGTCACGTTGTGAGAATACCTTTGACCTTCAGGTTAATTCACTGGTTTGATTTTTGCATTTGGTGGAAAAGGAGAATTTTAAAATTCTAGACTTTTGCATTCCACTCAGGAGACAACCAAAGCCAGTAGAAGTGACCAAAACAAGGTTTCTCGGCTTGATAGCGTCTCTTCCAACCTCATGCCAGACGGCCGACTGGAAATGTCAGGAATGCCAGACTGCTGCTCAATAGGAGACCATGTTTCACTTATTGGCTACTGGTGTGCAGAGCCACAGGGACAATGTCCAAGATGAGTTCCCACACAATGGGGACAAGGCATTTATGACTCTTCAGCCACAGGGAAAAATGAAAAGTTCACCCTTAGGACACTCACGCTTCTTGTACTCCCACTCACACACTGGGAGAGTTCTTCTCTGGGCAGACACCCCTTGTATTTTTGGACTGTGTCTGAAAGGATCCAACCAGGCTGCCCCCATCGGGGTGATTTAAATGACCTGTTATTACCTTTCTTACCCATTGTCCCTCGACTGGTATACAAGTCTGATGATGCTTTTAATTATTGGGTTCAGAGCCCAATAGACAGGAGTCAGTAGAAGCCTGTCTATATCTCCCTGATGGGGAAACAAAACCGGTGGTAACCACAGCAACCAAGTAAATGAAGGTTCAGTCACATATTTTGGTGATAGAAAGTGATAATCGTTGCTTTTAGAATGCAAACTGAAGTTACAGTATGACAAGCTAGTCATGGACAGGAAAGAGGTCAACTGACTTTGTTCATAAACAATCATGTTAATTGATCATTTAAAAAAAAGCTATTAACAGTTTTGTTAGCAGTAAGAGGTAATAAATCTTATATAATTGATTTTGCTATATTCTTATTGGATAAACTGGGTAAATTAAAGCTCTGATACAGACGTGAAGTATATATCTGTGCAAAAATAAAGCAATGACGTAGAAACGGGGAAGATGTTGACCCTTCATAGCTCATTTTGGGTTTCGTGACTACAATCAGTGACGTGTTCCATGGCTGTTGTTTATTGTGGGGGGAAATTCGAAGAAGAATTTAAAAAAAAATACATTTAAATCTTTGTAATTCACAAACGTCATTATTTAATGCTGAGACGGTCACGCGTGGGAAGGGGCGCCATCTACTGGTGCTATGTTAGATCTGCAGGGAAAACTGCACATCTTTTCCACTCGTGACAGAATTTTAAGATATAACCTATAAAAAGAGGCTTCATTCCGATTCAGTTTGATCCTTGGTTCGTATGCAAGATATTCATGTCTGCGGAATACGGAATATGGACATTAAACGATTACGGGATCATCCCAGTTGGGAGTCCGAGATTCCTTGTTTCATTCATAAAAAGCTGAGTAATTAGTTGCACTGAGTACAATAAAGCTTTTGATGCTCATTGCAGACAATTAAGAGAATGGGTGAAGCGAACCCTTTTCACGGGTTTTCCCATTTCCTCCCTGATATCTATTATAATCTTCAGCTCATCTACTGCTATTGGAAACCCATATGCAGACATTTTCCAATTAGACCCACCCTCCACTTTGAGCTTTACTTACTCGAAGGCGAAGGAGAATGCAGAGTCCTTTAACAAGTGGGCCCCACTCTCTTGTTCACATGGGGAAGTTTACCCACATCTGTCTCAGCACCTCACCCCTGGAAGAGAGGGGGGTCAGTTCCAAGGCCAGAGGTCAGCACTTGCCCCATTGTGAGCTAGAACCAACATGGACCCCAATCGAACACTGCGGTCAGCAGGACACAGTGTGCGGTTGGTTTTTAGGGCCACGGATGTGTGAGCTTAACAGGAGTTGTGCTTTCAGGCGGCTTGCTGCACGAAAGCGTTTGTTGGGTTTTTTTAAAATTGGGGGGGGGGGGGGGAAACAAATGCTTCTCCTGGGTTGTCAGGTCTTTTCTGCATCGTCAATGGCAGGAATACAAATACAAAACAAAGCTGTGGTTTACAATTTGCAGGTGTGCAAGGCTGTGAGTTAAGCTAGTGGAGAAATGCCCCATGCATGCATTAAAAAAAAAAAATCAAGTGTATCTGGCTCTCAAGAGGGAGGGCCGCGTGAGAACAGATCTAGTTAGTACCGTCACAGCTGATCAGATAAAACAGGCAGCCGCGGGTCAGGAAAGGCCTGCAGCTGTTATCCTGCTGCATTCAACTCAATGGTTAAAAAGCAGCAGCTTTGCTCCCTCGCCCTGGTCTCTGCTGTCTTTCTTTGAGTCTTATCAGCAAGCCTCCATCCATAATTGACTTGATTCCCAGATTTCTGTCCCGATGACCACCCCTGCCGCAGCATAAAAGTGGGCAGCAAGGTGGTAGAACACTGCCCGGCTGAAGGAAAATGAAATGCAAAAGAAAGTATTCTTCTAATGACTTGAATGGAAGAGGAAAATCAGCATAATGGCCGCGCTCCCCTACCACACATTCACTCTCTCACACGCAAACGCTTCTTCTTCATACAGGCCCTCCTACCACTCCCTATCCGCATCCAAATCTTGATTAACCTCCTCTCCCACTCCCCATTTCCCACCCACTCACATTCACACATACACATGGGACACAAAGTCCCTCGGAGGCCCCCTGACAGATGGGGAGAGGGGTTTCAGGGAGTTCCTCTGAACAAATGGCACCCTGGTTTAGTGTGGTGTCAGGGTTGAATTGATCCCCGGGACTACAGAGGCTTCTCTCTGCCAGTGTGTCACAATGGCAACAAGTGTGTAGAGCTGGGAGCAAGCTTGTACAGGCATGGGACCCATGCCTCATGAATGATAGCTTAGCAAATGGCCCTCCTTTCACTGGCTTTCATTCTAGGACCTTCTCTCTTTTTCTTTCATACCCTACTCAAAAAACTTGCCCAGCTTTGTTAGTTTTATTGGGTTTGATTGGTTTGAAATTCTGAAACGTGTTGGTTTTTGTGTGAATGTGTATGTGTGAGTGTTGGAGCAGGGCAGGGGGGGAGTATGTGGTTGTGTGTTGGTGGTGTTGTTTAGAGGGGTCGGGGGGTGGGGGGGCGGTATTTTTGAACATTTTTGCTTGTTAAATTGATGGGCATTGGGGTCTCACGGTATGGTCTGTGGAATGATGTAAAGCTATCTGTCATTAACCAAAGCAAAGGAATGTGATTCAGTTTTTGTGAGCTGCACTTCCTGGGAGGTCGGGATGTTTTCCCACTCGGTGAGATAAGCACCATGTGTGACATTTTCCCAGCTTTCCATAAATTCGAGCAGACACACGGCAATGGGGATTTCACGCCGTTCTTGTAGCTGTACATCCTGTCATGTAAAATCAACTCTCTCACTGCTGCAAGCAACAACCCAGGCATTAAAAACCCATGCAATAGCATTTTATTTCAAGGTCATATATTTGTGTTATGTGTTCTTGTATATCCGCAGAATGAGCTCCTGTCTCCAGAAAATAGAGCCTTGCTGAAAGTCCACTGTGACCCCCCCAAGCTGACCCTGGTTAGTGGTTTACAGGCTCAGGAACAATCGTTCCTTTGGTAGATTACAACAGCATCATCCCTCCAGGTCCGTTTCATCAGTGTCCGTCTGGTTAATGTTTCACTAGACCTCTATTTCTTCCCCCCCCCCCCCCCTTGGCCTACAAGAGAGACAAGAAAGGAAAGGGATGCAGAGGAGGCTCGGCTGATCACAAAAGGAGAACAGAGGGTGATCAATTGATTGGTAAACAGACAGGCCGGACAGGCTCTGGCAGAACAGAAGGAACTATGGACACTGAATGTCCTTTTCTACATGTGGCATCTCCATCCATCATGCGCCATTACGTTGCTATATCAACAGGTGTTGATGGATACCATCGTCTGCCCGCAAGACAAAATCAGATCAGCAGAGGCCAGTTTATCAGGAACTTTTATCTCTCATGGGCATCTGACACAAAAAACGTTGCATCTTGCTGTTTGCGTTCGACCGCCTTGACCAAATCGCCCAGTTGTCTCAACCCTAAAATGTCTACAACATTTGTAAAACACTCAATTTCAGTGAAAGTTGTCTCAAACGTTGTGAAGATCAATAAGAAGCAGGCCGAGCTTGAAGCAGTCCGGTTTGCACTACTTCATGAATTAGAGCCACCCTTTATCTTACGAGGAGGAAGATAACTCAAGAGAGCTAGTGTCACGGGGGCTGGGACGACCGGGCGCTCTAAACAGGCACAACACCGGATGCAGGTTATAGCTGGCCTTTAATGATCCACCAGAAAACAATGACTTCAGAAGGTTCGAGGACGTTGGCGAGGAGGCCCTGTAGAACCGCCACGGCGACAACAGGAAACAGGCTGTGACGGGGAGCCAAGTAGACGATGAGCCCGTCGAGTCAGGTGCGCTGGGAGATGCCGGCACTCTGGCGAGGTGTGAGGCGAAGGCCCGAGTCTTTATGGTGCGAGTGAGGAGACGAGGCCCGATTGGAATCAGCTGCGCAGGGCTGCCACTCCTGCTCCAGCTCAGCCCCGCCCCCTGCTCGTCCTGCTCCAGCTCAGACAGAGAAAACTATCAGGGAGACAGAATCATGACAGCTAGCGCTCGCTGTTCTTCTGCCGGTGAAAGAAAATCACGAGTTTGAGCTCTGCCTTTTGAGTGTTTAACAAGGACACGCCCCAGGATGTGGTCAGGGTCAAACAGCACAGAGAGACACGTCTCATATATGCAAAGGTTTCAGGGCAATGTGCTTTTTTCTGTCATCCCTTCTACAAAGCAATGTACGGTAAACTTGCAATATGTTAGGGCTGTAGATGTGGAGGAGGCCAGGTCTGCACATGAAGAAAACTTGGTGGGAGAAAAAAAGGGTCTACGAATGATGAGAATCAATCCATTTTCATTTGCCTCCACTAACACTGGGCGGTGATTTGCATCCCTGAACCCACTGCTAAACTGGCAGCGCTCTTTTTAGTCAAGGGAAAGGGACACATTAAGCTAATGATGGGGGGCTGAGGGGGGGCACAAAGGGATGTATGTGTGGTAGGAGAGGCCTTGCCGTCCTCTTCTCTCATTAGCACCACAGTGCCCGGCCTGCACCGCGGTCGCACGGTGAGCTCTCTGAAGCAGATCTGTTAACCAGCAGCTGTGAGAAACCTTAAAAACAATAAAAAAAAATATCAGACTCAACCAATGTTCCCTCTAATTTTTCATGCATCTGAGCAAACACACAAACTCCCTGAGCAGTCTCTTCGACAACACCATAATAATACATTTTATTTTAAAAGCACTTTACATTTGAAAGCAAATATCAAAGTGCACAATAGTATAAAAATAAATAACATAAAAACAAGAGATAAAAATCAACAAATAAAACAGATAAAATCAACAAGCAAAGGATGTGTGTACTGTGGTCTCGCGAGAGTCCTCGTCTGCAAAACAGTTTATGGATTTTTTGTGTGCGCAACGTAGATTTTTGCTGCGCGAAGACCGTATCAGCTGTGCGTAATTACGCACGAGCGCACCTTAGAGGGAACATTGACTGTGAGCGGTATTGCGTGTGTGACACTGGATTTTGGTTCATGGGTTAATGTGGCTGCCAGTTTTTGTGTGTTTCTGGTTCACGCGATTCATCTCACTGTGTGTAGTTTATGGTAAGAAGTAGTGATGGTGAGATGAAGCCTCAGGAGGCATTGAACCACTTGAGCCGGGTTCATTTCTCGAAACTTCATGTGCTCACAAAAGCACCTACTAGACAAGTGTATAATGACAGGCAGCTGTATCCGAACCATATCATGTGTGCTGCATTGAATTTTTGTGCCTGTTGGGAATGACTATGAATTACAAAAAAATTGATTTGCAACCACAAAAAAATGTGCAAGCAAAAGTAAAGGATTTGCTATTTAAAAAATATTAGCATTGGCATTATTATTTTTGCTTGCAAATCTTTTTTTTGTTTGACTGCATAAAAATAAACACATTTCTCTCCATAGATCTGCAGCTTTGTCGAAACGAACCTGGAAAAAAACAACACATGGTATAAAAAATGTCACTCAGACAGCACAAATGCACTGTTAAACACAATGTCTGAGAATTTGTTTTCCAGTGCCGTTTTTTCAATGCGACAAAGACCTGAATGTCTGAGGAGGATCAAATTAAAACAGGATTAGACGTGAAGGTCTGGTCGTTTCATTGCAGCACGCGTGGAAGTAAGGCCCAGAGTCTTGCTGCTGTGAGTAGGGAGGAACCTAGACGGTATGAAATGGAGCGGAAGACATGAGCAGAGAAGAGGATGAAAGGCAACATGGGAGTAGGGAGCAGACAGGGTCATAGATGTGACTTTACACTAACAATAGTGAGTGTCAGGGGTGAAAGTGTGTAGACATCCCATCTTTGGAGACGCTGTCTCCCAGCTGTTTGGATCACCTGTTTATTAAAGGGAGCATATTTCTCAGTGCCTACAGAGCGAGAGACAGATTTATTGGCTCAACAAGTGGGACGTATTGAAGTGGGCTGATTATTAGACAAGTGGCCAATAAATAACGTTTCCTCTTGTTTTGGGAGGTCTGACTCTCCACATTTGTTTTTTGTCACAACAGATATGAATACACGCTGTAACCTCATCCTGAGTGCAGCAGATTCATTAAAAGGAATTGATCAACAGTGAGAAAACATTAAAGAGTTGCATCTTAAATGAATCTCTGGTAAATTAGGTATAACTGAGGACCACTTGGTGGGGCCCTTATATTAAAGGCCAGACAGATATTGACCCCCCCCCCCAGCCCTTTCCTGTACTCCAGCGGCCTCATTCTAAAACAAAGCAGACATGACAAGGGGAGAGGGGAGAAATCAGATGGCTTAATTGTTCCTTGACAATTAGACCATCACTCAAGCGAACATTGAGCAACCCAGCAAAAGTAGCAAAGGGAGGAGGCGGTTGAAGAAAGGGATGAAAGAAGAGGGCACTAAAACCCCCTCTGAGTGAGAAGGGATGAGGTAGAGGGCTCTGCCATTGAGGGCCCGGCGGGGCAAAAGGAGCAGAGAGCAGTTTACAATCCTTGTACAGTGCTGTTCGGCACCATTAAGTGGCATGGAGGGCAGAGCTGAGACAATGGGCTTCTGTCCCCGAGGAGACGGCCAGCAGCTCCAGAGGACTCTTCCTTTTCAGCCCATATGTTTGTGGCCGCTTCACAGGATGCTCTTCTTGCTGGGGCAGCATGCTCAGCATCTAGACACATCAGGTCCACCGTCCCTGCTCGGACCATTTAGGTCTCCCCGGCAACACAGCAGTGACCCACCAGGATTCAAGGCAGTACTTAAGAGATTAAGAAAAGGAAGTACTTCTAGATTGAGTGAAAACCCAATTTTGTTGGGTTTAGAGGAACAAAAATCCCTTGGCAAAGCATAATAAAGCTGAATCAGAATCCAATCAAACTTTTATAGACGGCTTCCATATTTAATGGAGCATTTAAAAATGAAATTTGTCTTAATATGAATATCTTGTTAAATTAAGAAGTCAGCATTATTTAATTATTAAAATAATTTTAAATATCACGTAGTTCCCAACAAACTGACACTATCCCGTGTGTGTGTGTGTGTGTGTGTGTGTGTGTGTGTATACATGTTAAAATTAGACAGTCTGCCATTCATATATTTCAGAAAATCTTTTATCCAAACCGTTTACATTAACTTAGGCTAGAATTTTCTTCTGTGCTCTCAGAAACTGTGACTCCTGTCCCCTTTGGACCGGTGACAAAGGACTGTCAGAATGATGGATTATGAAGCTGCTGCCTGAATATCAAACAAGGAGGCCTGTCTTAACTCCTGTCCACCCTTAAACAGACCCACAAGTCCCCTAAAAGAAAATATATATATATATATATATATATATGCTAAGCAACCATGAGAGAAAAGAAGCTGGGGGTGAGCCTGAAGAAGAAGAATCTTAACAAGTGTTTACCCTCTTTCTGTTGCCAAGCTGTGGAGCAATAACCTACCGTAGCGAAAGGCAGTGCCTGATCCAGGAAGAATGGCCTCAGCCTGCCGGGTCAGGGGTCAATAACTCTGCCATTGTCTCCGACAGGGCAAGCACACTCCAGCTTTTCTCCAGCTTTCAAAGGCCTGTGATGGGGGGGTGCAAAGATAGGCCTGAAAACACTGGGTCAGGACCAGAGGCTTTATGGTAGTTGGGTAAGAAAGATTTGGATCCCAAAGGTTAAATGAAGAGCGAAAGGGCCCTTCTGTCCAATTACCAATGGACAAATGCTCTCTGTGACCCATCGGGGTCAAAGTTGGGTAGAGCCATTGGTTGCGGCACACTCTGGCTTTTTGTGGCTTGGGTGAGATGAACCTCTGCTGTGTTTATCTAAGCGACACCCTGACCAATAGTAAAAGTATAAATAATTTGAGGGCTTTGAGCTGCCACTCAGCAGAATTCATTCGTAGGCTGGGACTGAAGCGAGGTCAATCAACGGGAGGAACCGAAGGAAAGTCTGACAATCCACTGTTTGAATTTGGAGGTTTAATAAAGCATAAATAGTGTTACTGCAGCGCTGACACATTCTGGGGTGCAGTCATGGGAAGCCCAGAACTTTCAGCTGAGGCTGTCGGTAATGTCCAATCATGTGTCCATCTCAGTCTGAGCTGCCACGTGTGGCGTTAATACCTGCGGATACAATGGCCCAGCATCACCAGAGTATCCCATATCCGGAGTTGGCTGGGATTAGATTGTTCATGATGAACCACTTCCTGACCCCATGGGCAGCCAGGGATTGTGTAAGTGAATGTAATCACCTTGTTGGTTAACAAGCAAACTATATGATCATAATACAAGATTCAGGGGTTTTCTTTTTAAGGCTCTTGTACAGAACAGTCTCTACAAGGTTCCTATAAATGTGAGTGATGTTTTTTTGCGGTCATTAGTCACATTGCGCACATTAAAGGTAATTATTTATTCCATTGTCTTCATTAATTAATTCATGCACACAAGGTATTTGTATATGCACGCAGACAGATTGCTCTTGAGCGCTGAGGGAAATTATTTTTTAGGATTTTCCCCGTTGAGATCTCTCCCAGTGCCTCCGACCTGGCCTGCTGCCGTACCTCTCACTCACCTTCCACAGTGTGTCTGGCCTGCGAGACCGGACTGGATTCCACCCGGCTGCCCCAGGTTGCCCTGGTCGGCCGGCTAGAGGCGTTGATGGCAGTGTACCAGGAGTTGGTGAAGAAGGGCTTGGAGGGGTTACCGGGGAAACGGAAGTTCATGACACACAGCATAAGCACCAACGCCTGTCTTATAAGCCATCTCTATCTCTGACAAAACATTTGCCAACTTTTTTTTTTTTTTACCTTTATTTAACCAGGTAAGTTAATTGAGAACTAATTCTCATTTACAACAATGACCTGGAATTACTGTGTCCAGTTCACCAAAGCTGCATGCTTTGACACGGGGAGCAAAAACAAACAAACTCCTCACAGAAAGACCCCAGTTTGATTTGAGCCTACGACTTTCTTGCTGTGAGGCAACAGCACTATCCACTGCACCACCGTATTTGCCACTCTTAACAATCATAAACATAATTGGTTCTCTCTATGTCATTTTACGTAGTGAAAACTAAATGGGTGAATGAATTGCATTTCATGCCCTCAAATTAATCAAAACTTGGAAATAAATTAGGCGTTGAGTGTGTTCAGACTTCTAAGCACAATATCTCCACAATATTTCTCACTGTGGCCACTCGGGGCGTCTGTCAGTTCTAGACTTGAATTTCACAGTACTGCATTTGTACATAGTACTGTGCGTTTTTTCTTCTCACTGCGCGCAGCGCTCGGCCATCGAGAAGCGTGCTCGTATCTCAAATTTATGTTCGCATCTCAAAGCAAAAATATTGCTCGTAGATTTGCTCGTATCTCGGAACGCTTGTGTGTCAAGGCGCTTGTAGGCCGAGGTATTCATTCATGCATTCAAAATTGGATTTCTGGCACAACGTTTTGATTTCCACCTCACTTCTGGAAAATGCACAGAGTAAGGAAAGCCAGCTGAAACATTTAAGTGTAGAGAACCTCCACAGTCGGTGTGGTTGGACCCATTAAAAAAAAAAACTGAGAATCATGTGTTCATACAAAGATGACTAAACCTTGGCAGCTAAATCATAGCGTGGTCGCCGCTGCAAAATCTCTCTGAGCACAACTGAACCCGACAACAATCCATCAAAGCTCTGAGATACAGCCGCCTGAGAAACACCGAGCGCCATGAAAGCTTTAAATCTCTTCCTCTGCAGAATCCATTTAGCACGGCTCTGCCACGCTCCACCGGGGGATGCTTGGGCTGGATAGCAGGCGTGGTATTAGGGATACATTTTGTATCCTGCATGGATCCCTGCTCGTGGTTACAGTGCTGCGGATTTTCTCTGCAGGTCGTCTCCGTCCCTTGTGAGCCAGCATAAGCCTGTTGGACACACATGGGTGGCGTAAGGGGAGTTGTCAGGAGCGAGCTGGGCTCCTAGAGTCTTACAGACCCTTAGAAGTAGCAGGATGACCTTTAATCAGGGATCAGGAGCCCGGGTTGCAGCTGGAGACCCTCAGGAGCCCTGATTATACCAGAGCCCCCCCCCCCCCTCCCAGGCCACGGTCCCAGCTGGCTGCCTGACTCCAGTCAGAGCACCAGGCAGCGCTAGGCTGGATAAAGCGCTCAGTGCAGGCATGAGGTGTACATTTATGGTGAAGTCTTAACACTAATCTGCAAACCTTCAACCACACAATGAGATTAGCATCCATAGCGCTTCTGAAGTTCGTCGAAACACGAAAGGTTTCTTGGCTCTATCGCGCCTCATATAAAGTAAACACATTATCGTAGAAGACACACGGGATGACGCATGGGTATTATGAAATGTCAGAATGATTACACTGCCACAAAGTTAAGGCCCTCAAAAAAACAAATTATATTGGTAGAGAGGCCTTATGCCTTCAACAAAAACAATGGAGCCTACATTTCCCATGATACAACACAGATCGCTCTCATTCTGTCAGTGTTGGAAGATATTTAACGCAGACAAACTGCACATCCTTCAGCATCTGTGTTAAAAGCACCAGACTTTAACCCATTAAACGCTTCAAATATTCATGTTATTAGTTGTTTCCACATAAGACAACCATCTCACCAACCTCCTCTTTACCTGCTGAGTAAGCTCTTCACCACACTGTGGAGTGAAGCTCCTCTTTAAACATGTTCAGGTTTTCGGTGGAAGCAGAAATCTGAACATCCAAAAGCACAAGATAGCACAGGATACTGGATCTTGGCTGTACAGTATACCTGATAACAGAAATTGTCAGAGGAGGATGGCTTATTTGAAAATTCAGACTTTGTTCCTCATTAAAGAGTCCGATCAGAGATCAGTGTGCTTCAGATCAAAACTTAATGTTCCATTCATTTATCTCAAAGTTTGGGTCAAATAAAGATGGGAGCAAATTATTGTGTGAGAAAAAAGTCACACTGCCTGTCCACGAAAAGCAGCGTCTTCAATCACACACTCAGCCCCTGCCATCTTCTTGGGGAATTCTCCTCACCCTGTCACCAACGCCCACCCCAACAATCAGCCCCCCGAACCCCCTCCTTCCAGCACACCACCATCCCCTCTTGCCCTATTATCATATTTTGATCCACAACTACCCCCTTTACTCATTCACCCCCTCCCGCATGCACCACCAGCAACGCATGCCCCTTTTCTTTGAACACTCTCAGGGAGAAGAAGAGGAGGATGAAGAGGCAGGGGCTTTCACGGGGGGAACAATCTGCCAGGGAGATGAAGAATGAGCGGGCACTCAATTAAGGCCTGCCCATTGAGCCTGTGGAGTGAGCCTGAATGCGGGCCCCTCCAAAGGAATGGAGTCCCATGAATAGATTGTGGGCCTTCATGAAATATTAAAGAGCGGACGGATTTCCCACAATATTTGTACACCGCCCTTTGTGGGGATTTCTCCCTCCATTGATCCTGAAACTGTTAACACATCCGCTCTGAAGCACGGCGCCGCAGACTTGTGCTAAAGAGCTCCGTAGGCCACGCATCAAACGCTCCCCACCCTCACCTCTGTCGCCCCTTGTTGTCCCGTCTGTCTCCCGCCCTTTGTCTTTCTCTCCCCATCCCTCCATCCTTTGCTTTTTCACCCTGTGTGTCCTTGCCCATGAGCTATTCAGCGAGGGGATTACAGCGGTTTTAATGGCCACCTGTCTTTGCTCCAGCACTGGTATTGTGCCATGACAGGCCAAGCAGCAAGCATCCCCACGGTATTGCAGGGTCATATTGCTAAGTGGTGACCTGGTCTCCACCGACACAAGACTGTCAGCACCACCCAGATAGCTAACGGGCAACATCGCTCCCATCCTTAACCATAACACTGCATGGGATGGATTTATGAGACGCAGAATTATGAACCAAAGTGTTTTTTTTTTCATGCTTATTGTTGGTGTAGAAATTATTGCTGAGTAGCTTTAGACCAAAGAACTAGCCCAGAAGATAGCAGGGGAGTCCCACCATCAACGTCAATCTTTCTCTCTCTCTCATACACACTACGATCGAGGTGTTTAAAGCTCCTATTAGCATCACAATGCCCATGTACTTCTGTTATGAGTCAGCTTTTGTGCATGCCAAACACGAGAGGTGGAAAAAAAATCAGATCATTTCAGGCCTGAAATCAAGAACATCAAATTAGTCCAAAATGTTTACCTGACAGAAGCCGACTCAACCTCGTCAAAGGTCACATACTTAATGACAATGGGCAGATAAAAATGACCTTTGATGCAGCTTTTGGATCTCAAATCTTTGCTGTTGACTGGGATATTCTTTTCTGCCGAAATCACACGCCAACAATGGCTGTCTGTCTCTGTGTGGCCCCGCAATGCACTGGCGACGCATTCGGGGTGTACCCTGCCTCTCGCCCATAGAAAGCTGGGCTAGCAACTGTACACTGTACATGGAAACCTTTGAACAATAAGCTTCCATGGAAGATTTCAGGAAACGTTGGGAATCTTACCAGGAACAGATTAATCCAGAAGAGATCACTTTGAAATTTGATCACTGGATCACTTTGAAATTTTCGGTAACATTGCAGTCAAAGGAGCTTCAAAATGTATTTGTCAATATCTCGGTTGATTGCTGACCAATGTTTACGGAATGCAGATAATGTCGCAATCAAGATTTTCACATTTACTTATAATGGAGGCTTTAAAGATTTTTTAAAAAAAACCTTGTAAAATATGCATTCAATTCATTCACCAAAAATCACAGCCATAAAGTTGTCCGATATGCATTATCATGCAAAATGTCTTCTGGATCTGATCCAGAATTAGGTCAGGAAAAAATCTTACATTTTAACATTAGAACTCTATCTGTGAGGGTTGCTATGGTGACCTTTGCTGCAGGTTGATTTCTGGCCCTGCACAGCTGCAGCGGCTTTGTTGAACGAGACACACCTGTTACACATCTCACCCAATCAGCTCCAGCCTATTTGGACCTGACTCTCTGAACAGTTCTCTGCCAGAATATCCTCCCGTATTCCTTAGTTCTATCTTTAATACTTGAGGAGACAGATCCAGTTGAACTCAAGTAAATAAACAAAACAATAATATATCTCTTATTACCTCCACAAAGGAGGTTCTGTTTTTGATGGCCTTTACCAAGACACTGTGGGATTAGTGGGCAAAAGGATTTGTTGCAACTCCAAAAGCTACGGATCTATAGATCCAGAAGAATCCACAATTTCTAGAAGTGGGCTTTCAATGAATAGCTTCTAAACTAATAGTATCAATGTGAATCTAGTTGCTACAGGTTGTCGTGGTTACGTAATCTAAAAATATGGACACAATGAATGTAGGGCCATTATTTTTCGTGTGAATCACAATAGAGGGGGGGGGGGCGAGGTGCTCTAAGCTTAATTGTTTTAGCATTTTAAATGTAATTGTTGGTGAAAGCAATTAGCTGCGTCGGATGAATTGAGTCCTTGCGGTCTTCTTGTCTCCGCCAATAAGGAGTTGAGCTTTGTGGGTTAGCGGGTCAGAGAACATGTGGCTACATGAAGCTCCACTGTCCACTCCAGCAGAGACCCAGCTGTGGAGCACATTGAGGAGCGGACCACTTGGTCTGGCCTCCATATGCTAAGGTCTGGGGTCCAAGCTGTCGGTGTAGCCCCGGCACATGGAGGGCAGTTGGGGGGCAAGTGGGGGGGATTTTAGGAAGGGGATGGGGGGGGGGGGGGGCTGCTGTTCTACCAGCATTGTACCAGGAAGACAAGAGCTGAGCAAGACCCAGCAGGAGAGTGGGGGGCCTTTTCTAAAGAGCGATCAACTGGAGCTCCTTTTCTCACACCCCACTCACTTCACCCTACTCTGTATCTCCTCCTCGCCCTCCCTCTCTCCTCCATCCTTCACTCCGTTCCTTTTCTTGGCAGATTGATACACTGGCTGAAATGTGATGTTCTTGTGTCTCCCTGATGAAACTGCCTTCTCCTCCTTGCGTCCCCGTCCCACCCACTCACGCCACTAACCTATTCTCCGCTGGAATTAAATCAAGCCTCGTCGCTTTGTTTTCCAATCATCTTGTCCACATCAAAGTCACTCATGAGCCGATGGTTTAAAAAGGACGGAGGGGCCGGGGATGAGACAAATCTCTTTGGCTTTTTCCCCCTCACACACAATGCTTCTCATTTAAATTCCCCCATATATAGCTGATCACAACACTGAATGGTAGCCCTGATGAAGTGTTGTTTGTGTGGTTCACATGAATTCCAAAGACCACGGGATACATTTTCCTCTTTTTTGTCTTTAACTTCAAAGTTATGGTGAACGGGACGTGTCAAAATGACAAAAAACTGAAGGGTCACCAGGGCCAGCATTGGATGTTGTTTACCAGCCTTCTCACCAAGTATAGAGGTTGCAACTATGGAGTCAATACAGGGTATGACAAAGAAGTCTCAAGCACCAAAGTGTTTTCACCACGTTACATCTAACGGACAAACCATTCATTATATATAGTAAAAACAAAGGCTGAATACTTTTGACAACATGCAATGTTCCCTCTAATTTTTCATGTGTCTGAGCAAACACACAAACTCCCTGAGCAGTCCCTTGGACAACTTTGAGCAACATTATAATAATACATTTTATTTTAAATGCACTTTACATATGAGAGCAAATCTCAAAGTGCACAATAGTATAAAAATAAATAACATAAAAACAAGCGATAAAAGTCAACAAATAAAACAGATAAAATGAACAAGCAAAGGATGTGTGTACTGTGGTCCCGAGAGAGTCCTGGAACTCTGATCACAATGGCGTCTATTAGATGCGTAAAAACATGTGAATCTCATCATTAGCTGGAGCAGCCAGTCACCGGCCACTCTCTGACTCAGTGGGAAATAGCACGGAATGAATTTTTACGTGTTTATGTTATTTTTAATTTAGGTTGGATTTTTTTTTTGTGCGCAACGTTGATTTTCGCTGAGCGAAGACCGTATCAGCTGTGCGTAATTACGCACGAGCGCATCTTAGAGGGAACGCCCACATGTAAAGGAATCATCAAGTCAACACCTGGGGGTTATTGTTTGAGGTCTAAAAGATATAAACGCATCACATTAAACAAACCCATGATATCAAAATGCTTTATGGTGATTGTTTTGCTTTCTGTTATGCTGGTAGGGTGTAAAAATGGGGTTGGGAATAAAAACGAATGTCATTCAAACAAAATAATCTCAATGCCTTGCACTTGAAGTGTGTGACAGCGACTGTGCTGCAGAATTGCAGAGATCTTGGTCGAATTTAACAAGTGGAATCACAATCCCAACAATCAAGTCCTGCGTATAGTACACACCATCCATCATGCAGCAGCAGGTCCCGCAAACGTCGATCAGGTCACTCTGTAGCCTCGAACGGTGTCAGTCTGCTGCCCTCTACTGGCTAAATATGTGTGTGCAGCCCTCAGGCAAGAAAAGGAATTGCTTTGTTTACTTTGTAATAAAACCGATTTCGTTGTATTTTATAAGGTTAACATTTTTTGCATATGATTTTGTAGGACATAACATATTGTGTATGACATGTGTCCTTTATCGTCCATTTGCACACTCACTTTGAAGCCACTAATCACACAAGTACAGCAGGACAACAATGCACAGTGGTTGTGACTATGGGAGTGTAAACAGGCACTTTTCCTGTCATGTTCTTGACGGTGTTTGTCTGTTAGCAGGATTACGGAAAAACTACTGGTGATGGGTCTTGGTCTAATTTAGATCCATTAAATTTTGAGAGCGATCTGGATACAAAAAAATGATAATAAAATCCGGATTTTTCAATTTACTTATAATGGAGGCTATTTAAAATATATATCTTGTAAAATATGATTTCAATTCACTCACCAAAAATCTGTCATAAATTGGTCCAATATGCACTATCATGAAAAATGTCTTCTGGACCGGATCCAGAATGAGGTCAGGAAAAAATATGAGATTTTAACATGAAAACTCCATTTACGGATTCAAAACAGACATCAACTCCAATTCAATTTTACTTTTCATGGTTAGTGTATAAAGATACCAAGAACAATCTCCATAATCTAGAACCTTTTGATGATGATCCAGATCACCATGTGGACGGTGTAAATCCAATTTGGAGGGGAATGAGCTGCTTGGCTGCAGGTTTTCTCTCTCTGAGTTATTTTCAAGTTTCTAGTTTCTAGGAGCTGAATGCAGCTTTACTGCCTCTCATTCGCATCGCTTCATCCAGGGCACAAACATGGAACTTCTCAGTTGAGTGACTTTCCATTTGACGCCACAAGATGGCAAAAAGTAGAAACACCGCAAAGGTTTACACATATCGCTCCCTGGAGGCCACAGAAAGAACCGCAGCTCATTGTTTAATTAACCTTTATTGTCACCATGCAGTCTTTTCTTCAGGATGTTATGTTTGGGAATAATGTGTGGACCGTGGATATGCCGTTCCCTGAGAAATGAGATTCAGCAAGGAGAAATTGCAGCAATTGCATTTTAGAGAAAGAAAAAAAAAAATTCACCTTTTTTAAAGAAAATAGTTTTTTCTGTAATCTAAGAAAGGACTCAAAGTGTGACAAGGCGCTGAAATGATTGCTATGTAAACTGAAATATGTAGATTTCGTGTGAGAACTAAGATACTGATAAATCAGGTAAGGTCTTTATACCATACAAGTGTGTTCTGACCTTTTGTCACACAGCTCGTTCTGAAGTTTCACGCTGGAGATCCGTTGTCAGCAACACACCGGTTATCCGAGGTCAGAGTTTGTACTCCTTCCTGTCATGTTGAAGAGGAAAGAGTGTACTGGAAAAAGAATTAGCCCAACTGCTTCCAACACCGGCTTGCATGTGCCAACAGGATTGAGAAAATGTGTCAAACAGGGAACTTGAGTTGTAGTTTAATTCACTCCTGTAATTAATCAACTGTCCTTTCAGGTGAGTAAGGTACTCAAAGGTATATTTAAAAAAAAAAAAAAAAGTCAGGCGAAACTATGTCGTGCTGTTAATAGATGCTATTATGTTTCAGTGTTTTTACTGTTGGCTTTTAAACTGGAACTGTCAGTACATAATCTGTCACAGGAATCTTTGTAGATGCTATCTTTGCAGAGATTGTATTTTCGTTATAAATTGTCCAACTCTCAAACCCGAGAGTATGACATCTAGATTCTTCAATGATAAAGAAAATTGGCTCATTATAACATTATTTGTACTCAGAGACCAAACAATAGGATATTATGTTTGAGTCCTTGGCAAGACTGTGATCATAATCTTAAACATGTATGTTAAACTGCAAAAAAAAAAGAAAAAACCTGTGTAATAAAGTGCAAATCATGCCTACAAACAAAGGTCTTTTGAATTGTGAGTCTTTCGTGTGAAAGGCAGCCTAAAGATTTGAGTTGGGAGTGGTTTACTGGATATGTGGGCTGCAGGGCCCGATTGGCACAGAACCAGCTGTCAATCCGTCCTGGGAGGAGGCATGGTTCAATGGCATCAAGTCCTGAACAGGAAATGTGTATCTCATCACCTCAGAGAGCTGCACCTCACAGGAGAATTCAGACAAGTGGTGCAATTTATCACCCATGGAACGGCCATGCTCTAACAAGAGCGCATGTGAAATGGGGGCAACAATTGGAAGTTCAAAAACTTCCAATGACCCTTTAATCTGATGTGATTTTTTTTTGTCTGAGAGAATCTCATTGCATCACATCTAACTGGTTTGATGGGTTTATCAAGAACAGGGAGGTGTCAAAATGTCCATAAACCATATATTAGGGAGGTCTGGGAGTGGTGCCTAAGGAAATGGCTGCAAATCACTGGGTTGACTGTGGCTGTCAGATGCACATATGTGAAGACAGAAGCCACAACACAAGTTGTTGTTTCCTTTTATCAGTAATCACAGTTCTGCAGGTGCCCTGGTGAGTCACATTTCACGCCTGTTTGTGCCACTGCAGTTAAACTACGCATGCTAATGTCATGTACACATGTAATCCTGCTGACATTTGAAAAAACCACTGGAATAACCCGACCAAAGCAAAGTTTAAACAATAGGCGGCATCAAGCCTTTCTCAGGAGGTCAATTTGACATGTCGGAAAACACAAATGTCAATCACAAAATCATGCCTCAGGTTTAGGGCCTTGGTTTTTGCAAATTCTGACTCAGCGTTGTAGGACGCCTCAGAATTATTAGAAATAACTGCTCATCCTACCACAGTGAGTCGAAATGTCTGCTGCAAAAAAAAAGCCACAAAGTGCAGGAATACCTGAAATAATATGGAACACAAACCAAAAGGGAGCTGACTCTCTCAGGACTTATTACATTGTTGTATTGGTAAGAAAAACATTTTTTATTTTGTAAGACTGAGTAAACGCAGTAATAATATTAAAAATAAATATTTTTCCAGGAAGTTGTGAATCTGGTTTTATGGGTTCTATATTCTTAGGACACCAGAAAGAGGAAGAAATTCGAAACCATTCGAAATATCTGCAGCTCATCATCATCTTATATTTTATCATCCGAGTATCGCGTTTCATCAGCCTTTACAGTATGGTAGCATTGAAGACGTGTGTCTTTCAAGCTTCCCAGCCACGTCCGACTGCAGGAAGGCGAGAAGTAAAGGTGTTGAGTAGTGACAAGCACGAGTTGCGATATGAGCGCAGCTGTGTAATCATCATCTGTGCATAAAAGGTATTTGAGGTATGCAGGAAGGTTTCACATCATAGCAGGTCAAAAGTCAAAAGTGCTGGGAACTTGATAAATCCCGTGCATGTAAAAGCATTGTGAAAATCATTCTAAAATATCAACAAAATACTTACATGTAGATTATTTTTTGTGGTTTTTGTACCTTGTAAACAGACAGTATACTTCATAAATATGTTTTTATTATTATAATATGTACTTTATCAGCAGAAAATTGGCTGCTGCTGCTATGACTACTGCAACTACTGCTGCTCCTACTGCTACTAGTACTGGTGCTGCTACTACTAATGCTGCTAGTACTACTGCTATAGTGGTATACATTAATATTTAAGTGTCTTTCTATCCAACAATTGATTTGACAGGATATGTCAAATCTCATATTTTACAAGCAAGAAGTAACAAAAATAAAATAAATTAAAGCCGCAAGCGGCGTTGTAGGCCCTCGCCGGCCGACAGGCCGTTGAGCTGACCCGCCGACGCACGCCGCTTTTGTCCTGAGTGCTTCGCAAGTGTTTAGATTTGAGCGGCATTAGTAGCTCACAGTTTAGTCAAATCGTTATTTGGATTATATGGCCATCTGCCGTCAGGAGTTTCAATCCAATATGGCCGCCTTCCTGTGTGTCTGGGGGTGTGGCCACAATACATTTTTTTTTTGCCCTGACATGACGCATGTCTGTACCGAATTTCGTGGCTGTCCGACAAAGTTGGCGTCGGACCCCTCCCCATAGGAGGGGTTGCCATCGCCATGGCAACAGCGTAAAAACAACATGGTTACGATTGTGTTTTTTGATCGGGACCACAAAGGGACTTTTCTGGTAAGTTTCAATCATTTCTGGCAAAGTATTTTTTTAATTCCCATTCAATTTTTGTTATCGTTCTCTAGGGGGCGCTGTAAGGCTGATTGTCAAAGTTTCCCTTTTAAAGTGTCCAGGTAGGAAGGGTCAATAAGTGTTTAAAATTTGGTTTGGATTGGAGTGTGTGTGTGTGCAAACGCTGACTCTGCAGTTTTTAAAATTATATCCAATATGGCCGCCTTCCTGTGTGTTTGGGGGCGTGGCCATATTTTTTTTTTTTTTTTGCCCTGACTTGACGCATGTGTGTACCGAATTTCGTGGCTGTCCGACAAAGTTGGCGTCGGACCCCCCATAGGCACAATGCATTGTGATTTTTGTAGGTGGCGCTAGCGCGCCACTTTTTCATGCCCAATTTTAAAACACATAAAATAATTAATTTTTCGCCGGTTCTGAGCTTGGTTCAAAGTTTGGTGAGTTTTCGAGCATGTTCAGGGGGTCAAATTGCCGTTTAAACAGCAGAACAAAGAAAAAGAAAAAGAAAAAGAAAAAGAATTAAAGCCGCAAGCGGCGTTGTAGGCCCTCGCCGGCCGACAGGCCGTTGAGCTGACCCGCCGACGCACGCCGCTTTTGTCCTGAGTGCTTCGCAAGTGTTTAGATTTGAGCTGCATTGGTAGCCCACAGTTTAGTCAAATCGTTATTTGGATTATATGGCCATCTGCCATCAGGAGTTTCAATCCAATATGGCCGCCTTCCTGTGTGTCTGGGGGCGTGGCCACAATACATTTTTTTTTTGCCCTGACATGACGCATGTCTGTACCGAATTTCGTGGCTGTCCGACAAAGTCGGACCCCTCCCCATAGGAGGGGTTGCCATCGCCACGGCAACAGCGTAAAAACAACAACATGGTTACATTTGTGTTTTTTGATCGGGACCACATGAGGGACTTTTCTGGTAAGTTTCAATCATTTCTGGCAAAGTATTTTTTAAATTCCCATTCAATTTTTGTTATCGTTCTCTAGGGGGCGCTGTAAGGCTGATTGTCAAAGTTTCCCTTTTAAAGTGTCCAGGTAGGAAGGGTCAATAAGTGTTTAAAATTTGGTTTGGATTGGAGTGTGTGTGTGTGCAAACGCTGACTCAGCAGTTTTTAAAATTATATCCAATATGGCCGCCTTCCTGTGTGTTTGGGGGCGTGGCCATAATTTTTTTTTTTTTTTGCCCTGACTTGACGCATGTGTGTACCGAATTTCGTGGCTGTCCGACAAAGTTGGCGTCGGACCCCCCATAGGCACAATGCATTGTGATTTTTGTAGGTGGCGCTAGCGCGCCACTTTTTCATTCCCAATTTTGAAACACATAAAATAATTAATTTTTCGCCGGTTCTGAGCTTGGTTCAAAGTTTGGTGAGTTTTCGAGCATGTTCAGGGGGTCAAATTGCCGTTTAAACAGCAGAACAAAGAAGAAAAATAAAGAATAAAGAAGAATTAAAGCCGCAAGCGGCGTTGTAGGCCCTCGCCGGCCGACAGGCCGTTGAGCTGACCCGCCGACGCACGCCGCTTTTGTCCTGAGTGCTTCGCAAGTGTTTAGATTTGAGCTGCATTAGTAGCTCACAGTTTAGTCAAATCGTTATTTGGATTATCTGCCATCAGGAGTTTCAATCCAATATGGCCGCCTTCCTGTGTGTCTGGGGGCGTGGCCACAATACATTTTTTTTTTGCCCTGACATGACGCACGTCTGTACCGAATTTCGTGGCTGTCCGACAAAGTTGGCGTCGGACCCCTCCCCATAGGAGGGGTTGCCATCGCCATGGCAACAGCGTAAAAACAACATGGTTACGATTGTGTTTTTTGATCGGGACCACACGAGGGACTTTTCTGGTAAGTTTCAATCATTTCTGGCAAAGTATTTTTTTAATTCCCATTCAATTTTTGTTATCGTTCTCTAGGGGGCGCTGTAAGGCTGATTGTCAAAGTTTCCCTAGTGTCCAGGTAGGAAGGGTCAATAAGTGTTTAATGTCTGGTTTGGATTGGAGTGTGTGTGTGCAAACGCTGACTCAGCAGTTTTTAAGTTTCAATCCAATATGGCCGCCTTCCTGTGTGTTTCGGGGCGTGGCCATAATATTATTTTTTTTTTGCACCGACTTGACGCATGTGTGTACCAAATTTCGTGTCTGTCCGACAAAGTTGGCGTCGGACCCCCCATAGGCACAATGCATTGTGATTTTTGTAGGTGGCGCTAGCGCGCCACTTTTTCATGCCCAATTTCAAAACACATAAAATAATTAATTTTTCGCCGGTTCTGAGCTTGGTTCAAAGTTTGGTGAGTTTTCGAGCATGTTCAGGGGGTCAAATTGCCGTTTAAACAGCAGAACAAAGAAGAAAAAGAAAAAGAAAAATAAAGAAGAATAAAGAATTTTTGCAAAAACAATATAACTTTTTTTCTGAGTGTGCGATTTCTACACAAAATACATTTTCGGAATGGTCTCGACGAGGGCTACGCGTCTGTGGGGGCACACAAACACGAGTTGACGAGCTTCGCTCGTCAACTCGTGTTTGTGTGTGTGTGTGTGTGTCTGTGTGTCTGTGTTGTTTAGTGTCGGGGTGTGTGTGTGTGTGCTGTTGAGTGTCGTGGGTGTGGGCGTGGGTGTGTTGGTCGCCCGATGGTTGACTCGCTGCGCTCGTCAACCATCGGAAGACAGTTACAAACACGAGTTGACTCGCTGCGCTCGTCAACTCGTGTTTGTGGATCTCTGTGTGTGTGCATTTGTGTTGTTTAGTGTCGGGGTGTGTGTGTGTGCTGTTGAGTGTCGGTGTGTGTGTGCGTGAGTGTGTTGGTCGTCCTCAACAGCATGGCAAAGTTGGATGCCGAGGGTTGACGAGCTGCGCTCGTCAACTTTGTCGAGGGTTGACTCGCTACGCTCGTCAACTTGTCTTCTGCGTTGCAAAAGCAATAGCCCCTTACGCCTAGAATAGGCGCTCGGGCCTAATTAAAGCCGCAAGCGGCGTTGTAGGCCCTCGCCGGCCGACAGGCCGTTGAGCTGACCCGCCGACGCACGCCGCTTTTGTCCTGAGTGCTTCGCAAGTGTTTAGATTTTAGCTGCATTAGTAGCTCACAGTTTAGTCAAATCGTTATTTGGATTATATGGCCATCTGCCGTCAGGAGTTTTTAAGTTTCAATCCAATATGGCCGCCTTCCTGTGTGTCTGGGGGCGTGGCCATAATACTTTTTTTTTTTGCCCTGACATGACGCACGTCTGTACCGAATTTCGTGGCTGTCCGACAAAGTTGGCGTCGGACCCCTCCCCATAGGAGGGGTTGCCATCGCCACGGCAACACCGTAAAAACAACAACGTGGTTACGATTGTGTTTTTTGATCGGGACCACATGAGGGACTTTTCTGGTAAGTTTCAATCATTTCTGGCAAAGTATTTTTTTAATTCCCGTTCAATTTTTGTTATTGTTCTCTAGGGGGCGCTGTAAGGCTGATTGTCAAAGTTTCCCTTTTAAAGTGTCCAGGTAGGAAGGGTCAATAAGTGTTTAAAATTTGGTTTGGATTGGAGTGTGTGTGCAAACGCTGACTCTGCAGTTTTTAAAATTATATCCAATATGGCCGCCTTCCTGTGTGTTTGGGGGCGTGGCCATAATTTTTTTTTTTTTTTGCCCTGACTTGACGCATGTGTGTACCGAATTTCGTGGCTGTCCGACAAAGTTGGCGTCGGACCCCCCATAGGCACAATGCATTGTGATTTTTGTAGGTGGCGCTAGCGCGCCACTTTTTCATGCCCAATTTTAAAACACATAAAATAATTAATTTTTCGCCGGTTCTGAGCTTGGTTCAAAGTTTGGTGAGTTTTCGAGCATGTTCAGGGGGTCAAATTGCCGTTTAAACAGCAGAACAAAGAAAAAGAAAAAGAATTAAAGCCGCAAGCGGCGTTGTAGGCCCTCGCCGGCCGACAGGCCGTTGAGCTGACCCGCCGACGCACGCCGCTTTTGTCCTGAGTGCTTCGCAAGTGTTTAGATTTGAGCTGCATGAGTAGCTCACAGTTTAGTCAAATCGTTATTTGGATTATATGGCCATCTGCCATCAGGAGTTTCAATCCAATATGGCCGCCTTCCTGTGTGTCTGGGGGCGTGGCCACAATACATTTTTTTTTTGCCCTGACATGACGCATGTCTGTACCGAATTTCGTGGCTGTCCGACAAAGTTGGCGTCGGACCCTTCCCCATAGGAGGGGTTTCCATCGCCATGGCAACAGCGTAAAAACAACAACGTGGTTACGATTGTGTTTTTTGATCGGGACCACATGAGGGACTTTTCTGGTAAGTTTCAATCATTTCTGGCAAAGTGTTTTTTTAATTCCCATTCAATTTTTGTTATCGTTCTCTAGGGGGCGCTGTAAGGCTGATTGTCAAAGTTTCCCTTTTAAAGTGTCCAGGTAGGAAGGGTCAATAAGTGTTTAAAATTTGGTTTGGATTGGAGTGTGTGTGTGTGCAAACGCTGACTCAGCAGTTTTTAAAATTATATCCAATATGGCCGCCTTCCTGTGTGTCTGGGGGCGTGGCCATAATACTTTTTTTTTTTGCCCTGACTTGACGCATGTGTGTACCGAATTTCGTGGCTGTCCGACAAAGTTGGCGTCGGACCCCCCATAGGCACAATGCATTGTGATTTTTGTAGGTGGCGCTAGCGCGCCACTTTTTCATGCCCAATTTCAAAACACATAAAATAATTAATTTTTCGCCGGTTCTGAGCTTGGTTCAAAGTTTGGTGAGTTTTCGAGCATGTTCAGGGGGTCAAATTGCCGTTTAAACAGCAGAACAAAGAAAAAGAAAAAGAAAAAGAAAAAGAATTAAAGCCGCAAGCGGCGTTGTAGGCCCTCGCCGGCCGACAGGCCGTTGAGCTGACCCGCCGATGCACGCCGCTTTTGTCCTGAGTGCTTTGCAAGTGTTTAGATTTGAGCTGCATGAGTAGCTCACAGTTTAGTCAAATCGTTATTTGGATTATATGGCCATCTGCCATCAGGAGTTTCAATCCAATATGGCCGCCTTCCTGTGTGTCTGGGGGCGTGGCCATAATACTTTATTTTTTTGCCCTGACATGACGCACGTCTGTACCGAATTTCGTGGCTGTCCGACAAAGTTGGCGTCGGACCCCTCCCCATAGGAGGGGTTGCCATCGCCACGGCAACACCGTAAAAACAACAACATGATTATGATTGTGTTTTTTGATCGGGACCACATGAGGGACTTTTCTGGTAAGTTTCAATCATTTCTGGCAAAGTATTTTTTAAATTCCCATTCAATTTTTGTTATCGTTCTCTAGGGGGCGCTGTAAGGCTGATTGTCAAAGTTTCCCTTTTAAAGTGTCCAGGTAGGAAGGGTCAATAAGTGTTTAAAATTTGGTTTGGATTGGAGTGTGTGTGTGTGCAAACGCTGACTCTGCAGTTTTTAAAATTATATCCAATATGGCCGCCTTCCTGTGTGTTTGGGGGCGTGGCCATAATTTTATTTTTTTTTTGCCCTGACTTGACGCATGTGTGTACCGAATTTCGTGGCTGTCCGACAAAGTTGGCGTCGGACCCCCCATAGGCACAATGCATTGTGATTTTTGTAGGTGGCGCTAGCGCGCCACTTTTTCATGCCCAATTTTAAAACACATAAAATAATTAATTTTTCGCCGGTTCTGAGCTTGGTTCAAAGTTTGGTGAGTTTTCGAGCATGTTCAGGGGGTCAAATTGCCGTTTAAACAGCAGAACAAAGAAGAATTAAAGCCGCAAGCGGCGTTGTAGGCCCTCGCCGGCCGACAGGCCGTTGAGCTGACCCGCCGACGCACGCCGCGTTTGTCCTGAGTGCTTCGCAAGTGTTTAGATTTAAGCTGCATTGGTAGCTCACAGTTTAGTCCAATCGTTATTTGGATTATATGGCCATCTGCCATCAGGAGTTTCAATCCAATATGGCCGCCTTCCTGTGTGTCTGGGGGCGTGGCCATAATATATATATTTTTTGCCCTGACATGACGCATGTCTGTACCGAATTTCGTGGCTGTCCAACAAAGTTGCCGTCGGACCGCTCCCCATAGGAGGGGTTGCCATCGCCACGGCAACACCGTAAAAACAACAACATGGTTACGATTGTGTTTTTTGATCGGTACCACATGAGGGACTTTTCTGGTAAATTTCAATCATTTCTGGCAAAGTATTTTTTTAATTCCCTTTCAATTTTTGTTATCGTTCTCTAGGGGGCGCTGTAAGGCTGATTGTCAAAGTTTCCCTTTTAAAGTGTCCAGGTAGAAAGGGTCAATAAGTGTTTAAAATTTGGTTTGGATTGGAGTGTGTGTGTGTGCAAACGCTGACTCTGCAGTTTTTAAAATTATATCCAATATGGCCGCCTTCCTGTGTGTTTGGGGGCGTGGCCATAATATTTTTTTTTTTTTGCCCTGACTTGACGCATGTGTGTACCGAATTTCGTGGCTGTCCGACAATGTTGGCGTCGGACCCCCCATAGGCACAATGCATTGTGATTTTTGTAGGTGGCGCTAGCGCGCCACTTTTTCATGCCCAATTTTAAAACACATAAAATAATTAATTTTTCGCCGGTTCTGAGCTTGGTTCAAAGTTTGGTGAGTTTTCGAGCATGTTCAGGGGGTCAAATTGCCGTTTAAACAGCAGAACAAAGAAAAAGAAAAAGAAAAAGAAAAAGAAAAAGAAAAAGAATAAAGAATTTTTGCAAAAACAATATAACTTTTTTTCTGAGTGTGCGATTTCTACACAAAATACGTTTTTGGAATGGTCTCGACGAGGGCTACGCGCCTGTGGGGGCACACAAACACGAGTTGACGAGCTTCGCTCGTCAACTCGTGTTTGTGTGTGTCTGTGTGTCTGTGTGTCTGTGTTGTTTAGTGTCGGGGTGTGTGTGTGTGTGCTGTTGAGTGTCGTGGGTGTGGGCGTGGGTGTGTTGGTCGCCCGATGGTTGACTCGCTGCGCTCGTCAACCATCGGAAGACAGTTACAAACACGAGTTGACTCGCTGCGCTCGTCAACTCGTGTTTGTGGATCTCTGTGTGTGTGCGTTTGTGTTGTTTAGTGTCGGTGTGTGTG
The DNA here is from genome assembly GCF_040956055.1 of Brachionichthys hirsutus. Taxonomy (NCBI): domain Eukaryota; kingdom Metazoa; phylum Chordata; class Actinopteri; order Lophiiformes; family Brachionichthyidae; genus Brachionichthys; species Brachionichthys hirsutus. The sequence continues at coordinate 8,274,227 of NC_090898.1, forward strand.
TGTGTGCTGTTGAGTGTCGGTGTGTGTGTGCGTGAGTGTGTTGGATGCCGAGGGTTGACGAGCTGCGCTCGTCAACTTTGTCGAGGGTTGACGAGCTGCGCTCGTCAACTTTGTCGAGAGTTGACGAGCTGCGCTCGTCAACTTGTCATCTTCTGCGTTGCAAAAGCAATAGCCCCTTACGCCTAGAATAGGCGCTCGGGCCTAATTAAAGCCGCAAGCGGCGTTGTAGGCCCTCGCCGGCCGACAGGCCGTTGAGCTGACCCGCCGATGCACGCCGCTTTTGTCCTGAGTGCTTTGCAAGTGTTTAGATTTGAGCTGCATGAGTAGCTCACAGTTTAGTCAAATCGTTATTTGGATTATATGGCCATCTGCCATCAGGAGTTTCAATCCAATATGGCCGCCTTCCTGTGTGTCTGGGGGCGTGGCCATAATACTTTATTTTTTTGCCCTGACATGACGCACGTCTGTACCGAATTTCGTGGCTGTCCGACAAAGTTGGCGTCGGACCCCTCCCCATAGGAGGGGTTGCCATCGCCACGGCAACACCGTAAAAACAACAACATGATTATGATTGTGTTTTTTGATCGGGACCACATGAGGGACTTTTCTGGTAAGTTTCAATCATTTCTGGCAAAGTATTTTTTAAATTCCCATTCAATTTTTGTTATCGTTCTCTAGGGGGCGCTGTAAGGCTGATTGTCAAAGTTTCCCTTTTAAAGTGTCCAGGTAGGAAGGGTCAATAAGTGTTTAAAATTTGGTTTGGATTGGAGTGTGTGTGTGTGCAAACGCTGACTCTGCAGTTTTTAAAATTATATCCAATATGGCCGCCTTCCTGTGTGTTTGGGGGCGTGGCCATAATTTTATTTTTTTTTTGCCCTGACTTGACGCATGTGTGTACCGAATTTCGTGGCTGTCCGACAAAGTTGGCGTCGGACCCCCCATAGGCACAATGCATTGTGATTTTTGTAGGTGGCGCTAGCGCGCCACTTTTTCATGCCCAATTTTAAAACACATAAAATAATTAATTTTTCGCCGGTTCTGAGCTTGGTTCAAAGTTTGGTGAGTTTTCGAGCATGTTCAGGGGGTCAAATTGCCGTTTAAACAGCAGAACAAAGAAGAATTAAAGCCGCAAGCGGCGTTGTAGGCCCTCGCCGGCCGACAGGCCGTTGAGCTGACCCGCCGACGCACGCCGCGTTTGTCCTGAGTGCTTCGCAAGTGTTTAGATTTAAGCTGCATTGGTAGCTCACAGTTTAGTCCAATCGTTATTTGGATTATATGGCCATCTGCCATCAGGAGTTTCAATCCAATATGGCCGCCTTCCTGTGTGTCTGGGGGCGTGGCCATAATATATATATTTTTTGCCCTGACATGACGCATGTCTGTACCGAATTTCGTGGCTGTCCAACAAAGTTGCCGTCGGACCGCTCCCCATAGGAGGGGTTGCCATCGCCACGGCAACACCGTAAAAACAACAACATGGTTACGATTGTGTTTTTTGATCGGTACCACATGAGGGACTTTTCTGGTAAATTTCAATCATTTCTGGCAAAGTATTTTTTTAATTCCCTTTCAATTTTTGTTATCGTTCTCTAGGGGGCGCTGTAAGGCTGATTGTCAAAGTTTCCCTTTTAAAGTGTCCAGGTAGAAAGGGTCAATAAGTGTTTAAAATTTGGTTTGGATTGGAGTGTGTGTGTGTGCAAACGCTGACTCTGCAGTTTTTAAAATTATATCCAATATGGCCGCCTTCCTGTGTGTTTGGGGGCGTGGCCATAATATTTTTTTTTTTTTGCCCTGACTTGACGCATGTGTGTACCGAATTTCGTGGCTGTCCGACAATGTTGGCGTCGGACCCCCCATAGGCACAATGCATTGTGATTTTTGTAGGTGGCGCTAGCGCGCCACTTTTTCATGCCCAATTTTAAAACACATAAAATAATTAATTTTTCGCCGGTTCTGAGCTTGGTTCAAAGTTTGGTGAGTTTTCGAGCATGTTCAGGGGGTCAAATTGCCGTTTAAACAGCAGAACAAAGAAAAAGAAAAAGAAAAAGAAAAAGAAAAAGAAAAAGAATAAAGAATTTTTGCAAAAACAATATAACTTTTTTTCTGAGTGTGCGATTTCTACACAAAATACGTTTTTGGAATGGTCTCGACGAGGGCTACGCGCCTGTGGGGGCACACAAACACGAGTTGACGAGCTTCGCTCGTCAACTCGTGTTTGTGTGTGTCTGTGTGTCTGTGTGTCTGTGTTGTTTAGTGTCGGGGTGTGTGTGTGTGTGCTGTTGAGTGTCGTGGGTGTGGGCGTGGGTGTGTTGGTCGCCCGATGGTTGACTCGCTGCGCTCGTCAACCATCGGAAGACAGTTACAAACACGAGTTGACTCGCTGCGCTCGTCAACTCGTGTTTGTGGATCTCTGTGTGTGTGCGTTTGTGTTGTTTAGTGTCGGTGTGTGTGTGTGTGCTGTTGAGTGTCGGTGTGTGTGTGCGTGAGTGTGTTGGATGCCGAGGGTTGACGAGCTGCGCTCGTCAACTTTGTCGAGGGTTGACGAGCTGCGCTCGTCAACTTTGTCGAGAGTTGACGAGCTGCGCTCGTCAACTTGTCATCTTCTGCGTTGCAAAAGCAATAGCCCCTTACGCCTAGAATAGGCGCTCGGGCCTAATAAAGAATTTTTGCAAAAACAATATAACTTTTTTTCTGAGTGTGCGATTTCTACACAAAATACGTTTTTGGAATGGTCTCGACGAGGGCTACGCGCCTGTGGGGGCACACAAACACGAGTTGACGAGCTTCGCTCGTCAACTCGTGTTTGTGTGTGTCTGTGTGTCTGTGTGTCTGTGTTGTTTAGTGTCGGGGTGTGTGTGTGTGTGCTGTTGAGTGTCGTGGGTGTGGGCGTGGGTGTGTTGGTCGCCCGATGGTTGACTCGCTGCGCTCGTCAACCATCGGAAGACAGTTACAAACACGAGTTGACTCGCTGCGCTCGTCAACTCGTGTTTGTGGATCTCTGTGTGTGTGCGTTTGTGTTGTTTAGTGTCGGTGTGTGTGTGTGTGCTGTTGAGTGTCGGTGTGTGTGTGCGTGAGTGTGTTGGATGCCGAGGGTTGACGAGCTGCGCTCGTCAACTTTGTCGAGGGTTGACGAGCTGCGCTCGTCAACTTTGTCGAGAGTTGACGAGCTGCGCTCGTCAACTTGTCATCTTCTGCGTTGCAAAAGCAATAGCCCCTTACGCCTAGAATAGGCGCTCGGGCCTAAAAAGAATAAAGAATTTTTGCAAAAACAATATAACTTTTTTTCTGAGTGTGCGATTTCTACACAAAATACGTTTTTGGAATGGTCTCGACGAGGGCTACGCGCCTGTGGGGGCACACAAACACGAGTTGACGAGCTTCGCTCGTCAACTCGTGTTTGTGTGTGTGTCTGTGTGTCTGTGTGTCTGTGTGTCTGTGTTGTTTAGTGTCGGGGTGTGTGTGTGTGTGCTGTTGAGTGTCGTGGGTGTGGGCGTGGGTGTGTTGGTCGCCCGATGGTTGACTCGCTGCGCTCGTCAACCATCGGAAGACAGTTACAAACACGAGTTGACTCGCTGCGCTCGTCAACTCGTGTTTGTGGATCTCTGTGTGTGTGCGTTTGTGTTGTTTAGTGTCGGTGTGTGTGTGCGTGAGTGTGTTGGATGCCGAGGGTTGACGAGCTGCGCTCGTCAACTTTGTCGAGGGTTGACGAGCTGCGCTCGTCAACTTTGTCGAGAGTTGACGAGCTGCGCTCGTCAACTTGTCATCTTCTGCGTTGCAAAAGCAATAGCCCCTTACGCCTAGAATAGGCGCTCGGGCCTAATTAAAGCCGCAAGCGGCGTTGTAGGCCCTCGCCGGCCGACAGACCGTTGAGCTGACCCGCCGACGCACGCCGCTTTTGTCCTGAGTGCTTCGCAAGTGTTTAGATTTGAGCTGCATTAGTAGCTTACAGTTTAGTCAAATCGTTATTTGGATTATCTGCCATCAGGAGTTTCAATCCAATATGGCCGCCTTCCTGTGTGTCTGGGGGCGTGGCCACAATACATTTTTTTTTTGCCCTGACATGACGCATGTCTGTACCGAATTTCGTGGCTGTCCGACAAAGTTGGCGTCGGACCCCTCCCCATAGGAGGGGTTGCCATCGCCATGGCAACAGCGTAAAAACAACAACGTGGTTACAATTGTGTTTTTTGATCGGGACCACATGAGGGACTTTTCTGGTAAGTTTCAATCATTTCTGGCAAAGTATTTTTTTAATTCCCATTCAATTTTTGTTAATGTTCGCTAGGGGGCGCTGTAAGGCTGATTGTCAAAGTTTCACTTTTAAAATGTCCAGGTAGGAAGGGTCAAAAAGTGTTTAAAATTTGGTTTGGATTGGAGTGTGTGTGTGTGCAAACGCTGACTCAGCAGTTTTTAAGTTTCAACCCAATATGGCCGCCTTCCTGTGTGTTTGGGGGCGTGGCCATATTTTTTTTTTTTTTTTGCCCTGACTTGACGCATGTGTGTACCGAATTTCGTGGCTGTCCGACAAAGTTGGCGTCGGACCCCCCATAGGCACAATGCATTGTGATTTTTGTAGGTGGCGCTAGCGCGCCACTTTTTCATGCCCAATTTCAAAACACATAAAATAATTAATTTTTCGCCGGTTCTGAGCTTGGTTCAAAGTTTGGTGAGTTTTCGAGCATGTTCAGGGGGTCAAATTGCCGTTTAAACAGCAGAACAAAGAAAAAGAAAAAGAAAAAGAAAAAGAAAAAGAAAAAGAATAAAGAATTTTTGCAAAAACAATATAACTTTTTTTCTGAGTGTGCGATTTCTACACAAAATACATTTTCGGAATGGTCTCGACGAGGGCTACGCGTCTGTGGGGGCACACAAACACGAGTTGACGAGCTTCGCTCGTCAACTCGTGTTTGTGTGTGTCTGTGTTGTTTAGTGTCGGGGTGTGTGTGTGTGTGCTGTTGAGTGTCGTGGGTGTGGGCGTGGGTGTGTTGGTCGCCCGATGGTTGACTCGCTGCGCTCGTCAACCATCGGAAGACAGTTACAAACACAGTTGACTCGCTGCGCTCGTCAACTGTGTTTGTCGATGTCTGTGTGTGTGCGTGTGTGTTGTTTAGTGTCGGTGTGTGTGTGTGTGTGCTGTTGAGTGTCGGTGTGTGTGTGTGCGTGAGTGTGTTGGATGCCGAGGGTTGACGAGCTGCGCTCGTCAACTTTGTCGAGGGTTGACGAGCTGCGCTCGTCAACTTTGTCGAGAGTTGACGAGCTGCGCTCGTCAACTTGTCGTCTTCTGCGTTGCAAAAGCAATAGCCCCTTACGCCTAGAATAGGCGCTCGGGCCTAATTAAAGCCGCAAGCGGCGTTGTAGGCCCTCGCCGGCCGACAGGCCGTTGAGCTGACCCGCCGACGCACGCCGCTTTTGTCCTGAGTGCTTCGCAAGTGTTTAGATTTGAGCTGCATGAGTAGCTCACAGTTTAGTCAGATCGTTATTTGGATTATATGGCCATCTGCCGTCAGGAGTTTCAATCCAATATGGCCGCCTTCCTGTGTGTCTGGGGGCGTGGCCACAATACATTTTTTTTTCCCCCTGACATGACGCATGTCTGTACCGAATTTCGTGGCTGTCCGACAAAGTTGGCGTAGGACCCCTCCCCATAGGAGGGGTCGCCATCGCCACGGCAACACCGTAAAACCAACAACATGGTTACGATTGTGTTTTTTGATCGGGACAACATTAGGGACTTTTCTGGTAAGTTTCAATCATTTCTGGCAAAGTATTTTTTTAATTCCCTTTCAATTTTTGTTATCGTTCTCTAGGGGGCGCTGTAAGGCTGATTGTCAAAGTTTCCCTTTTAAAGTGTCCAGGTAGGAAGGGTCAATTAGTGTTTAAAATTTGGTTTGGATTGGAGTGTGTGTGTGTGCAAACGCTGACTCAGCAGTTTTTAAAATTCAATCCAATATGGCCGCCTTCCTGTGTGTCTGGGGGCGTGGCCTTAATTTTTTTTTTTTTTTGCCCTGACTTGACGCATGTGTGTACCGAATTTCGTGGCTGTCCGACAAAGTTGGCGTCGGACCCCCCATAGGCACAATGCATTGTGATTTTTGTAGGTGGCGCTAGCGCGCCACTTTTTCATGCCCAATTTTAAAACACATAAAATAATTAATTTTTCGCCGGTTCTGAGCTTGGTTCAAAGTTTGGTGAGTTTTCGAGCATGTTCAGGGGGTCAAATTGCCGTTTAAACAGCAGAACAAAGAAGAATAAAGAAGATTAAAGAATAAAGAATAAAGAATTAAAGCCGCAAGCGGCGTTGTAGGCCCTCGCCGGCCGACAGGCCGTTGAGCTGACCCGCCGACGCGCGCCGCTTTTGTCCTGAGTGCTTCGCAAGTGTTTAGATTTGAGCTGCATGAGTAGCTCACAGTTTAGTCAAATCGTTATTTGGATTATATGGCCATCTGCCGTCAGGAGTTTCAATCCAATATGGCCGCCTTCCTGTGTGTCTGGGGGCGTGGCCACAATACATTTTTTTTTTGCCCTGACATGACGCATGTCTGTACCGAATTTCGTGGCTGTCCGACAAAGTTGGCGTCGGACCCCTCACCATAGGCGGGGTTGCCATCGCCACGGCAACACCGTAAAAACAACAACATGGTTACGGCTGTGTTTTTTGATCGGGACCACATGAGGGACTTTTCTGGTAAGTTTCAATCATTTCTGGCAAAGTATTTTTTTAATTCCCATTCAATTTTTGTTATCGTTCTCTAGGGGGCGCTGTAAGGCCGATTGTCAAAGTTTCACTTTTAAAATGTCCAGGTAGGAAGGGTCAATAAGTGTTTAAAATTTGGTTTGGATTGGAGTGTGTGTGTGTGCAAACGCTGACTCAGCAGTTTTTAAAATTCAATCCAATATGGCCGCCTTCCTGTGTGTTTGGGGGCGTGGCCATAATTTTTTTTTTTTTTTGCCCTGACTTGACGCATGTGTGTACCGAATTTCGTGGCTGTCCGACAAAGTTGGCGTCGGACCCCCCATAGGCACAATGCATTGTGATTTTTGTAGGTGGCGCTAGCGCGCCACTTTTTCATGCCCAATTTTAAAACACATAAAATAATTAATTTTTCGCCGGTTCTGAGCTTGGTTCAAAGTTTGGTGAGTTTTCGAGCATGTTCAGGGGGTCAAATTGCCGTTTAAACAGCAGAACAAAGAAGAAAAATAAAGAATAAAGAAGAATAAAGAATTTTTGCAAAAACAATATAACTTTTTTTCTGAGTGTGCGATTTCTACACAAAATACATTTTCGGAATGGTCTCGACGAGGGCTACGCGTCTGTGGGGGCACACAAACACGAGTTGACGAGCTTCGCTCGTCAACTCGTGTTTGTGTGTGTGTGTGTGTGTGTGTGTCTGTGTGTCTGTGTTGTTTAGTGTCGGGGTGTGTGTGTGTGTGCTGTTGAGTGTCGTGGGTGTGGGCGTGGGTGTGTTGGTCGCCCGATGGTTGACTCGCTGCGCTCGTCAACCATCGGAAGACAGTTACAAACACGAGTTGACTCGCTGCGCTCGTCAACTCGTGTTTGTGGATCTCTGTGTGTGTGCATTTGTGTTGTTTAGTGTCGGTGTGTGTGTGTGTGTGCTGTTGAGTGTCGGTGTGTGTGTGCGTGAGTGTGTTGGTCGTCCTCAACAGCATGGCAAAGTTGGATGCCGAGGGTTGACGAGCTGCGCTCGTCAACTTTGTCGAGGGTTGACTCGCTACGCTCGTCAACTTGTCTTCTGCGTTGCAAAAGCAATAGCCCCTTACGCCTAGGATAGGCGCTCGGGCCTAATAAAGAAGAATAAAGAATTTTTGCAAAAACAATATAACTTTTTTTCTGAGTGTGCGATTTCTACACAAAATACATTTTCGGAATGGTCTCGACGAGGGCTACGCGTCTGTGGGGGCACACAAACACGAGTTGACGAGCTTCGCTCGTCAACTCGTGTTTGTGTGTGTGTGTGTGTGTCTGTGTGTCTGTGTTGTTTAGTGTCGGGGTGTGTGTGTGTGTGCTGTTGAGTGTCGTGGGTGTGGGCGTGGGTGTGTTGGTCGCCCGATGGTTGACTCGCTGCGCTCGTCAACCATCGGAAGACAGTTACAAACACGAGTTGACTCGCTGCGCTCGTCAACTCGTGTTTGTGGATCTCTGTGTGTGTGCATTTGTGTTGTTTAGTGTCGGTGTGTGTGTGTGTGTGCTGTTGAGTGTCGTGGGTGTGGGCGTGGGTGTGTTGGTCGCCCGATGGTTGACTCGCTGCGCTCGTCAACCATCGGAAGACAGTTACAAACACAGTTGACTCGCTGCGCTCGTCAACTGTGTTTGTCGATTCTGTGTGTGTGCGTGTGTGTTGTTGAGTGTCGGTGTGTGTGTGTGTGTGCTGTTGAGTGTCGGTGTGTGTGTGCGTGAGTGTGTTGGATGCCGAGGGTTGACGAGCTGCGCTCGTCAACTTTGTCGAGGGTTGACGAGCTGCGCTCGTCAACTTTGTCGAGAGTTGACGAGCTGCGCTCGTCAACTTGTCGTCTTCTGCGTTGCAAAAGCAATAGCCCCTTACGCCTAGTATAGGCGCTCGGGCCTAAAAAGAAAAAAGAATAAAGAATTTTTGCAAAAACAATATAACTTTTTTTCTGAGTGTGCGATTTCTACACAAAATACGTTTTTGGAATGGTCTCGACGAGGGCTACGCGTCTGTGGGGGCACACAAACACGAGTTGACGAGCTTCGCTCGTCAACTCGTGTTTGTGTGTGTGTCCGTGCGTCTGTGTGTCTGTGTTGTTTAGTGTCGGGGTGTGTGTGTGTGTGCTGTTGAGTGTCGTGGGTGTGGGCGTGGGTGTGTTGGTCGCCCGATGGTTGACTCGCTGCGCTCGTCAACCATCGGAAGACAGTTACAAACACAGTTGACTCGCTGCGCTCGTCAACTGTGTTTGTCGATGTCTGTGTGTGTGCGTGTGTGTTGTTGAGTGTCGGTGTGTGTGTGTGTGTGCTGTTGAGTGTCGGTGTGTGTGTGTGTGAGTGTGTTGGATGCCGAGGGTTGACGAGCTGCGCTCGTCAACTTTGTCGAGGGTTGACGAGCTGCGCTCGTCAACTTTGTCGAGAGTTGACGAGCTGCGCTCGTCAACTTGTCGTCTTCTGCGTTGCAAAAGCAATAGCCCCTTACGCCTAGAATAGGCGCTCGGGCCTAAAAAGAAAAAGAATAAAGAATTTTTGCAAAAACAATATAACTTTTTTTCTGAGTATGCGATTTCTACACAAAATACGTTTTTGGAATGGTCTCGACGAGGGCTACGCGTCTGTGGGGGCACACAAACACGAGTTGACGAGCTTCGCTCGTCAACTCGTGTTTGTGTGTGTGTGTGTGTGTCTGTGTGTCTGTGTTGTTTAGTGTCGGGGTGTGTGTGTGTGTGCTGTTGAGTGTCGTGGGTGTGGGCGTGGGTGTGTTGGTCGCCCGATGGTTGACTCGCTGCGCTCGTCAACCATCGGAAGACAGTTACAAACACAGTTGACTCGCTGCGCTCGTCAACTGTGTTTGTCGATGTCTGTGTGTGTGCGTGTGTGTTGTTGAGTGTCGGGGTGTGTGTGTGTGTGCTGTTGAGTGTCGTGGGTGTGGGCGTGGGTGTGTTGGTCGCCCGATGGTTGACTCGCTGCGCTCGTCAACCATCGGAAGACAGTTACAAACACAGTTGACTCGCTGCGCTCGTCAACTGTGTTTGTCGATGTCTGTGTGTGTGCGTGTGTGTTGTTGAGTGTCAGTGTGTGTGTGTGTGTGCTGTTGAGTGTCGGTGTGTGTGTGCGTGAGTGTGTTGGATGCCGAGGGTTGACGAGCTGCGCTCGTCAACTTTGTCGAGGGTTGACGAGCTGCGCTCGTCAACTTTGTCGAGAGTTGACGAGCTGCGCTCGTCAACTTGTCGTCTTCTGCGTTGCAAAAGCAATAGCCCCTTACGCCTAGAATAGGCGCTCGGGCCTAAATATGGAGACACTAGTTAAATATTTTTTATTTATGCATCTTAGTGGAACAAAGAAATTGTACTAAATATTTCAGTATTTAAATAAATGTACCAAGTTATACTTTCTGTATCTACCAGGAGACATGATAAATGAATGTTCTCAAATAAATTAGGATATATATATATTAATGCACACACACAGGCACCCCACTTTCTTCATATGACAAGAGATAAATCTACCTTTCTCTGTGAGGAAGAGACAGAGGGTTTATTTAGCATTTTCATTAGTTATTAAAGAGAAATAAAAGATGGGAGTTCATGAGGGCAGATAGAATGAATGAGCCCATTCTCATTACCCCCCAGTGAAAGTGGATCGTTGAGCCCAGAGAAAGCAACTCCTTGACCGTCCCTGCAGGCCAAGAAGATTGGATTCTCTATGAAGTCCTGAACACGGAGACGATAAATCCGGTGACTGACTGATTTCGAGTTGATTTACATTCACAAGTCAGGCTGCACATTGTCATTTATTTAGATTTGAAGTTCAGGATTGTCTGAAATGTTCTTACACTGACATTATTTAGCATACAGAATCCTTAATTTATTCATCATGCCTAAACTTAAGTCGTTGTTATTACATAAAAATGTGCCATTGATGTGTTTTCACCCATTTTTTAAAAACATAGTAGTGTTTTATATATATATATATTTATATAAGTTGATGGTGTATAAATGTAATTACATTTATGGAAGATGGGGTGAAATATTTAAATCTTATGACACATTTAATACACATTTCTCTGTAATGTGATATTAGAAGGGTCCTGTTATGTTGGACACTATGAGATTTACAATCAAATAATTTGTATTAAAATGTGATGCAATTGCAATTTCTTTATAAAATATATATACGCCTACCTAACTCCAACTGATAACAACGCAGCGATTACAAAGAGCCACATGATATGTCCTCTATCTTTTGCCAAAGCTGTCTTTCCCTATCAGCTCGTGGGAGACAGACTGTCTGGTGAGCACAGGTGATCGTTATCTGGCCACAGCAGGTCTGCTGTTCTGTTCATTCCCCGCTGCATGTGGGTTCTGGTACCTGCAAACCTTAAGGATGGCTGGATATACTACAGGCAATCTGCAAATCCCCTCCCAGGAAATCCCTCCCCATCAGTGTAATAAACTATTTAAAAAAACACACACACACACACACACAGAGCACAGGGGTAGAAATAATTTGAGGTATTTGGGGTGGGTTTTTTCCAAGTGCCTGCATGGATTGAGTGCTTTAAAATACTGTTACTCCTGTGTCGAATACTTTGTTTAAGTTTCTTAAATATTAAGCCATGCAAGTCAAAGTAAAATATGAGTGAGTGATTTATTTAAAAAGTGATTGGTATAAAGAAATGCACAAAAATACACGGAATAACTTGTTGGGTTTGTTATCAACACAGAAAAAAAACATTTTTAAGGATTGTGTGGTCGCTGACGATTAAAACGGTTTTTATTTTCGTGTAAACAAAACAAGCGTCACTTTTTCAATGCTTAAAGTGGAATCTAATTTCTAAGGGTGAAATAATCGCGCATATACGCACAACAAAACGCAGATGTAACCCGTCTGTGTTTGATTCCCTCTGCGTTGCGTTCCACGTTCTGCATCTGCTACACAGACCATCACCACCACCAATAATAATAAATGATTTGTATAAGAATCAAACGCCGTGGACGCACCTGAACATTAAACACGATGTATTGTGGGGGGGGGGAACTTTTGACTTTGATCGGCCGCCTCAAAGAGGAATATTACAGCTATCTCTGAAACACAGTCGTGTGACCCCTGATTCAACTTCATTACACTCACGGAGAGTGGATTTAACTGCGTGGGAAAACCGAGCAGATGAAAGAAGGCTCTTTGCACCTGTGGGTGGAGTGTGCGCGCACCTGCGGGACAAAGTCAAGTCTGCCCCGACTCTGCGGCAGACTGTCTTTCACTGTCCCAGCAGGACAAGCACGCAGATCCACCTGGAGCCCGCATGGACGCAGAAGCGAAGACCCGCAGCGGCGAGCAGGGGCTGCAGCTCCGGGGCATCAGCTCCAACTCCCCGCCCGCGGAGCCCGCGGAGCCCGACCCCCCGGGGGGGAAGCCGCCCTACTCCTACGTGGCTCTCATCGCCATGGCCATCAAAGAGAGCCACGACAAGAGGCTCGCCCTGAGAGGAATATACCGCTACATCGTCTCCAAGTTCCCGTACTACGAGAAGAACCAGAAAGGCTGGCAGAACAGCATCAGGCACAACCTGTCGCTCAACGAGTGCTTCGTCAAGGTGCCCCGGCAGGACGGCGGGGACAAGAAGGGCAACTACTGGACGCTCGACCCGGCGTTCGAGGACATGTTCGACAAGGGGAACTACCGGCGGCGGAGGAGGGTGAGGAGGCCGCGCAGAGAGCATCCCGAGCCGCTGTTCCCGCAGCCGTGCGTGAACCCCTGGGGAGCAGCGGGCCAGCCCGGCTCGTCCCCGGGGGGTGGATACCCAGCAGCATACCCAGCAGTGACCCCCAGCGGCCCGGTGAGCTCCTACTACGCCCCGCCTCGCTTCCACCACCCTGCCTACGGCGTCTACCACCGCCAGGCGCCAGTGGTCGTCTCCCACGCCCACGACGGGTGTCCCTACGGCGGGGGGACGCAGCCCATGAGCGCCGAGGGAGGCGCCGCGTCTCTGGGCTGCAGCTACGCGCAGCTGGGCTCCTTTTACGCATCTACTGCGCTGCTCGGTCACTCGTTTGACCAGTAAGCGTTTTAAAGGATATACTCTTGACCTTTGGAACCAGTTCTCGGACTCAATGTTCGTCTGTTTAACCATTTCAGTTCGACTGTTTTTTTGTTTTACAAGTTATATAGTTCCTGAAAGAACAATAATGGTTCTTGTTGTTGGTTTTATTTGATAGATTACTGTGTAAAATGCATATTGCTGTATCTTATTATTATAAGCATTATTTGAAGCGTTTTGCTTGAGAAACCGGACCGATGAAATGCGAACTTACATGAAGACAAGCGGATTGAAGTGTGAAGATTATTTTTTTTGCCTCATTTGTTGGACAATTATATTGAAACCAAATCATCTTATTTTTCTTGGTGTTTTTTTTAAAATATTTTCTACAATTACTTATTGTATTATTTTTGATAAGCTTGTGCTTTTGTATTTCTGTTATTTATTTTTTATTCTCTCTTGTCTTTTCCCCGAGCTGCTACATGCAAAAGATGCTTATACGGATACGTTTTCTTATTCGATTCTGAATGTTTACATGATGTAAAATACATCATATTTGTTCAAATAAAATTGTATTTTTACAACAACTGCTGTCATTAATTTTTATTTTATTCACTAACTGTCGGGTCTGTAGTCAAAGATCTCACAATAAATCAGTTATCCCAAGCTAATGATGCCTCCAGAAGGCTGAGCGGAGCAGTGCATAGGAGAGAAACTCTTCACTGATCAGGTGATCAGCTGGGTGAGAGCAGCTGCCTGCAGCATGCACTCCTAGGATTCGAACCCAGTACCTTCTTGCAGTAAGACGACAATGCTTTTGTCATGGTTATGATATTGAGTGTGATAAATAGATGGATATTTCTTAAAGTAATAATACATTAATGTGATGAGATTAAAATATGGTTCATGATTGTCCACGTTATATAATTCATTTATACAATTGATAAAGATGAATAGTGGTTAATTGTCCTTATGTGTTTGAGTGAGAAGTTAAAATGATGATTGATCATTTGTTCTGTGTTTGACAGCTTTTATTTGGCAGGTAGGTGAATAACAACAGAAACAGTTACAGATCAAATAGTTTTAGTTTATATTATATTTTGCTATCTCATATTTATGAGATAGTAAGTCAAAATTATGAGTTTGTATTTCATAATTATGAATAAAGATTGGAATGCGTCCTAACTCCAACGTCACTTCCGTTTCCGGCACATGGGCGTAAACAAAAGGAGCACATTTACCCGCGTGCGGCTTTCTGGTCGTGTCATGACTTACATTCATAATATTAGCTAAATTTGCCTGTTTGTTTTGGGGTTTTTTGCGCATTTGCTGCTAGATTCTGTGGAAATGGAGATGTTCAACCAGCTCGTATCGGGGTATCCCGCTTTAATATACAGAGGAGTGGGAGCAACGGCGTTAGTCGCCGGTGGGGCGCTAATATACAAATGTGCTACCAGGTAACTCCATGTTTTTAGCTAAAGCTAGTTCGGCGTTCCGCATGTTGGCAAACTCTTTAATATTTCCATGTGGTGTTTCGGAATTATGACATTCATATGTGTCGTAATTCTTAAGTGCGGTTTATTTATTCAAAGTCATTTTATTTATTGACGCTAGTCCTGCTGTTAGCTAGCTAGCCGTGGTGCTAACTAACGCGATGCTAAATAGTTTCGTTATTGTGAATGAGTATTGTTGCTGTATGAATACACGTTTGTGTTTGTTTTGTCTGCTGTCTGCGCGCGTATCTAAATTGTTTAGTGCTCATATCCCATATCTAAATAACCCCAAAGTTTTGCCCAAGGACTTCAAATCTCAGTGTTTTCCTTTTGCGTCTTGTAAAGATTCCCTTTCATTCACAGAAGAAAGCCTTCCCATGCAAAGGTAAACTGCTGGTTCTGCAGTGAGAACACTGTGGTTCCTTATGGGAACAGAAACTGCTGGGACTGTCCCAACTGTGATCAGTACAATGGTTTTCAGGAGGTAAGCTTCCAAAAGTGCTTGAGTCTAGTTCTTCTCTCTTTTTTGCCGTTCAGTGAACTTGAGCTTGTTTTTTTTTTTTTAGTACTGTATGATATGTATGTTGTTCTTATGGTTGATCTGTCTTGTCTTCAGAATGGAGATTACAACAAACCTATCCCGGCTCAGTATATGGAGCATTTAAACCATGGAGTATCTGGTGGCCTTACTTTATCCGAGGCACCAAAGACACTGCAGTGGGTCAATTGTCAGATGCTGTTGTGCAGGAAATGCAATAACAACCAGACTGTAAAGATCAAACAGTTGGCCTCATTTATTGCGAGGGATGATGTATGTACCCAGTTCTCTTTCATTCTGCTAGCAAGCTATACTGTTTCCTTGACTGATGACCTTAAAGGCAGGTTTCTTTTTTTGCAGGACAATTTTGATAAAGAAATTGAAGCCTACAAACACCACGTGGAGCAGACCTATAAGTTATGCAGGCCGTGTCAGACCGCGGTGGAGTGCTACATAAAGTATCAAAACCGACAGCTTCGAATGGAGCTCCTAAACCATCAGCTTCGACGCAGCAGAGAATCCGACAAGGCCTTTGTAAAGGTCGGTGCAAATTAAACTGCAGCCATATAATAAGTGAAGTGTGTGAAGTTAAAACGTAATTATTTGACACGTAACACAGCTCGATACCGTTGTTTCTGTATAAAAAGCTTCTGCATTTCAGTCAAAGTGCAAATCAGATTATTAAATCCCAAATAAATAAATGCATTTGTCACACAATTCATGTTTTGGTGAAAAATGGACCATGTCGAGGAGTGGCCTGTAATATAAATTAAACTTCTGTCAGATTATTGCTGTCACTGTGGAACTAAAACTTATATTTAGTTCATTTGAAGTGCTCAGTTTGGGTGTCAACTTGCAGGCAGTTATGTACCGCATCCTTCCATTACTAATAAGGACTTTGAATATTTAAAATACTTATGACCAGGTTACATTGTTGTCTCCATCACTCTCTGCTGCTTTGTGAGTTGAAGGCCTTGGTAGAAACACACACACAGAGTTATGGTGGACTGGATGTACACACAATCCACACCTTGCAGCAAATGTTGCATCTTGTGTAGGTTTATTCAAAGGTGTGGTGATGTTTCAATATGAAACGTCCAGAAAACAGTTTCCTTATTTAAATTTAGTGGTTTAACTTTAATGCTTCTTCCTCTTTCCCTTCACTAGTGTGCTCACTCGACTGTCACTGCTCTAGTAACGGCAAATGACCTGTTATTGACCTTTTATTATTATAGTTTCATGGAATGCTAGAATGCGTTTGATTCGGATTTTCAGTCAGACCAGTGACTGGTTTAATTGGGTTTTGCTCCCATGATGCCATCTTTTGAACGAAGTGAAACTGTCTACTGTGCTTTGTTCCCTGCTGTTATCATATAAGAAATATCTTTTCATAGCTTATCAGTGTTCATGTTGTAAATATAATGGGATATACATTGAAAATGTTTTCTCTCTCTCTCACAGACCTCCAATTCTGTGCCCTCTTCCATGACTGTCATCCTCTTAAGGGCCCTTGCCTTTTTGATATGCGCTTTCCTACTTGCTACATCTTTCTTTATACTGCCAGACCGGCTCACTTCTCCCAGTGGCTCTCAGACAATAAGTGTTGGAGTGATTCCGTCAAATCCAAAACCGTCCAACAAATCTACCCTCAACAATGAAAGCGGTGGAGTCATGCATCTATGGCAGGGCCTGCTGGAGATGATCCCAGACGAGGTCTTTGCGCACAGCACGTTGGCGTGGCAACATGGAAGGGACAACCAGCTTGCTGTAGTCTCCGCGGGTCTGTTGACTTGTCTCACTGGTGTCTTCTTAGCCGGACGTGTGAGGTAACCACTCACCAGTTTTAGTTTTTTTTCACGTTTCCACGTGAAAAGCAATATTGGACGAGATTAATTCGAGCCAAATCAAACTGGACTCACCGTTGCTGAATTTTCAGGTTGAGGAGGATCGACGCTGTGGCCTCTGTCTTGTGGTTTGTCGTCCTTTGCCTCCACCTGGTTGAGCACTACGTGACGGACGCCCCGGACTGGATCGACACAGCCAAGCTCTGCACCATCTCCCTCTGTTGCCTCGTCAACTTTGCTGCTGCCGTGGCAACTCGAAAATCACTCGGTCCAAGAAGAGCCAGATATCGAAGGTCAGAGTGCGAGTAGTATTGTTGAAATTATTCCAACGTCAGACTTTCTGAACTTTCCAGAAGCATGTTATCAAAAAAGGAATTAAGTGACCATCACAAATGTTTATTAACACTTTAATATTCAAGTACACAACGCGTGCACATTTTGCATCCAACTTTGCACCCGAGTGCTTCACTGTGTTTTGAAGGCACTAATGTGTTTATTAACACCTATTGTAGCTGCTTTTTATTTTAGAATTGTTTACTACAGCTCCATTAAATACAAATTTCTGACATCTCTGCACACCATACCATAATATGAGCATCACATCTGTTTCTCCTGCATTCCTTTTGTACAATATTAAATCAAAGCTTGACCCAGGATATTTTCTAAAGTGTGTTCATCACTCCTCTGAAGCAATTTTATATAAATAGCTACAGTCTGACTGAAAACAGAATTAGTGCTGAGGACAGCTGATCAATGGGAAGAGGAGGGATTTGTTTGATGTGCGGTTATGATTGGAGTGAAGTAAATGCCATTGCCCTTTTGTCTTGGCGGCCCATTATTGCATGAATTACGTTGCGCAAATCTTGATCGGTATATCTATTGGCTTTAGTGTTTCCTGTTGAGTGTTGGACTGATTCATGTTCGAGTGTCTGGGAAAAGCCGTCACCAGTTATCCGCTCAAGCATTTTGCTTTGCAGTTCTGTTGTTTTTCATTTCATGCCTCGGTTGTTCCCCCTCTGGCGTGAAACAATGTAAGACCTTCAGTCAAAGCCTGTAATCCCCGAAACACGCCTTTTACTTTATATAATGAAGTTGTATAATGATTTAGGAGTAATCCATAATCTAAACCCTTTCTCTCAATTTTTAAAATGCCTTATTATTGGCAAACCTGAAATAACCAATGATTATTTTTCTTTTTGTGCCATTTAAATGAAATATACTATTAAGGCTATTTTGTTTTAAACACATGGCCCTCATCTGTTCTTGTACCCTGTGTTACGATGTTGGGAACCATCTGTCCAAATTGCCTGAGGTGATTTGATCTGGCGGGCTAAACGTTCTATACTTCTGCTCTTGTTGTAAAGATCTGCATGTCGGGTGAGGATTTGTAAGGACATTGAATAAACACTAAATTTACGTGTAGTAATGATTATGAAAGTGGTGCATGGCCTATCGTAACATTTATTTCAGGTCATTATATGTGACTTTTACTTTTCTGTGTCTTCACCGTATCAGAGCTTGAACACATGAATCTTTTGAACTGTTCTAATCGCCTATTGAATATGAACCTTGGTTGATAAGGTTGAAAGTTAGTGCACTGCTGAGCACCAGAATCTGGGTCTTGAGGGGAGTTTTCCTCCTGGTACTTGTACTACTAATGGCACTACTCCCTCCTGCCATAGTAGCAGATCACACTCCACCAGTCACCCACTGTGTGTAATTGTTCCCATTGTTCTCGAGGTATCTAATCGTCTGTTTCACGACACTAAATCCTATTACTACCATTTTTAGCTCAAATATTCTTAAGTCCATCTGTCCTGCATTTTAATAGAGATGTTTGATGTGAAAACACATTTCCAGTGTTTTTAGATTTGAAATGTTGCTTTAACATTTACAGCTGAATAGTTGCTGTCCCGTCTGCCCCCCCCCCCTGGTCAACTGTAGTAATATTGCATTTTCTTTCATTGAAAGTCTGACATGAATGCATTTAACACACTGGATGTACTCATTATATGCTCTTTACATTGCATTACTTACTGCTAAAATGTTTGTTTTTATAGAATGTATTTATTGAAGGCGCATATTGTTTGCCGTTAATGTAAAATGATATTCCAAACTAGTGGCTTTGGAGTTTTTACAAGTAGTTTTACTGTATTTGGTGTGGACATTTTAAATTGCTTGTTGTGCTGTTCTGAAGGTTGTAAGTTGCTTGAAATCATGAATTTTAAATTAAAGATGACATTTGTAGGTTATGAGGAAAATATAAACTTTCTATTTTATTTATTTAATCGTATAATGATTCCATAGTGGTTCCAAATGTGGCTCTAAAACAATCCTGCAAACATAACGGCTACGCTATATAGTGCATTAAGGTTAATCAATAGTAACTGATAGTAAATGATAGAATTGCCAGCATCTTTACCTTTTGTGTGACAAACTGCATCATATAGTCTTTACAAAGGTTGTATTTAAAATAAAACTCTCCTCCAGGAGACCCTGTAGCCGAATTTACTGGAGAAAATTTGTTGAACAGATTTGAATTTTGCTTGATCTGTATTTGAACTATTAGTCTGGACCTTGCTGTGTATTTGATCACTTATCAATATTTAGTTTTTCTTGGTTTGCACATGTAAGCTGCATCTTGTACTGTATTTCCTGTAGCCTGTGTGGGTTTGGAAGAATTCCTGTCTCAACCCAATCCGTCGGTCGGGCTTCCTTTGTGTCGACCATTTAACCCATGTTAGCTTTATTATCGCTACAGAAATATGAACTTTGTCCAGTGTTTAATAGTGATAGCTGTGAAACCTCTTCTAGCTTAAAATGACATGTTATTCACTCGCTGTTACTAAGGAAGTCTAGTCTATAGTATCCAAATGTGATTGTTGAATATGTTACAGGTCACGTGTGTGTTTTTATTGTAAAATTCTGACACAGCCTCAAAAGTGCAGCTCTGTCCACGTGTCCTGCAGCTTGAAGGAGCGGACATTTATTGTTTTGGGTGTTCTGAATTGCATGCGTTTTGGTTTTTAATGCGAGGCTCCGGTTTGAAGACTTTTTGTAGGAATGCTTGTCGTACATGGAATGTAATAAACAACTCATGAAAGGAACCACCTGCTTGTTTGTTTTCAACATAAACACGCAATCTTGTTTTCTTGTGTGTTTGCTCTTCTGAGTTTTTATTTTGAAAGAGCCACTGAAAAAGGAAAGCTGCATAATGCTAGCAAGTTTCTAGCCGGGACTGTTTCTGCTGAAAGGTTGCTTTGATAGCTGCTGAACAGAAACGGCATGCGTCTGTGTTGCTGGTCTTTGTGCCTTGTGGGTCCTCACAGCTGTTGGGTTTTGTCCCGACAGTTGTGAGGACGGCCTTATCTGAGCTGCCATTATTAAATAGTTCCAATGGACAGTTTGCGCACTGGTTTAATTTCAAACACTATATATATAAATAAATAATGAAAGGTAACTATTTACCAGTTGTGGATCAGATGTCACACTGAAAACTTGCATATTAAACCAGAAATTGTTTTTTATGTCATTGTGCAGTAATTCTATGTAACGATTCTTCCACGATTTTGTTTCAGGCTCTGGACGTTCAGTCGTGTCACGTTGCTCTTGTGTTGCAGATACCTTTCAGGTAGTTCTGCGGCCCCGCCCCTCGGCAGCCAGCCCCCTTTGCTCTGTCCTGAAATGTCAGACTCATTCATCCCCACCCCGCCCCCCAACCTTTCCAAGTTCCTCAAACGCACACAAGGCGCTCATGAGCGCAATGCGTCCCCCTCCTCTCTGCCTGGTCGACTCAGCAGGGTCCTCTCTCTCGGCACCATCCCACCCCTCAGCAAAACAGGTAACATTAGTACAAATAGTTTCTTGTTACAAGTTACATTTTAATAGGGGTTGCAACTGTTCCATTAATCAATCAGTTGACCGGATTTATATATTGTATTTATCACTTGTCCAGGTTCTGGTTACCTGTTCAGTGGAAGCAGGCCTTCCTCAGAATACAAAGACTCTCCTCCTTCAGGTATTAAAACGTTCAGGTAGTGTCATGTCAATGCAGGCCTTTATTTTGTTCAACTCTTCATTTTACATTTTCCTGCTTTTTTTTGCCCCCCCCCCACAGACTATTTTTCACTGAAATCCACAAGCCGCCCTTCATCCCCAGGCCCCTCTCCACCCCCTTCAGTTGCAGGGTCGGTTGCATCCAGTTCAGGCTCTGCCAGACACCGGCGGCCCCTCATCAGCCCCGCCCGCCTCAACATCAGCGGCCGGAAACTCTGCCTGTTTTCACCGGAGCAAGAAGCCACGCCGCTCATGTCCCCACCCGTGTCTCCGTCACGCTGCCTCGTGGAGCAGAACTGCAGCATTTACACTGGCTGCTTTTCTCACAGCCAGAATGGTTAGTGCAGCGAGTCCGTTTTAGTTGACCCCTGTGCGATTATTGAAGCGGCCACTAGATGGCGAAGTTAAACGTTCTCAAAGGAGAAGAGATTTCACATTCCTTAGCATCGTAGTTTTGTTTATGGCTTCCTGAGCTGCCTGCCTCTCTTGTTGCAGATGTGAGTTCTCTGTTAAAGGACGGCTCTTTGATCGAGGAGGAAGAGAAGCGCGTCAGCTCTTCGGGGTCTTCCACGTGCTTGGTGGGCACCACCACGCAGGGGCTGGAGAGCAGCCCTCCGAAAGGTTAGGCCGTGCCTACTATCTGTCAGACGTATTGAAATGTGTGCTCCCGCGCTTTGAACCCTGTTTGTGCCATTATCAATGATGCACAGTGATGCCGACGAGGTCGTTTATTTGCCTTCTCTGTGACGTCTGCAGGTTTTGTGAGGCGTCTCATCTGGCCGGGTCTTTTATTAGCCAGCCTGACTGCCAACCTGTTGTTCGCTGGCCTCTATACGTACCACAGATGGGGTTGAACTGCTGGAGAGTCTGCTGCTATTCGCTTCGTGACGGAGTGAGTCGGCTTCAGTTTCGCCTGGAGGTGATTCTGCAACGCCAGAAATGATCTTCCAGACACCTGGCTCTGTGGGAACGCATGCCAGCTGACAGATATTCTGCAGCGCACTTCCCGTCTGATTGGAGTTTTGAAACAGTTGTGCGGTGACATATAAGTGATTCATGACTACTTGTTATAATTTGGCTTGAGTGATCTGGGCTAGTTGATGTTTTGCTTGTCAGTGTTCCACCTACACGGACGAACAGGTCTATGTCTGATCCATTTGAAAGTTATGCTTGACGACTTGAGAAAAACGTTCATGTAGCAGTTGATGCAAACGCGGCCTGGGAGCAGGATCACGTCGTTTCTGTTTGGAGCGATTGGAGGGAGTCATTTCTTATCCTGACTGAAGAGCCCGTTTCTCTACGGTTGCCAAATATCTGAAACCAGCAGAAAGTTATTGCTCTGCTGTATTCTTCAAACTTGTACAGATTTTAGATTTACTTTAGCGTCATGTTTTTTACTGCAGCCGTGGTTTCCATTGTCTTTGCTTGTATATTTTATTGGGGGGATGAGTGTATCAAACTCTTGTCAGATTGTTTTGTTATGCAAGTCAAATTGATTTCATTTGGGAATTTCTATCTTATGTAAGTGGCGCGTGCCGTAACCGTGCACTACAGGAAGCGTTGGTTCACCAACATTTACTTTTATGTCAATCTTATCGACTCATAAAAGGATTAACAGTACTCAAGTTTAAGTGCAATATGAAACTAATTCTCAAGACTCTTCATAAACCCTTCAATTGAATATCTGCATGTGAAGTTGATTTTGCACTCATTGTTTTTTTGTAGTTGAATGTGAGATTTATATTGTAGAGCACAGATGATTCCTAGTGTGCATGTTGTTACAACACGAGTATCAACGTTGGTGGCGGGGGGGTTTTATGTATAAGATGTGCTGGCAGTTTACAGTTTTCTTGTTTTGCTTCTCAAGTTAAGGTTTTATTTTGGGTTTTTGGATGTTTATTTTCACCTTAAATTGTTGTGCACGTTCAAAGTGCATATTCCAGTTTGTTTGAAGTTGATATTTTAAGCGGAAGTCATGAACAAATGTAAAGAAAAAAATAACTAAAATGCTGAAAGTGTTAAGATGAATTCGAACCGTCTGATTCTCTACAAAAATATAAAACGAAGGAATAATTTTTAAAACTAGTGTAGCACTTCGACATGCTGTGAATACATCTCTGCAGTTTTACTAAACACATCTGGGGTGTGTTAAATCATGAGTTTTTGGTTGAATGAGATAAACCCATGTACATTTTCAGTTTAAACACATTTTTTTGTATTTAAAATGTAAGTAAAAATACTTTATTTCTTTGGTCTGGTCATTTCAGATTGTTTGACAAGAAGCACTTTTTTTAATAAAGTGTTTTTTCTCTCCAGTTATTCTTTGAGTTATTAAATATCATTCAGCAGCTTCCTCTTTATTCATCTGATGATTCCACATTACGGTTTTGTTGTAAGTGTATGATAAGAAATTTCCCAACATCCACAAATTTGACCATCAATACATTTTAGTTATTTTTTTGTACATTCTCTTCAGTATGTAGGTCAAGTATCTGGAAAACTTCTAAAGAATTCAGTTACACTCGCGTTAATTACGTCTTAATCAATGCAGCCCTTGATCTCAAAAATATGTGAACCACGAGGGAATTTGAACGCCTCTCAATGACATAAATCGTATCAGTCATACCGCAGCCGAGAAATGGAAACCGTGTATTTCCGAGTACCAGTAAGAGTTTCCAAAACGAGGAAACAGTCCTGGTCTATTTTTGGGACGAGCAATGTTCACATGTCAAACCTGATTATAGAAGGAAAATCGAGAGACAGCGCAGCTACTTGAATTATCGGAATTTTTTTTCAACTATTGTCAGTAAATATCAATGTTCAATCGATGAAGGAAAGTTTTTTCATAATGATGAAGATAAATAGATCAATTTCGAAGTACCTTTGCCCATACTGGTCCCAAAATATAATGTGCAAGTAAGTATATATAATAACTGCGTGCTGTAAATGAGTTATTGAATAAAACTTTGATAGTAATGTATATTCAGTATTTGTTTATAGCAAAGGCACGAATCTCCAAAGTTATGGATCTGACGAGGCCAATTATTTTTTATATGCGTTTTTATCTTGTATCAGCTCTAAGAATATGAAACATGCTCAATACTACTAAGAAGTATTCGAATTGCGAGGGAGGCGAAAGGCAGAGAGAGAGAACCTTTTACTTTCACTTCACGCTGAAGTTTTTGGGGGACGGTCCCTTGGCGTGCGCGCACGGAGCGCCGCCGGAGAGAGCCAGAGCGCAGCCGCTCCGGAGGAGGTCAGTCGGTGCGCAGACATCCCCGCAGGAGTGACGGCGCACTCGACCCACGCAGGGAAACGCGCCATTTGAAACGCCTCGACTCACGGATAGATCTGCCTGCGCGGAGTCTCCAGATCGCGACGTGTCACCATGACGATACAGCCTCCATCTTCGCAGGGATCGAATCCGTGACGAGATAACCGTCTTGAAGGGCTCAAAGTGTCTGCGCTGACAGGTTTGCAAGGCTTTGCCATCGATTGATTCTGTTTGGCTCACAGTTTGAAGTCTGGGGGGGAAGAATCACGATTGGAAGGTGGCTGCAGGTGCACCTAATCTGTTCTTCATCATTACTGACTTCACTCATTCATTCATTCATTCATCTTGTGATACATCAGTATTTATAAATAAACAACAAGTACTCTACATTCAAATACATGTTATTGGCCTGTTAGCCCACATCTGGCAGACACTAGTTTCTTCTTACAAAAAATCGATAGTGTAGAATTACTTAATGACAAATTACTGGAGATGACACAAAATGTGCAGCGTCGTGGTAACACGACATATCTTTAGTGTGTCTAATTCAGTGGATTTCACTTCCTCTATAATGTTTCTTTACCTTAGTTGACCTCTGAACGCATCTTTCTGAAGATGAATCTATTAGGCTGGAGCTTTGAATTAACTCTGTGTACTGCATGCATTCTGCTGCAAACTATAGAAACACTCTGGCAACAACACTCAGGGAATTGGCTTCATTTTCCATTTTATATCTTTTATTTTTATTTATTTTTTATTGCACTTTGATGGAGGCAACACTCGGGTGCCAACAAGAGAGAGAGAGAACAGCCTTCATTTGAATCTGTTTTAGATGCAAAACATTATTTTGTGTTTTTGTTGGAGAGACATAAAAAAACTATTGATATATATTAATTCAACATCTGGAAAATGATCAACAATTTCCCCTTGATATAAGCAATTAATTACTTAGTCATGAAAATAAGTGTGCATTATTGGGTAATCGTTAGCTGCAGATCTATATATATAATTATAATTTAGGGTTTTAGTTACAGCACCCGACGCAGCACACACGTAGCATATGTTAATAGTAGACTTATTAACCATGGCTGTGTTTCCTGTGTGTGTGTGTGTGTGTGTGTGCATGGCTGGCTTGTGTTCCGGTGACCAGCAGAGGAGCTGACGGTAAATGAGAGGTCATCACCATGCCCCCAGGGAAGTATGGGATGCAAGAGGAGTGGGAGAAGGAGGGGGATCACCGGATCATGATGGATTTCTTGCTGCCTACTGGGATCTTACTCAAATTCCCAGTGTCTCGAAATGACACCATCATAAGCATCAAAAGAGTATATCCCCCCCCCCCCCCTACACGTTCACGTTTAATTATCAGGAACTGCTTAGAAAGATAGAAAATGGAATGTATCTATCATTTATATATTTTGTGCTGTATAATGTGATCATATGTTGATGTGATCATTTATAAAAAAAAACCAAGCTGGATTTGTAATAGATTTTTATTCACTCCAGCAGAACTTGCTTGCAAAATGCTTTTCCTTCTTTACAATATTTACTCAGTAAGGCTTTTAGACTAATTGATTGACTTACTATTTCCATCATTCACGTGCTCTGGTTGTTGGGGGTTTTTTTTGCCTCTTGTTTCAGATGGTTTGGAAGAATGCCAGAAACGAGGCGCTGTTCTGTGCACTGGGCGACCCCGACGCGCACGTCTTCACCTGCATCAACCAGACAGCAGAGAGGGAGGAGCTGGAGGAGGAGTCGAGGCGGATCAGCGACGTGCAGCCCTTCATGTGCGTTCTAAAGCTGGTAGCGAGGGAGGGCGACCGAGTGGAGAAACTCACCAACGCCCAGATCAGCCTGTTAATTGGCAAAGGTCAGCGTCCTCCTCCTCAGATAAAGCCAAAAGCTGCTAGCGGAGTCAGGGCGGCCAAGTGTAAGATCAGAAGCAGACTTCTATCATAATCAACAAGAAGGCGGGGCCACTTTCCTTGTTTATTTAGCCAAACAAATGTCATGATCAATGACTAAATTGAAATCAGCAATTAGTTAAAACAGAAGTGTGACATCTTTACACTTACACAGGAACAGCGCCCCTCTTTGGTTTGTTTTCTTGACAACTCAATCATGCTTTTCACAGGACTGCATGAATTTGAAGCCCAGAAGAACCAGGAGGTGAATGAGTTTCGAGCTAAGATGCGGACATTCTGTGAAAACAAGGTTCAAGAGAGGCAGCTGTTGCCATGGCAGCAATGGATGGCATACAGCTTCCCGTGTGACCTGGAGCCGTGCTGTTCTCGGCCACAGTGTGGGAGCGCCAAGTCAAAAAGCACCAAGAAAATCTTCATTAACGTCAAGTTTGAGGCCTGCGAGGTGAGCCGACCTGCTGCTCGAGCTTTTATGAGTCACTCATTTAAAAGTTGTTAAATCAAATGTTATGGTAAAAAAAAAACTGTGGTTCTGCTTCGTGTGGACAAATTGTAGAGGTTTGATTTTAAGTAAATGTGAGCACCTTTGGAAATCACACACACACACACACACTTACCTAGTTTCCTGTTTTGAATTGATGTGTGACTCCCACAGGAAAGCTTCATGCTGCAGCAGGACCCCCAGGAGTTCCCACTGGCTCTGATGAGGAGCGCCCTAAAGAAGAAGGCTACGGTCTTCCGCTCAGTGCGACAAGAGCCTGAAGACTACACCTTACAGGTCAACGGGAGGTGGGAGTTCATCTATGGGAAGCACCCCATGTGCCAGTTCAAAGTGAGTGACCTCGGCGCCGTCTTCTTCCAGTGTGTGTGTGATCCTTCCCTTTACCTGCTGCAGCTGAATAATGTAAACGCCACCAGCTCCTCAAGTTCATATTCTTGATTTTTAATTCAAGTCTGTGGAGCTTTGTCTTTATGTTTAAGGTTAGTTGGTTGAATACAAAATATTTCCTCAAGGCGTGACTCTCGTTCACTCTGAAACCGGTTTTCCTTCATGATATTTGCAGAAAGAGACATGACGCTGTTTCCAGCTGTGCTTGCTGATCCTGGGCATCGTGACATACCAAAGAGCAAATTCTTTTTTATTCTGGTCTAATAAAATAGTTTTGTCTGAGGTTTTTTCACAGGATCCATCATGCTTCCGTTTTCCAAAAGTCACTGCTTTGTGACAAAGCTGTTGGCTAAACACTAAACACTTTTTATTGATTCTGTCCCTCGGAGGGCAATTTGGTTTACAGCAGTTACAGTCTGACTGTAGTCTGCTGCTGGTCACCGCATGCGCCCGACGTGGGTGAAGTGTCTCGCCTAAGGACACAACGACAGCGTACACGTGTGCCTGAGCCTGGAATCAAACCGCCAACCTCTCGGTCATAGGACAACCCTCTCAACCACTGCGCCACCATCGCACTGCTTGCTGAGGTCTTACTATTTAATCGCTGGCGTTTGTCTGTCTGAACGTCCATCCGTCTGTTAGCAAGATAACTCAAACATTTCTGGATGGATCTGGGTGAAATTTTCAGGAAATGATGGCAATGTTACCAGGAACAGATAAATACATTTTGGCGATGATCCAGAAGAGATCTTGAATTCTGAAAGTCAGTAAACAATATTGCATTTTAACATTGAAAGCCCCATTTACGGATTAAAAAATCTGTTACAAATGCAAATCAACTCAGATTCACTTTTGCTTTTCATGGTTGGTGTATAAAGATACCAAGAACAATCTAGAACCTTTTGGTGATGATCCAGATCACCATGTGGACGGTGTAAATCTAATCATGAGGGGAATGAGCTGCTCCGGAGGTCTGAGCTCTCTGAGTGCTTTTCTAGTTGTCCATATTTTTCCAAAGCTCAGTTCAGTTTCACTATTCCGAACAACATCTAAAGGTGACTGTTCATGACTCCACACTAAGAAAGAGGCTCGTCAAAAATGGTATCCATGGATTCCACCCCAGCCAGTTACAGCAAATATTTGATTGCAGTTGTTGTGGCCAAGGGTGCCACAACCAGATATGAAATTTAGGTGCCAATGACTTTTTCACATTGTTGTAACTTTTATTTAATCGAATAATCTTTTTTTAATCGTTTGTGTTCACTCGCTTGTATATTTACAATATTGGATTTTTGATGGCCACATTTAAGTGTGCGATACGGGCAAAAACCAAAGAAAACCACGATGAAACGCCGTATTTGATTTAGATACAACAGTAGAAAACCTCTAACTGTAATTGTTAGTTGATCACTGGAAAGAAAAGACACATCAGTAATGATTGCATATATTCTGCTTTTTTTTCTCAGGTTGTATTTAGCACTTTGTGGATGTTGATGACTTTTCTTTTCTGTGTTATCTGTCTGTCATTTTCCTGTAAGTTTTGCCCTTTGCTTCTAATGAAATGATTGTCAAATCAAGAGTCGGGTGAGTCAAGAATTTAGAGGCAGGAGACCCCGCTGTTGACTCTGAAACTCCTTCTACCAGCGGTGACTCATATCTGTCTAGCAGCCCTGCAGAAAGGAGCTGCATCCATCCACGCATAATGAGATTTCAGCTGCATTAACCTCCAGCAAACGAACAGCCTGCAGGAGTTAACTGGTTCTATCAGAACACTGGGAAATATCTGTGGGTGATCTGATTGATGGCTGTACAGTAAACAGAAAAACATTTCCCTGTCCCGTCCTGTTTTCTATCTCTGCCTTTTGCTCTCACAGTACATTTTCTCATGTTTGAGGGATGGTGAAAACCCTCATCTGACTATGGTGCACCGCTCCACCATCTGCAAGTATCAGGAGGAGCAGGGCCAAATGTACAGCCAGGTGCACAAGAGCATCTCCTCGTCCAGGCCTCCTCCACTGCCGATGAAGAAGGTACGAGTTCAGCAGAGGGCTGTCCTCTTTCTTCATCACTCTCTCCTCTTCACAGACACTCTGCAGTCAGACTGGACTTTGAACAGACGGTGCAACACGTTGCTGACGATTTACATCTTTAGTTACATTTGCTGCCGGTTTGTTGTTGTTGTTGTTGTTGCCTACTACTTTAGAAATAAACTGGCAAAATAAATACTGTTGTGTGTGTTACAGATTTTTAAACAGAAGAGCAGTAAAATTGATTATTTATATTTATTTCTTGTCAGATTCCATCAATGAACTTTGAAGATTTTTGTATTTATTTACTAGATTCAAAGATTGTTCCTTGTCGTTGATTTGATTTTGAAACGTTACACTGGACGTGCTGCCAAACAGGAAATCGTAGCAAGAGTTACATGACTTGAAATTTCAGCATAAGGTATGAAGGCCGTTTTAATGGCAAGAATTTCCTGTCTTCTGCTCTTTCCCACAGCAGAACACCTCGTCTCTGTGGTCCATCAATGAGCCTTTCTACATTCAGCTGGTGGACGGCATCCGAGTCAACGCGGATGAAGGGATGAAGGTCGGCGGGGTTTTATTCTGCTGAAGTGTGGCCTTCACTTGTTTACCAGTGTCTCAATTTCAGTTGTACGAGCAGCAATGTTGGCATGTAAATGACAGAGAAGTCACATGGTCCAAACCGCACGTTTCCCATAATTCATCAAGGCGGTTGGTTAAAACTTCAAAACAGGAAGTGGGGAGGACCTATCAAATTTGTACATCTCATTCCAAACCCAAGATTCTAAGAAAGAAGACAGAGTTCAGTTTATGCCGTCTCGCCCTCGTTCGCTTTCACGTCACTCTTTTTTTCTTTTGCAAATTTTAACAAGGCCCTCACCTAACCTGACCTGTTGAAATTAATGGAAGTACTTTTTTTAAAAATTAGTATTATTAAATATGATTCTCTGTAAATGATTCACCAAATCATGCAGAAATAACGGACAAGATCGCATATTCTGCTTTTCCTATATCCAAGAAAAGCAAAGAAAAAAAAGTTTAAAAAAAAAAAAGTAGAATAACACAAACACATCTATAACTGTTAATGTGTGTCTGTGTTTGTGATTGGTTTTCAGAACAATATCACTGCTTAAGTGGGTTATTAAGCGTAAGTGCATTTCCGGCTTCTGCCTTAGAGAGCGTCATGAACGATGACAAATTTGTCCTGCCAAATATTTATCAGTCACGTCGGCAGTTGGTGAGTAAAGGTTTAATCGCACGGCCTGGAGGCGAGTTGTCAGTCGTCGCTGCAGGAAATGTGGACTCACACTATCTTGATTTGCCACAAGGCATGCAGGATCTTAGTGGTCTCATAATGTTGAATTTACTCTGCTTGTCATTGCTGATGGACAGGCGTCACAGCCTGCTCCCGTTACGCGTGCGGACCCTTTGACCCACAGGACGCTCTGAATCATTTAATGAATATCTGTAAATGTTCCACAAACAAATCCCTCTCACACAAATGCATAATCTGTGGCTTTCAGACACACCTTCTTGACTAACATGCATGCCGTCCGTCTGTCCAGCTCGTGGTGCAGGCTGGTCTGTTCCACGGCAGCGAACTGCTGTGTAAGGTGGTGACGAGCTCGGAGGTGGCTGTGTGCACTGAGCCGCGCTGGGATCAAAGACTGGAGTTTGACATGAACGTGGCCGACCTGCCTCGCATGAGCCGTCTGTGCTTCGCTCTCTACGCTGTCCTCGAGAAAACAAAGAAACCCAGAGGCACCAAAAAGAAGAATAAAAAAGCAGTGAGTGTGTCAGGAACTTAAGGCCTTTCGGTCTTTGTGCCGTACGTCTGAGTGAGCGGGGTCGTGAGTTTGTTGGCAAACACAAACAGATGTGTTTCCTCTCAGTGTGTGCTGCGTGGGTGTGTTCTGCTGCTCTGCTGCTCCGTCTGGTTGTGCAAGTGTGTTCAGTGGCAAGGCATGTGGTTGGCGTTTCATCCGCTTCAGCTCTTTTATCTGTGCATCACACAAAAGGAAGCGTGAAGTTGGGAAACATTTTCTAGGAATTCTAAATTCTTTTTTTTTTTTACAGTGGCTGTTTCTATTTACAAGACTCCACCCACTGCGCAGCCCACCTTTTAATTCATTTGATTTTTATAAATGAAGCAGCCGGGCTCCATCCCACAGTGCTCACGCAAAACAAACAAGCAAATACAATTAGTCATTTATTCATGGTTTTATTCCAAAATATTCCAAAGGACACTGAAGGATGCGTCGCTGTCCAAGGTGCTGATTGTGCAGCTGAGAGCGACAGTTCACTTTCCTGTCTCTCCATCTACCCTGATCACAAGAGTGGGAGGATCAAGGCTAAGGAAACGGAGACATTGTTCCAAATTGTGGGGTTTTTTTTGTTATTGATTGGCAGAAATTTGTGATGTGAAGTGTGTCTCTAGCTCAAACACACTCATTGTTGAGATAGCGACAGAGTGGGAAGAGAAGGTGGAGGTTGTAGTTTCACACGCAACATTTCTCTGGACAGCATTCCCGTCACTCAGAATGCTGTTCTTTCATTAAGTGACTTAACCATGTAAACACATAATCATTATTTTTCTAGATGCAGATATTATTTTCCCGATGTAAAAAAAACATCTGACATCAGTATAAAGTATGTTAAAATTGTATAGTCATATTATTGGAGATTAAGAATATTGTACTTATGTTGTACATCTTGTCACTAAAAATCATGTGTTAAGCACAGAAATAGGACAGCAGTGCTTTTAATACTTTCAGTAGTAGCACACAGAGATTGCCTTAGAAAACACACACACACACTCACACACACACACAGTATATACACAGTACACATTGATGAACCCCTCTTTATTCAGGGTACAGTAACAGGTGGGGCATCAAGGCCACTTCTGCTTTCTGAGCAACTTCTCTGTTCTTGTGCCTGAAAGAGAAGTCCTGCAGACAGAGCTTGTACTATTTTAACCAATTGTAATTGTATGGTTTCTGTTTCTTGTTGGTTACATTCAGCCAAAATGTGCTTTTGATGGTTTTATTGTACAAGTTAAAAACACTTAAGTCCGTACACATATTGCCTCACCGTCGTTTTTGATTTTGAACAGAAGCCACAAAGTCCTTTAATCCACATTTTGTTATTTTAAATGTTAAACCTGACATAAAAAGTATTCTTTTTTTTTAAATGTTACTATTTCTTAAATAGAATAATGGATTTCAAAAATAAATTAAATCTTATCTTACATCAGACAAATTTGTGAATTTGTTTGTGTTTTGTTGAAAGATTGAGCACATTTTTCCCTTCAACTTTCTTTTGGATGATTTTAATGCTTGCAGATGGTTGTCACAGCAACAGACCTAATCCTCTGTGTCCCTCTCCTCAGGATTGTCCAATCGCCTGGGTGAACACCATGGTGTTTGACTATAAGGACCAGCTAAAGACTGGCAAGTTCCTCTTGTCCACTTGGCCATCTGTTCCTGGTACTTTCAGCTTTGCCTCCTTTTGCATTTCCAACACTTCACACAAACAGCCTCCTCCCCAATATCTGGCAGCACACAACCCCAAAAAGTGTGGCACCATTATAAATCCCATATGTCTTCATTATGTGTTTGTGGATGCAGACTGTAGCCTTTTCATGACGTGTTAGAGATCAGTTCTAAAAGCAGAGTCTTTCTCCGTTACTGCTCGAGATGTGGAACTGGAGTGAATAAAAGCGTACAGCAAAATAATGCAGTGCATATATGAAACTCACAGATGACAAAGGTGACCTGTTGAATCCAATGGGAACCGTTGAGAAGAATCCCAACGTGGACAGCGCTGCAGGGCTTCTCATCTGCTTCCACAGCATCCGGCCACATCCTCTCTATTACCCCCCACTTGACAAGGTATACTTATTCCCAAATAGTTTGCTTTGAGGATGTCGTGAAGTTTGGATTTTGATTTGTCACTGAATTTCTCTTTTCAGATTGTTGATGGGGAGAAGAACGGCGACACGGCCATTTCCTCTAAAGAAGAGGTGACGCTTTCCAAATCTTACGTTTCACAATCCTCAAACAGTTTGAGTTAAACTAACAGTGGCCGTGCTTTGCAGACAACACACTTTCATTGGTGTGCCTTTGTTTGTTGTTGATTTTATTTTTATTCTTTTTATGCCTGTAGCACATGAAGCTAAAGGAAATCATGGACAACAAAAACTATACTGAGTTTTTCGAGCACGAGAAGGAGCTTTTGTGGAAGCTTCGCGCTGACGTCTGCAGCCAATATCCTGATAATCTGTCCAAGCTGCTCCTCATCACCAAGTGGAATAAACGTGAGGATGTAGTCCAGGTATTGACAGAGTTGGACACACAATTTATTTATTTTTGCTCTAGATTTGCCGAACACATAAATCTTGAGAATTGTCAATCATCATATTGTTGAGAAATACATTACTACTTTTGTTCCTTCTAAATGACATAGCATGCTTATTGACCTTATAATTACAAATAATACTTGGTCAAGCTGACCAAATAAGCATCAGGTACATCGAAATCAGTTCTCCTTGTTTCTTTATTTTTGTTTGTTTGCTAGACTTAAACTGCTTGGTAGATTTTGAGTGAACTCATTGGGAGTATTTGGCGTGTAGCGGGAAGAAACCATTAAAATTAGGAGTTAATCAGCATAAAGGTTCTTACCAAGTTAACACAGTTCCCAGACACTTATATGAAATATCTGTGGCAGTCTTTGGTCAAAATAGCAAACAGATGCTGCAGGACAGCGTCCCTCTTTTCCGTCTCAAACAGCTCTGTCAGAAACGTTTCTGAAAACGAAAACAAAACTAAAATGTGCATGCTTGTGCACACACACATCTTGTGCACGTTCTTTGTACTGTGACATCACAGTAAGTTAGATTTCTTCAAGAAGCATTTCTGTACTTGATTACAGAACTATGCAAACTATGAAGGATAGACTGGATGGTTTATTGAGCTGTTTTTGGGTTGATAATGACCCAAACCCACCAAATTAGTGTAGAAACATGGGAAAAGTGAGTTTTTCATTGTATGTTCCCTTTAATACTAGTGGGGAAAGACTATACTGACTATACTGTTCTTTCTTTGGCATTCCCCCAAAGAAAGAACAGTAAATTGAGAAAAAGGAATGAAGTCACATTTCTTTAACTTTGCCAGAACTTTGAGGATGGCCACCTCACTTCAAAAGCTCTACAGGTGTACAGTACAATTCATGCTGGTGATTGATTGATTGATTTGAATTTATTTAATGTCAATACGACATTGTGCCCTCAGTTCTAGCAGTAAAACTGGACTATTTTCATTCATGATCAAAAAAAGGATTTTGTTTCTCCTCAGTTGGTGAGTTTACTGAGAAACTGGCCCGACCTTCCTGCCATCCAAGCCTTGGAGCTCCTCGACTACAGTTTTCCTGAACCAGAAGTCCGTTCCTTCACTATCAGGTGCCTCAGGAAGCTCAGGTACACTTAGTTAGGATAATGTTTTGCTCACATTCAAGCAGCATAACAACAGCATCTGTTATAGTAGTAGTGTAAGAATTTATGGGACTTTTTCTTTGCACACAGTGATGATGAACTGCTACAGTACTTAATCCAGCTGGTGCAAGTCCTGAAGTACGAGTCCTATCTAGACTGTGACCTCGCCACGTTTTTATTGGAGAGGGCTTTGTCCAACAGGAAGATAGGACACTTTCTGTTTTGGCATCTCAGGTGGGAGACAGTCGAGCAGAAACAACTACAAGATGCTGTGCATCCGCAGTCACTGAAGAATCTGTATTTATTGCAGGTCAGAGATTCACGTGGCGTCTGTGAGTTTGCGTTTTGGCCTGATTCTGGAGGCTTACTGCAGAGGAAGCATTTGTCACATCAAGCTTTTAACCAAACAGGTAGATCCATGCATGTATTTACTTCAAGCTCTGAAAGGTGTATTTGTTTGTTTGCTTTCTAACCTCTCTCCTTCTGCACAGAATGAGGCTGTGGGCAAAATGAAGGCCCTGAGTGACTTTGTGAAGTCAGGCTCCCAGAAGATCACAGTCGACGACCTGAAGCTGTGTATCAGACAGGAGTCCTACCTGGAGGCGCTGTCAGACCTGCTGTCACCACTCAACCCCAGCATCATCCTCACAGAGATCTGGTTAGAGGCACGCACACACACACACACACACACACACACACACACACATATGTACAGAGCACACTGCACTTAATTGGATTTTCAGGGCCAGTTTTTGTTCTTTCTGGCTTTATTGAATTGCAGAATATTACGTTTGTTGCATATAGAGAAATTAAACTTGACTTATTTTAACCAGTAGATTTTGTTTTACTTCATATTATACGATATTTTAGTTTATTACACTTTTTTTTACAACCTTCACAGAAGAGGAATGTGCTAATTGTTTTCTGCTCTGTTCCCAGCTTTTCCATTATCATCCAATTGAGCAGTGTTTTTAAACACTTAACTTGCTTGTCTCAGTGAAAATGTCCCATATCTTAGAGTAGAACTTAATAGTTATTAATGCATAAATATTTAACTCTTAAAAAAAATTTTAATGTCACATCATGTGTTTCTGATGAGTGCGTTTGCCATTGCAGTGCAGATAAGTGCAGATTCATGGACTCCAAGATGAAGCCTCTCTGGCTGATGTACAAGAACCCCTGGGCTCAAGGAGACATGGTGGGCGTCATCTTCAAGAATGGAGATGGTGAGAGCACAACGCTGCACACATTATCATGCAGCAGACACTCATTATCAGGATCTAAGCTGTAAATGACTTTAATGACTTTAACATTACAGATATTTTACTGGGTCAAAATGCAGGCCTCGACATTAAAGTGCTCCAGAAAGACTCACTGCATGTGTGGACAAGCATGTCTCGGAAAAACTGAAAAAAAGATATGAATGATGCTTAATTTTATTCATTCATTTCCCCCACTCACCGACCTCAGACCTTCGACAAGACATGCTGACCCTACAGATGATCCGGTTGATGGAGAGTTTATGGAAAAAAGAAGGCCTGGATCTGAGGTCGAGTTGGAGCAGCGGCTATACAAATGGATTTACTTAAGGAGCTCTTCTGCTCTTCTTTGCCACCCTAATGCTATTTGTCACCTCCAAACTCACAGGATGATCCCATATGGCTGCTTGTCCACTGGGAACAAGATGGGCCTCATTGAGGTGGTGAAGAACTCAGACACCATTGCCAATATTCAGCGAAACAACAGCAACAGTGCCGCCACTGCTGCCTTCAACAAGGACGCCCTGCTTAACTGGCTCATATCGAAGAATCCTGAGTGAGTACGGCATTTTAGAAGTGTGTGTGTGTGTGAGCAGAGAGCTTCAGAAACATAAAGTGAGTGTAGATTATTGAGTGCCAGACAGTCTGAAGGCTGAAGGTCTTGTCAGTTCTAAAAGCTCCTCGAGGAGAGCGAGCCATTCACCGTAATGAATGAGCCTCCATACATCACACTGAAAGGAGAGGCCCAGCTCACTGTGTTAAAGAACAAAAAGGTAATTAGCTTGAAATGCCGCAGTGCACAAAATGGAACAGAGAGTTTCCACACAGGAAACTTTCCACGAGCCTAAACTGTAAAAGGATGTGATTTTCAATTATTGATCTGTGACAGGAACTCTTCTGTTAATATTTTATATAGCGATGAGGGGGGGGGGGGGGTGTTTAATGACTATATGTGCTACACGACAGGTTACATGATGATGTCAAGAGAAGTGTAAATGTGTCATTAGAACAAAATCTACTCATGCTTTGCGTAATTATTTATTTATTTATGGTCATCAGGGACAAACTTGAGCAAGCAATAGAAGAATTCACGCTGTCCTGCGCCGGCTACTGTGTAGCTACTTACGTTCTGGGCATTGGAGATCGTCACAATGATAATATCATGATCAGGGAAACTGGGCAGGTACTGTGAGGTTTTTAAATCACAGAAATAATTTTGAAACTGAAATGTTCTGCAAAGGACACGAGGGTTTGCTATCAGAAATGTTGTTGCCGTGAGGTTCACTAGCCAATAGTCATCCAACTTTGCTCCTCAGCTCTTCCACATTGACTTTGGACACTTCTTGGGCAACTTTAAGCGGAAACTGGGCATCAACAGGGAGCGTGTGCCTTTTATCTTGACTTACGACTTTGTCCATGTGATCCAGCAAGGACAAACGAACAACAGCGAGAAGTTTGAGAGGTACAGCATTTCTGCATCAATCCGTTCGTTACCTGATGTTGGATTCTGTTCACCTATCTTATACCCGATGTCTGGTTACTGCGTGAATGCCGTCAGGTTCAGGGAGTACTGCGAGCAAGCTTATAAGATCCTGTGCCGGAATGGGACGCTGTTCGTCAACCTCTTTGCTATGATGAAGGCAGCAGGACTGCCAGAGCTCATGTCCTTCAAAGACATCCAGTATCTAAAGGTATGAATCAATGCACCGATGGCCGTGCTGCTGCTAATGCTGAGGATCA
This sequence comes from Brachionichthys hirsutus, assembly GCF_040956055.1. Lineage (NCBI taxonomy): Eukaryota > Metazoa > Chordata > Actinopteri > Lophiiformes > Brachionichthyidae > Brachionichthys > Brachionichthys hirsutus. Next base: position 8,311,482 of record NC_090898.1, read on the forward strand.
GGGTAATATTAATGTTGACAATGTTTTTGGCTTTTTGTTTCCAAAAGGATTCTTTGGCTTTGGGCAAATCTGAGGAAGTGGCGCTGAAGAATTTCAAAGTAAAGTTCAATGAAGCTCTGCGGGAAAGCTGGAAAACAAAGATCAACTGGATGATGCACTCCTTGGCCAAAGATAATAGACCTTAAATAACACTGAACTCACGGAAGAGGGACAATGATCAAAGTTTGTGCATTTTAACTTATGGAGGTAAAAGGGAAGAACAGACAATCAAATATTTTACTGTATTAATCACATTCAAATACACTCAACTCATGTTTACATCTATCTGGCCTGGCTGTGGAACATTAACAGGCAGTACTGGCATCCAAAGGCAGGATATGACCATGAAAAAACAAAATAGAAGCATTTTCACAATGAAGGAAACCCATCACAGCCATCTCTCTGCAGTCACACAATGAAATGCCTTTGCCTTGGAAGTCATATTATCATCATCATCATCAAAAAAAAAAAAAAAACATCTGGTCATGCAAAAGTGTCAAGAATCTCTGATACAGAAGCAGAGATTGAAAGTTGATCTCATGGACTTCGTTTAAGGGCAGTCAGTATGCTGCAAAAGAACTTCATGATGATGAGCAGAGTTCTATAACAGGATGGCAGCGTCATCGCAAATCTTTTCTAATGTTTTCAAGCCTCAATGACTGTCATTTCCTCCCATTGTAACAGCCTCTTTGCAATTGTGTTTGTTCTGTTTTATTTTCTTTGTTAAATCTGAATTACTTGTGCAAAGTGAAGGATATTTTTTTAAAGATTACTGCTGTATCTCTTTTTATGTCTAATATTGCCTTGAAGAACAGTTAGTTTTACCTTTTAAAGTGCCAGTAGACAGGAAGCATTGTTTGTGACGTATGGAAATTATTGCCAGATGAGACATTACCTTTAAATGGAGCCTTTATCTTGTGACTAATCCGATGCTTACTGAACAGCTACAGTACGCATTAAAGAAATAGATCGACATTTTAATTCACTTAATTACTCTCACTGAGACTTGAATGAGCTTTTCAATGCCTCTTTCACATCGTCCATTAAATGTGAAACGGGAGCCAACAACTTTTAGTATAGCTTAGCAAACGTGGAAACAGGAAGACAAGTGTGGAATCGCCAGAGTGTAACAAATTCTACCCAGCAGCCCCTTTTAATTTACTCGTGTCTTGTTTTAATCTGTGGAAAAATAAAAAATGTCTTGCTGTTTTACAAGGTGTGGAAGGCACTAGAGGTGCTGATGGGTATATGGCTTTTACGTGACGTTAAACCAGACAAGACATTCCCTCTGTCTGTCTGGCACTAGCTTCAATCAGTCAGAGTGGAATCGTTTCTCTCATCTAAATCTCAGCAAGAAAGGGAGTGGAGTTTGCCCATCATGTCAAAGTAGTCCTATAATGACACCTACCATTAGAGAATGAGAAATTGTTTCTGGTGAAGATTTCATGTAAGCCTTTGGTGAAAGGATCAAGAAAAAGAAAAAAAACAGGCATTCCTACATCCAAGCTAATTTCAAAGTGGGGACCACACACACGACATCAGATGATGCAGGATCTTTGTGTTATTTTTCTTTATAATATCTGTGTAATTCCCTTTTGACGTCATAGCCAGCATGTCAGGTGCTCATGATAGAGATGTCACACTTGTCGTGTCAAACACCACCATATTTTAACATATCTAATATATCAATGGTGTTTGTCTGTTGAAGACAGCCTGTGTAACTTGTGATTTGGTTTATGGTTGATGCAGACGTTTTCCAGCCTGTAAGTCTTGCTGTCATTTCTCCAAGAATAGGATGAACTATTTAGACTTTATACTTTGCTTCATCGTTAAAATGATCTACTGTGTGAATGAGTATCTGTATAATGATTAAAATTCACAGTAGAGCAAAATAAGTTGTTGAATAAATGACAAGATGATTCAGAAGCTAAAGATAGAAATATGCACTGTGGAATAAACCTTGAATATGGTCATCCATGGGCTCAGCCAAATGCTGCTGAGTGAAACTGCTTTAGCCAGATGTAATGAGTGGACTCCTTTTGCAAATTGCAACATGCACTGCTGTTACCATTGGGGTGATTGTAATTGAGTTTTGTTTTACTTGCTGTTGTTAAGGAAACATGCACTTAATAAACACTTTGCAACAATAGGGCACACTGAGTTTTAACCTGGTTGGAGAAATAACACAGTTAACAAACTGCCAAATAGTGGAAAAGGGCAGGTAATGCACAAAAAATAATGATAATGAGTGTCTGATATATTTTTTATTTGTTTGACACGCTGTTACTATCCAAAACATTTGATATATTAGCTTTTCCTACCTATTTTTAATTTAAAGAAGCCTGGTGACTTTTTCCCCATTTGAGAGCACTAGCTATGTCATTTGTAGTTGCACACAAATATGTGTTTTTGACCTACTGTCGCTTTGTGCAGAATATCAAACAACCTTATTTTTAGAGTATAATATCTGGAAAGGCAGAGGTATTATTTATAAGTATCATTCAGGGTAAAATAAGTCTATCTGTGTCCCTGTTATTTGAAAGGAGCAGACTCAGTATTATGTCTTTCTAAAACTAGGGTGAATTTAGCAAATGTGATTGTGATTGTTTTATCAATAATATTAATATAGAAATATATACTTTGTCGATCGAATTAGATATGCATTTGTTATAGACTGGATAATGCTGTTTGTATACTACATACAGTTTAGTATTAGAACATTACAATTCATAATGAAAATAGTTTCCTTGCTTTACAGTAGGGTTGGCCGAAAATTGTAGCTGTGCCGATAGCGACCCCTGTGGCCGGCGGCGGTACTGAACGTCCAGCAGGACTCGCTGCGTGCGTTGAATCAGTCCGCCGGAGCTCTGCCGACTGGGAGGGATGTGACCCCGGAACAGGACGCCCTCCGACAACAACACACCATTCAAACATAGCGCTGAAGAAAGAAAAGCTGGACCAGGAGGGGTATGTATAAGCGCTTATGCCCCGTTATCTGACGGGACGTTCATTGTCGGGGGGGTTATTGATCCGACATACGTGTTAGTGCCGGCGCTTACCTTCTGTCAGCGCAGCGGCACCTGGATGGGGTTTGCACCCGCAGGAACTTCATTCAGGGCTTTTGTCTTGGGCATGCTAGCCAGCTAGCTTGGCTAGTTAGCAATTACTGCTTTGCCATTCGCAACTTGGGTTTGCAGGGACTAAATTAAACGTTTTCGGGTTTAAATTAATGCGAGTCACAAGTTACTGGGTATGCTACCCGTATTTATTAATTTTTCTTTCCAAGACGGGTCTTTCTTTGGATTTGTCTCGGAAATACGTGGTAGCTGCTTGCTAGCAAGAGCGCTGCTACAGTTTCAACAGTCTGTATCTCTCAACGTGATTTCAAGAGACATGTGTAACCTGACCCACTTCTTAGAAAGCAAACTTCCGTATTATTATTTCGTCATTGTTTTGTTTTTGTTTGTTTGTTTATTGTTCAGAGTTTTGTATTTGAAGAAAAGGTCCAACATTAATAAGTAGCTCACAGTGAAAACTGTAAAGCGCAGCTAACGTTGGTGTAGTGTGGAGCGTCAAAGCCTCGTTTGGGGGCATTTTAACAATATTGTTCTATTTAACTAATTTACCTGTTTCCTACTGTGGGGGGGGCAGGCATCAATCAGCCTGTAAAATACTTAGGTTTTAATGCTTCTCCAATCACAAAGCTTCTCCCATTTGTTCACTGTGTCTCAAATGTTTATGTCATTAGTTGTTTGTTCGTTTTTTACATTTGCTTGCTTTCGACATAGCTCCCTCATTGGGTTTCTATTCTTGGATCATGCCACCATTTGATGCATTGTGCCACCGTGCCTTTTACAGTGCTTGTTCCCCCCCCCCCCCCCCCCCCACTTGTCGGATGGTTGCCAGCCCTGTGAGTGGTGAAGCTGGCACCCTGCCGGCAGCAGGGCAGAGCATTGATGAGCTCTACAGCCAGTGGGGTATTAGAGCTTGGCTGCTCGGGAGGTGCTCAGAATCCTACTGGCAACCAGCAGAGTTGCTCATGGATTCTAGTGTCAAACTTGTCACAGATTGCACATTCCCCCCCGGTTGACTGGGTTTTGGGGAGAAATTAAAACCGCATAGCGCTTTAGATATTTATTTTTTATACCGCTTGCTCAACCCCGTTTAGCCACAAAGGGAACTTCAAGCACATCGGGGAGGGCGGATTGATTTGTCTCACAATTTTCCCACACAGTAGCCTGTTGTGACTCACTGGACACTGAGCCGCTTGCATCGATTTGTGGCTACGACCTCCAGGAGACCACAGAGACTTGTAATCGTTTAAAAGACACATTCTTTTCAGTTTGAGGCCTTTCTTTGTTGTGTCAGCGTTCCATCACATCAGCCCGTGGATCCGATACTGTTCAGAATTTTATGGCGTGACATTCATGTAGTTAAATCTTGACTCCCCACTTCCTGAAGGGACCGGTTTCAGTTAGCTGCTTCTATTTCGGTTCCTTCGAGAAACACTGAGGATTGTGCTTAAAAGTTCTGAGATGATAGCCAAGATTGAATTATATTTCATTTTCTGTTAATAAAAAACAGGATGGATCATATTGTATCTTAGAAAAAGAATAATCAGGTTGCCTCAACAAATCGCTCAATTGGTTTGTTTGGTGCAGAAATGACCACAGAACAGTTATACAAAACCAAACATGCAGCTACACAAGCCTGTACCCTGGGTGGGATTGTTGAGTTCATGCCTCGCATAGTGGCAACAAGACATGACCTAAATATCAATCATGTTTTCACAATCAAGTTCATCACCATTGTCCCCAAATACTGTAGCCATTGTTGCGATCGCTGTGTAAGTGGGGGCATGGCTTCCCACGAAGGCAGCGTGCCAGACATTTGGTAGGTCCAAGCCAGAACCTTTTTTGGCCTACAGTGTCTGGCTCATGCTGTTTTAGGGCCTTACGCCGCCCCGACCCATGGGGGGGGGGGAGGGGGGAGGGGTCATGCTTCTGGGTTTGTGGCTGCTTAAACTGTTTTCATAAAGTTTCCTGGAAATCTGGATGTTTTATTTGGTCATCAGACTGACTTCACTTTGCCAGTCAAATTGCTGCAGTGTTAACTGATATGTCAAATATCTAAAATATTTGAATATAAATGCAAGAATAAGTTATCAAGCGTTTTGACCATCAATAAATCAGTAGAAATTATTTATCAAGCTTTTGCTTGATCACTGTTCCAGCTTATAAAATGTGTATACAGTATTTCGCGTTTGGACAATTAGGCTACCTACTTTGTTTTTGGCTAATTCTTTTCATACATTTTATAAACTGAATTACTGAATAATTGACTGACTAAGACATTCATTTGCAGCCGGTTTCTGCAGTTGATTTCTAATCAGACCGATGCTTGTTTCTGTTGCTCTTCCCCGATGAATGACAGGATTGCTCTGTCCTAATTTCAGGATCAGCAACTAGTTGTTTTATTAGTTTTTGTGACATCGTTAAAGTGTGCGTGAGTGTGTGCGTGAGTGTGTGCGTGAGTGAGTGTGTGCATGTGTGTGTGTGTACCTGCAGGGACACAGCTGCTCTACAGATCCAGGCCAGGTTGTTGGCAGCCCAGCTGGCCGCCTCCCCAAGCTTCTAGCCTTCTTGAGTTTCTCACACAACTTGCTTGGCATGTCGGAGAAGCTGGTGTTGAGATTCTAGCTATTTCTCCTGCCCCGGCTGCTGACCCCTCCGGGTCTCGTAGACCTTTTACATTTATGTTAAGTCAAACTCCACTGAGTTGCAGTTTTCAAAGTCTGTTTGTTGCTTTTCTGCTGGCTGTAATTTGATTTCTAAAACAATCAGACATCATGCGTCAACAGACGCAGAAGCTCGATATTTGAAGTGGGCTCCGTCTGACTGGGCTGATGATCTGTGGTGGCGTCTGCCTTTTTACCAGCACATACAAAGGCCCATCACATGCATGCTGCGGTCTCACTGTGCTACAAGGCCCTGTCACCATGTTGAAATCATCTTGGGACGCCGTCTTTACGGGATAGTTTCTCAAGGACACACAATGGATCCTGAATGCTGATGTTTTGTTCTGCATACATGGAATGTAACAAAATGCACATCAGAAGAAAATTATAATACTATTAAGGCCAACCATATGGCAGATATGCTGCCGTGTGTTTACTTGGCTTAAGACAGATGCTTCCTCTTTAGGTGCCTCCATTACCTGCTCGTGCAAAAAAGAAACCATTGTCTTAGATTATTTGTGACGACATGCCTAATTGGTGAGTGTGTTGCTACTTTTATTGCCCTTTGGAGGCATTTAATGTGCTCAGGGTAAACACTGGGTTGGGGCTCAGCTAGCCATAAATGCTGCATTGCCAGACAAGAGAACTGAGTTCACCCAATTCATAGAAATCATGTGTCCAGCCTCCACAATCTGCACGTCAATCGTGTTGTGTTTTCTCTTTCTTTATTAATTACATCCAACAATACTGTAGTTTAGCTTGGCAACATCACAGCATGGACAGAGAGGGGGATTAGCTCCAGATCTGCATTAAAGAAAGCCCTTGATTGTGCCTGAAATATTGTCCGCATGTGTCTGAGACCGGCTGAGGATCCCCTGTGGGATTAGTGTTGAGCCAGCCCACCTCAAGATCTCAGCATCACGCACAGACAAAAGGAGCCCGACAGAATCCTTATTGTGATCCTTGAAATCATGTAACGTGTGTTTCACTGCAGGGCAGACGCACACAAATAATGCTCCAAGTAGGGTAGAGATTACAAGGTTAATATTCAAAAAACACTATTTAGCAGCACAAAATGAATCTTGTTTTATATCTGATAATTATGTGGAGGTGTCTGTATTGTTCATAAATCAGATTAGGTTTAAAAATGGCAGGATTTAGTGACAGATTAAAATACAGCATGGCTAAAACTGCTAATTACATAATCACACTCACAGGCGTGCACACAAAGCAAAACTAGCAACGCATTAGCTCAGTATTCCAGCTAGCTCTGTTGCTGGCGAGCGGCTTTCTCCTCTGCTGGTGGTGATGTCACGGCAACCAGATATGCTTTTTTGATGTGGATAAGTTCATCTTTCTAGCGAAACCCTTTAAGCTTGAATAGCTTGTAGTGGTAGTTACATTTGTCATATTCAAGCTGTTCAAGTGTTCAAAGTTGACAGTTTTTCAACTTATTTATAATTTTATTAAGATTTTTAAATTGTTACAATACAATACTTTTAAAAACTCAGTCTAATTTATTTGGAAAATCACCCAAATGGGTCGCTTTTATTTATTTTTACAATTTTTTTAAAATAAAAGCATTTTAAGTCACTTTTTTCTGCCTTTTTTGGACCGAAAATTAACCGAACCGAGCACCTCAGGAAACCGTAATTTACCCACAATTCCACGTTATTTCAGTATTTGATGTTCGCATGTCAGGTGATAATTGGTGAAAATACGAAGTGCCAGCAGATAGTAATAAATAAGGACTTCAATAGCAAATATCAGAGGATCAGAACTATCTTGGCCATGAAAGCAGCAGGCCTATTTATATAGACGACTGCAGGATTGTGTGGCCTTTTGTTCTGTACCAGACATGAAAATTGTTAAATTGTCAAGTCTGAAAGCATCCCCGAATATTAATGGCGGTTTGCTGCATCATCCTTGTTTTTAAGACGCCTTTTGAATTATGTTTTCCTGTCATTGTCTCCATCCTCTACTTTGCAGTGAGTGATGTGCTCGCGCTGTCTGCAGCGGGCAGACCGATCTTCCACGGTTTATGTCAGATCACTCATTCTCAGTACGGAATCGTCTCTGGGAGGTTTCGCTGCCCAGATTCCCAGCGTCTTCAATTATTTTACATTTTTTGAAGCGAGGAGCTTGGAGACGTGATCAAACGTGTCACTGCAGTCACTACTCTCTATACACCCTCCACCAACATCCTCTGTGCATCACTACCCCCACCCAAATATATTCACACACTCCTACCTCCCTGAAGTGTGCGTTGAGCGGCTGACACCAGAAGGCGCTCTCCAGCGTTTCATCTCTGTCCAGCTTTGAGACGATGCACTGGCTCTCAAATTAAACCGTACCTGATGTTAAATTAAAGTGAATGTTTAACGCATTCATTCCTGTCATTCAGCGTCCTGCCACTGCTTTGTGTGGTTAAACAGCACAAATAGACAAAGTCACGTGTTGTTGCCATAAGCAGCCCCCAAAGGTAAAAGTCTTCAGCTGCTCTGTTCCACACGAGTCCACATGCGTACAGTAGCACCCGAACCCCAGCCAATGGCCAACAGCACCCCATTCAACCCCCCCCCCCCCCCCCTGGCTCTGAGAAGAGGGGACGGGGAGCCAGCTCCTCAATTAGATATAACCCCACATCAAACAGCCTGTCGGCATGCATTAGTGGTGCTTTGTACAGATGAGAGGCCAGAACGATTGTTTCAGAACGATTGTAGCCGCTGTGGCTGTGTATGACAGATTCTTAGGAAAGAACAAGTCCTGACTTAGATCCTGAAATTCCTCGCCATTAAATTTCATTTGTTTTTGCTGCCGGATTGATCCTTTCCAGCATTCACTCTGGTCCTTTTTAGTAAGATCCAGCTACATTTTTAGACACTTTAATTAGCTGTAAGCCAAAATTTGTTGCCGCATTACAGCAGTGATATAATGCAAAGCAACCGACCCTGATGTGTGTGCGCTACCACTGCAGAACCATCCCATTTCTGTCATCTGCATTAGCTTTGGCAGTTCTTTTTATCGACTTATTTCCCCCCCCCCCCCCCTTTTTGCCTGTATTTTGTATCTCTGCAGACTGACAGTGAAAATAGGTCATTAGTTAGACGGAGAATAAGAGCTGGAAGGAGCAGGCAGGGGCCGAGAGCCTTGTGAAAACCCATGAAATATTAATGGCAGCCAATAACGCTGTGAAATGCCAAACCTGCGCTGTGTCAAGCCCCTGATTTCTGGATTGGAATGTTTATCGCCAGGACAACCACATTATTGGCGTTACCTACTTTTACTTAGCCTATTGATTCATTGATGCATGTGAGTGATCATTTTTTACCATTCTCATGTTTGTCTGTGTTTTGTAATTTTGATTGCTTGTGAGAGACAATTTCCTTGATTTGGCATCTGGTTTTTGTTTGTTATATTTTTTTATATTTCAACTCCATTTCACATACTACTTCAGTCAGAAAATGGTTGTCATTATTTATTTTTCAGGATAAAACGTTCACTTTAAAGAATGCCGTTTATTCTATTACATGAATTGCATATAATGATTGTAAAATAGTAATACATCTGTTTGTGAGTGTAAACAGGCCTGTATTATTTACCCCCAGAGTAAATTACTTAGATTCATATTTGCTGTATATCTGAGACAGCATGTTAGAAAACATACAGAACAACAATGGCAGTAAAAAAAAAAAAAAAATAGACTCATAAGAACAAAACAAATTTATGTGTAATTTTCAGTCACTTTGTTGAGGGAGTTTGAACTGGTCCTCAATAAACCGTCGTGTAGCTGAAACTATTTAGTGCGTGACTCGTATTTATTTCTAACAATGCTTGCGTCGCTGTGATTTTTCACGTGATTTGTGTAACGTGCATTTCTTCGTGTGTCCAGAGCCACGGGAGAAGGGGGGATGAACCGCGAAGAGGCCCCGGGTAAGTCTCCTGAAGACATGTACGTCCAACAGAAAGTACGAGTTTTGCTCATGCTCAAGAAAATGGGATCAAATGTAAGTATATTTTCTTTCTTCATAAAATGATAGCAATAAGTTTTCCCCATTGAAATCATGTTAATGTGGCTGTTACTACGGCACCTGAATGCCCCTCCCCCCCACTCCAAATATATTCAAGCTAAATTTATTTCTAATTTTGTACAAGTACAGGTAGAAATCTACAACCCCCACCGTTGTGTGTACAGATACGCACTATTTGACAATCTAGCACCATTCTGCAGAAGTACCTGTACAATATGCTATATTTACAGGTTTCATTTTTAAATCAGTGTGGAGAAAAAGCCAGTCATTCAGTCATTACCTTCTCACAGTCGTCACTCTGCTGGATTTCTTTTAACTTAATCCACGTCCCGGCTCCGGCATGTTGACGACATAGAAACCAGACCACAGATTACAGTTTTCATTTTGTGGTTTTGACAGATGTTGGCTAACTTGAGAACTCTTTTTAGATATAAGATCTGGTGTTTGCAGTACTCTCAATACTGTTACTCAAATTTTAAAGAATAAATTATAGCCAAAGAAATGTTTTAACTATTGAGGTAATTTCTGATCTGCTTATTATAAAATGATGTTGAGTGTTTGAAACCTGCCGTCGTTATCAACTATTGCCAAACTTGGTTCTGTCCCAAACAGAAGTTCTCTTTTCTTGGGAGTCTGAAGCTATAAATCCAGAAGTTATTCAGGTTCTGATAAAAAAAAAAAACAATGTGCAAAAACTATTTTGTGTCCCTGATGTCACATGCATACCTCTGTGAAGATTTCACTTCACTCAGTGTGGTGAAAACATCCTCAGCTGCTTCTTCAAAAAGTGATTTCTGTCTCAGTTTTATAACTTAATCTGTCACTGTGTCTATTCTTCCTCAGCTTACACCTAGTGAAGAGGCTTTTCTCCGGAATTACGCAGGTGTTGTCCACAGTCAGATGAGTCAGCTACCACAGCACAACATAGACCAGGGTAAGTCGATGTCTGTTTCCTCTGGGCTGCAGGCAGATGTAGAGGCCTTCCACCCTGCAGCAGTCCCTGATTTTGGACACTTGGTTGACTCTTAGAACATCTGGCTTACTGGCAGAAAGATGTGCATTCTTGAAGAATGAGTGAGAGACAGCGCGATCAGTGAAGGAGGGAGATGCAGGTTTCGGCAGTCCGGTGCTGTTGATACTGAAAATCAATGCGGCTTGCCTTTTTTAGCAGGTGTCTTGATCTGGGTGATTTATTATAGCTTTTATCTGTTTAGACCAGACATGGGCAAACCCAGGCCCGGGGGCCATATGCGGCCCGTTGGTCTTTTTGATGCGGCCCGCCAAACTTATCCAAATTATATCATTAAATAAAATTGTATTATAATTAAACCTCATTCATTTGACCTTTTCCTTGTAATGCTGCCTGTAAAAGGCCAAATCCTTTAATGCGATAGCTTTCATGTGTCATTTATATTAGTTCACACAAATACTCCATCCATCTGTTCTTGGTCCGGCCCCTCTGCCAAATTTTTAGAACCTATTGTGGCCCGCGAGTCAAAAAGTTTGCCCACCCCTGGTTTAGACTCAAGATTGGTTGAATCTCAGACCAAACTGCAAATCCAGTAGCATGGGTGTTGAGTTTCCACCAGGAAAATGGCCAGCGGTTCCTCTCGGCTCCTTGGAATCATGAACACGAAGGTTCAAGCAGCCCAACATTTTGTTGTCCATTATTCAGCATATTCCGAAGAATGGAATAGAGCCATGTTCGTAGAGATGAGATTACCTGAGATTAGCTGGACATCACTCAATTAACCTTGTTATTGAGGGACACGTCTGATAGTAATTATATTCATGCATTTTATTTTTCAAAAAAGGTTATGAAGGGCTTTGGAACCTTACAATAAATTAATAAAACACTGTACTTTAATTCAAGGCTTTTCCTCCCGAGAGAAATATTTTGAGAAGTGATTTAAGAAATGATACCGATTCTGAAAACCTCAGATTGTTGGACAGGAAGTTACAGAAAGGATAATTGTATAGGAGGGTCATTTTTGGCCTGAGTCGGGATTAAACTGCAGAAAGCCTCGGCCTGTGATCTGGGATTATAAATCTGACTCAAAGGTGAGCAAAAACTTTACATTTGAAAGCTGTTGTGAGTCCTATGAAAAGCTTCTGAAACAGGATTGTTATGATCATGTCTTCTTGTTTTTAATTAAACGTTTAACAGCTGAATTTTGGCCCAACTGAAGACGAGATAGCTTCACAATGTAAAGAGGATCCAGGAGTCTTGATATGAAGATCTAAAGATCGGAGATTTAAAGACCTGGTTTTTGAGATGTTCTTGAGTTGATGCAGACAAGAACAAATAACTATTTGTTTTTTTAAAGAAATGTCTTTGCTAATTATAACCCAGAAACCTTCCAGCTGCAGATTTCCCTTTTTCAATGCGACCTTAGACATACTAGTTGTACTTTTGTGGGCCACCAGATGGTAATCTTGAGCTTTCTGGTGTCGTCTTAGTTTTCAAAGTCTCAAACCACGAGAGGGTGCCATGGCGCACAAGATGGTGTCCCTGCAGAGACCCGAGGCAGCAGCAAATGGATTTTTCTTTAAGGAGATTCGTCAGCAGGCTCAGCCCAGACATGGCGGTCAGATAGGAGCCCCGCTGGGCTCAGCCTGCTGGGGCCCAGGCCTTGCGTTGTCTCTCATGATGTTAGACTCTCAGTGGCGCTGCAAGCTGTGGAAAATGTTTTGCGCTTATTGACGTGTTGTGTCTCCTTGTCTGTGTCCTTCCCCTGCAAGAAACAATCAGCAGCATTGTTTGAATGGAGGGATTAGGTTCGTTGTTTGGCTGTAGATTACGGAGGCAAGTCAATCGCATGTTGACTGTCTTTTCATCCTGGCGTTCATTGTTGTCCATGTTTTAATCTTAAACCGTATCCTGTATTATTCTGTTGTATTTAATGGATGATCAAAATGTGATGCTGGTCATGGCGCAGTTTAGATTACTCATATCTCTGTCACAGCAGAGCTCTAAGTTCAGGTCTTATTAAAGCAGTTCTTTTCTGTATTTTTAAACATCTGCAGACAGGCAGCATGCAGTTTTTCCTCTTTCTTCGTGGCCTTTAGTCAATAAAGGACTCACTGTCTTTGTTCCGTCAATACTGCTAAGAAGAGCCTCATTAATTATGAACGCATGTGCCCAGAATGTGCATAAATATCAGACACCTCTGGTGTGATTTGGCTCCCTTCCACCTTCTCGGTGCACCGATAAATTATTTGTGCTTCGCATCTTATCTGTGATGGGGCATGATGAAAGAGAGTTAATCACTTTTAACCGCTGACGGGAGGCACTGCCGTTTCTAGGCGGCGGCTTTTGAGGCGGCGTGAAGATGTTCGGATTTAGACGTGCTAACTGGGGGAAATGGATGGCGGGTAACATTTCATTGCTCAGTAAAAATGTGACGTACCTGTACCAAGAGATAAACATTAAACTGACAAATGACCTGCGAGGAGACGTTCACAATCAGAGTAATCTGTTACTCACTGCTCCACTGCGGTGAACAGCAGAAACCCTCGTTTGTTAAACTGAAGTTTTACAATTCAATTACTTATTGGCACAATCTGCACTGAGATGTTTCTAACCGTATGTTCTGTGCAGGTGTATTTACAGAATGAAAATCCTGTTGTAATAGTAACAATAAGTTAAGCTCTCCACTTAAATTAAGGCAGGGTGGATCCTTAAGACGAAACAAAGAACCAGGCTCAGCCGGCCCCACACAGGCTGCTCTGAATAATGACTCTGTGCCTCATATTGTTGTTTTCTCTTTATTCAGATCACCGGACAAATCCAAACAATCTTTCTTTTGATCCATTTCATTGGGCTCTTTGTCACAGTTGAATTTTTCCTCTTTGGTTCTAAAGCCCTGCATGAACATTTTCAAAGCGGTTTGATATGGAATCACTCGGCGGACCGAATCGGTAACGACTCGGTTATCACGCTTGACCGTTCCCATCGAGCCGATAAATGTAGTTCACCCAGACATTCCTGTTTCACAACGAAGGAAATGCTCTCTGCCCATTGACATATTTCAAGGCCTTAATAAAGCGAAACATTTTGTTTTGCGATTGCTGGAAGAGATAATGACCGAAACGTCAGCAGGAGCAAATCCAGACAAGGCCTCGTACGAGACTCCTTTAGCGTGTTTCGCATGTTTTACTCCAACCCTCTCTCAGTGAAGATCTTTCTGTGGATGACTAAACACAAGGAAGAACCACATCGGGCTCGTTTGCTGTGGGGCGCTGCCCAAAATGTAGCTGCTTCGTGGGATGAAACTCGGGCTGCACTCGGGCTGCTTTCATTTACAACTCATCAAACATTTTGTTTGTTAAATGTAGTTTTCAAATCGATTGCTTTCTGACCCGCGGAATAAAAACCAAGTTAGATTTGTCAGCTCATTGCAATTACCCAAATATAAGATGAAGCACATGTCATATTTTTGATGGTTATTTACTCTCTTTTACGGAGCAATTCTTACTTTAAAAGTATTTATTGACAATGAATCAGAATATTTGTTGTTGAGATCATTTATTCCGGGGTCGCATCGGGTCTGGTAACGGTGGGGTCAGTGCAGAGCGCAAGGATGCACCAGAGAGCCTAACCCAAACTATCTGGAAGACGTTGCTGATAGTCTATATCTGTCACTAGGCAACAGCTCTGAAAGATGTGTTTGTGCGTGTGGGTGCCACATTGTGTTTGTGTTTGGGGTGAGGTCCAAACATGGCTCTCGAGCACAGTAAAACAGATATAGCGCACTCGTTCGGCTATGTGGGTGTATTTTGAGAGCATTTCTGTCCGTCATGGGGTTCCGGTCACACAGTCCTCCCCCTGAACTGTTACACAAGGTCGAACTCGTTCACGCAACCACAGAATGATTCGTGTTGCAGTTTATTGTGATGAATGTTGTGTTGTTGCAACCTCATGAACTAAAGCGTTGTCTCTAAAGCAGCTAAAGCAGCTCGTACTTCCCATAATGTGCTATTACATAATTATCTGCTGCTCGAGGAGCGTAGTCTCTATGTGGCACCCCGAGCAGGTGAGATTCGTATTATCATCCAAAGTCGAGCAGTTTATCCCGAGGCCGAGCCGGAGGTCATGTGATCACCGCCATTTATTTGTCCGTCCGTCTGTTAGCACGATAACTCAAAAGGTTCTGGATGGATCGTGACGACATTTTCAGGAAATGTTAGCAGGAACAGATGATTTTGGTGATGATCCAGGAGAGATCCTGGATTCTGGATCACTTTGAAATTATCGGTAACATTGCAGTCAATGGAGCTTCAAAATGTGTTCCTCAATATCTCGGTTGATTATTGACCGATGTTTGTGGAGTTTGACACAGTCATGTAGGGCGGGGGTCTCTACCTCACCACCGAATTTCATCTGGATCGGATCCAGAATGACGTTAGGAAAAAATAATGGCATTTTAACGTTAAAACCTCATTTACGGATTCAAAAATCAGTTAAAAATACACATCAACGCCGATTCACATTTACTTTTCATAGTTGGTGTATAAAGACAACAAGAACAATTTGTAACCTTTTAGTGATAATCCAGATCACCATGTGGACGGTGTAAATCTAATTAGGAGTAGAATGAGCTGCTTGGCGGAGGTCTGCGCTCTCTCAGTGCTCTTCTAGCTTTAAGTCACTCTTTATTTTTCCCCTGTGAAAGCCAATTTGGAAAAGTCTTCACCAACTGGCTTCCTGTTTTCCATTGCATCACTAAGCCGGTTAACTCCCGCACAAAAAGGAGCCTAAAGGTTCATATTAAAATCGGCCCTTCCCTAAATTCTTGATGTTAGCAGGCTCATGGAGACCTGCATGGAACATGCTAAGTATTGCCTTGCTGATATAGCAAATTGAAAGAAGTATTCTGTTGTTGGAGTCTGAGCTGTCTGGTGGATGGGGGTCAGTCAAAAGTCTCCTCTCTTATCTCTACAATAATTAACTGGAGGCGCGCAGCACACAGAACCACAGACGGTGCTGCTCATTTTAACTGCAAAGGTGAACTGGTGTGAAAGATATTTGAGGTCAAAGCCTGCCAACAGGTTTTACCTGGCATCTCTGCATAGCAAGGATAGCAAATATACAATATAGAAAATAAGGCCTATATGAAAGAACAGATTATATGTATATCAGGAGAGGAGGAAACATTTAGTATTTTGTTGAATCGTTCTCAAATTAAATATCAAGGCGCGTGTTTGTTTATCAGTGAAAGTCTGTCTGAGTTGGTTTTAGTAGGCACCAAATATTTGCATGAATTTGGCAACTGATTGATTCCTTGTTGAACAACAGCTGTACGGCGAGTCTCATTCGGGAACCTGGCAGTATCCACGAGTTGAGAAATTCATTTTGTTCGAAATGAAGTGCTAAAAGCGGAACTTGTTTACGATGCGTGGTTTCTTTTACCTCTTTTCTTTGATTCCTCTCCTCAGAGCTTCGTATCACTCGCAGTAATCTAACATGGATTACTCACTCGGTACTGAAGTGTAAAAGCAGACGCAGGAGTTTTGACGGGAGCGAATCCTCCGATTTAAGTGTGTCAGAGGCCCACTCCGTCTCCGACAGTCTCCCATCAGGACGCTGCCGTGGCCGGAGGTGAAAATGAGCCGACAGTGTTTTCTGGCCGTGTATTTTCTTCCAGTTTTCTATTCCCAGCTGAAAGGCTCTGCAGTAACTGACAGGATTCTATATTTGGCAACATCTCTGTTCTCTATGAAGCTGTCAATTAGTCCTTAACAGAGTCGACAGTCACTGCTGAAGTCGTGCATGACGGAACAAACGCCTGTTTTTCGTGAGCGGAAACAGATCCTAAATCCTACTGCAGGATATTTTAGCGCCTGACATCAGACGCTTATGAACATAACTGAATGCACGGTGTCACTTTACCTTAACATTCACGCTAATATCTTCATACATGTCATTCTGTGGCGATTGCAGGTGCAGAGGACGTAGTGATGGCGTTCTCACGGTCAGAGACGGAAGATCGGCGCCAGTGACCTTTGCCCCTTTCAGCCTCATTCCACCCCGTCGCAACCCACAACTCCTCCCACACAGAATCCGCAACAACCCAAACTCCACACCTACGGCACTGACGAGTTCAGGAGTTGGAGGGGTGTACGTCATCAGGGACAGAAGAGGAAGGGAAGAGATAGAAGAAGGTGGCTGCCTCGCGCTCTCCCACCTCACACCCCTGACTCCTCCCCACACAAGCTGGCACGCCATTCCCCGAGAAGCTCTCGAGTGTTTCAGCGTGGGCTGAAGCCTCGGCAGCAAGAAAGTCCGTGAAAACACTCTCAGATTGTGTGTTTTTTTGCTGTCGTTGCTGTTGTTGGGTTGGTTTGGTTTGGTTTCGTGTTACTTTGTCTCGGTTGAGCCTTTCCGCAGTGTTACGTGATGTATCTGCTGTGGTCACTCGAGGGAATTGACCCGTCATCAGGTGAAGAAATGAGAAATCTAGTTTTGCTTTAGCAGCCAGTGTGACGATAATTGGTCGCGTTCGGGGGGAGATCTAACTTATTTCTGCTTACCGCGACGGGCTGAAATTGTTTCTGTGTTAAAAATAGACTTTTGTATTCTGTCACACAAGGGGCCTCATTTATAAATAAAGAAGCATGATAGGTGCGTACGTCGCCCCCAACACAACACAAGGTGGAATGTATGCTCAGATAACAGCCGCTTTGCAGGAGGGAGTCGGTTTGAAGGTGAGTGTGCAGCATCGTCTTCTAACGCCGGGTCTATGCAGCTTTATAAATGAGGCCCCCGTTTGTTCTGCTGCTTTATGTTACACCGCAGGATGTCGAGAGCGCAACCAGGCTTTTCTTTTCAGGAAAGAATGAAGGCTTCTAGCAGGTTTATTAAACATTGAAACGCAGGTGTACCCATACTCCCCAAACCAATTCATTTTGGGTTATTGTGACTTGTATGATGTTTTTATTAATTGTAAAAATAGATGTGGGGGTGGGGGGGGGGGATACAATAATGAATTGATTGTGCAAATTTTATTTTTTTTGTTCTCTTTTATCTGAAAGATAAAATTAACCTGATTAAGAAAATGGATTAGAAACCAACTGTATTTGTAATTTATTGTTTACTGAATTGACTCCCAGTTCCTTCAACGCATCACTGAAGCTGGAGAAGCCATAGCGGGCGGGATCCCAGCGTGAATCCTGTCACCAGCGAACGTTTGGTCACACTAAACCACACAAACTGTCATTTTTAACTACCTGTAACTAAACAAGGAGGCCAAACATAAGAACTGTGTGCTATTTCTGACTGTACTGTATCTCTTGCACTATTATCAATGAGATATTTGCAAAAAATACATTTTGATATTTAGCACAGAGATTCTTTGTTTGTTTCGATGGATAAAAGAAAAAAAAACTTTTCTGATGTTTTTATTCCTTCAATGATTTAAAAAAAACAAACTATTAATTGACTCAACTGGAATAGCGCAAATAAATATTTGTTAGCAGCCGACGTGGTTTTCCAGTGACATGCTAAATATTTAATGTGTTTTAAGTGCTGTTTGTCAACTTGTATAACTTAAAGTAATTGTAAGGAAATGTTTTGACGCTTACGTATGTCTGCCTCACGGTTTATAACGTTTGTTCAAGTCGAGGATTTTGCCACAATGTCCATTGTTGTACGTTGTTGAGGTTTGTGGAAGCGACTTGATCTTACGATGTTCCAGAAAAAAACAAACAAATGCATTTCAGTGGGTAAAAATGTTTTCTCTCCTTGGCAATAACTTCTGTTTGAATGTCCTCAGCAATCATTGCGCCTGCAAATCCGTCACGCTGTCTGCCTACGACAAAGACGTTTGTCTTATGTTTACTTTTGTTTTAGAACATTCTTCTTTTGTCTATGCATTTGTTTTTCTCTAAAAGGCGTCTTACTGTACATTTTTGACCTATCAGGGTTGTGCTACAGCCTTTGTTGGTGTGTGTGTGTGTGTGCGTGCGTGTGTGTGTGGGTGAGATCATCATTGACCTTGCTACCGGTTTTGATTTTCAGCATGCTGTGGAGTTCGACTAAGATCGATGTATCAGTTTACTGTGCTGACCCGACGCTTCCTAATCGTTGTTTGTTTGTTCTTTTTAGTTTTTCCGTGTGTTGCCTTTGTATTTTAGTTTTCGCTCTGTCGACATTGATTGGTTGTATTTGTTTTTTTGTATGGCTGCTGACGATGTCTTGACTTAATGCTTCCAAATCCTATACCAACTGAACCATTAAAGATATTTTAAACGGTGAGGAGTTGCTCTGTTTTTTTGTTTCTTCATAATGATCTCAATGTTTATTTCAACCAAGAATAGTGCAAGAGAAGTCCCTAAATTTAAATCTCACTCTTTATAGATTTATAAAAGCTGACCAAAGCCACTCAAGGTGATTTATTTGCCTTTTTTGGAGGCTTTCACGCTTTTAATGTCGTTTGTTCAGTTAAAAACTGCTTTCATCCACAGCCTGATCTGTCAGATGTTTTATCTGGAAGCATTCTGGTGATGAGCTCAGGAACGAGGCTCCATGTTGTTCCTGCGCTCATGATCGGCGTCTGTTCTCACACTGTTCTTCACAGACGCATGCGAATCCTGTGTTTTAGCGACAGCAACCTCTGGGAATAACACGCCACCTGTTAGCAAAATGTCTACACCAACTTTAGAGTGGAAATTAAAACTTCTGTTTCCTTCTTGATGAAAATACTGCACTGGATTCAAACTCCCAATAATCGCAAATAGATCCCAGTGGGAGGGAGAATGTCTATCTCTGGACAATGGTATACAGCCTTCATCCGTCTGCTGCTCGCTGAGAGGGACGATGTATACTTCCTTCCATCCTCATAAGCTGCCTCTCTGTTTATCCATTGTCAGATCAGAGCAGCAGCATCTGCACCGGACAGCTGATAACCGCCAGCAGCACTATCGCATCACATTATGCAACTCTGTGTGTGTGTGTGTGTGTGTGTGCGTGTGTGTCCACATACTGAGGACGACTGGATTTCCTCATGTCTATCATGCTCTGAGAGTCTGAGTTTAAATCACACTTTGTGTTTTACATTCTGGGGTGCAAGTTTTAGGTGTCAAATAATTGCTCCTGCAAAACAGGAAAAAGGGGACTTATATCCCAGGATGACATCCGAGTAAGATCTAACACACATGAAATTATGACCTGGAAGCCACGTAGCATGCCAGATGTGTTAATCCGGGATAGATAACTCGAACGTAAGACAATGCTGAAACTGATTCACCACTATAAGAGAGAGAGAGATTGTTATTCTCGGATACGCAATAAGGCACCAAAGTGACTGTCAGCCCCGGGGGAAGCTTTTCAAACCAATGTGCAGCTGTTGCTTTTAGGTGTGGTGACATAAAGGGAAAGATGCACTGCCTTGTTGGAGCTTTATGGATCTGATCTGATTATTTTCAGTGGGTTCTATAATTCCATGGATATTGTGACACAGTTCCCAAATTTCACCAGATAACCTTTTCACAGATTCTGGTGAATTCATTTTTTTTTTAAATGTGCACATTTTAATTCTGTTGGCTGGTCCTTGGTGAACTTGCAGGGGTTTACTGCAAAACGTTCCAGCATTCACTGATGAGAAGTTGTTGTTGTTGTTGTTTTTAATCTCTTGTCCCTAGTTTTAATTTATGTCTATGAAGGGTGGAGTCTTATCCTGCATATTAACACACATTAGCATTCATATACGGCCAATTTCACATGTTTTCCTCTCTTCCTTACTCCTTATGACCTACATATCGGTGTAATGAACCCATGCAAATAAAAACGAGGTCATACATGTAAGGATGAGGGGAATTCAAGCTGCTGTGCCTCAGAATGAGTTAAATTAACATGATGCACATGAAGTGAGCTTGGCTAAATCAATCCAAAGAACAGCCAGTCCTATAAGGTCTCACTGAGGGGAAAATCAGCATCACTAAAGACAGGGAGTCTGCGTGTCACACCAAAACACAGAGAGAAGCAAATCAACTTCAGTTCATCCTGCAAATAGATCTGTATTCTCATTTCATTCTGTGCATTTATAAAATAATCGTCTCATGTCTTTAAGTGTTTCCTTTTGTTTTCAGTATTTTTGGCATATTGAGTTCAAAATCAACTCGATGGGAGGCCTTAGTTTGTAACCTCATGATTCTCCAGACCTCACATTAACATAATTCCTCCTCATTAATTCCAGAGGACGGGTTTAACATTTAATGCGCAAAGCGAAAATGATCAGCTCCACCTTTCATCTTCAAAGCAGAAAAAAAAAACCAAAAAACCGAGTGTGCAGCAGCTGCAGAAGTGAGGAAGGTGATTCTCCGCCCCGCCCCCCCACCAGCCTCCCACCTCATGACTTACCATTATGAAGAAGACCAGAAAGAATCCAGAGAGAAGGAGGTAGAAGCATGCAGGGAAATGCAACACTGCACAGCCCTGCACAAAGTGCCGCATGATGCAGTCTTCTCCACGCCAGACCTCATGACTAATAGATGAGATTTGAGTCCAAAGTCTTCGCAGACAGAAAACCTCCCTTTACGCATCAGACGCTAAGCTTTTTTTTCTCTCTCTCTACCCCTCTCTGATCTGCGCTCCCTGAGGCACAACCATGATCAGTCATTGCTTGCGCACAGTCTGACGCCTACATTGAGGTGTTTATATATCAAAAGGGAGATACAGGAGAATATAGGTGCCCATACTGACAAGTGAGAGATATTCTATGTTGGTTTCTGGATAGTGTATCTGAGGCTCCTCATTAGTGAGGATCGAGAATGGAGGCTGGCCTCGGTTACGCCACAATGGTCTGTTTCAAATGCAAATATGCAGTGTAATAAAAAGTTATTTCATGTAGTGGTTTGTCTAAAAACTGTTTTTCAATGGAGCTGGAATGCTAAATGTCACTTGTTTGTTTGTGGTTGCTCCCTCACCACAGAATACATACCATGACAAATGTTGGATGGAGTAAACGTGTCTAGTGGCTTTCATGTTGCTGCCTTTACATTTGTCATTTTACATTTCCGTTCTCAGGTTAACTGAAAGCTGATTGCAGCCGACACGAAGGCGTCATCACCCATGATCACCCTGTAAGTATTTATTGTTCTGTAATTGTGTTTATATGCCGGTATTTTGAGTTCAGTTTGTGGTTTTAATTTACAGAAATAAATCCGTCAATTTTCAAACCCATCAACGGCTGTTGGAAAGGAAATGTATTCATTGCAGCTAAAATAAAGTTCCACTTCCAGTTTCCCACCTGATTATTATCGCACCTCGTCCTCTAGAGGTCTGCTGACTCCGGCCATCTGCTTCCAGCGCTTTCTAGCCGTGATATTGTTTTGACAGAACTTTATTTCTCACGGGATCAGCAAACCTGTCCACCTCCAGAATTCCCACTCTAGTGTTCTTACTGTGTGAGATTAGCTTCCTGCGGATGATAAAGTGTGTGGGCAAAACGTATGGAGATGTCATCTCTGCTTTTTCCATATGACACATGTGAAGAGGAGAACATTTTGGGAATGTGAGACTAGTGAGGCCACAGTGAGATTTGAGAAGTTCTCATGCATGCTCAGACAGAATGGTACGTGCATAATGATTCTGGTGACGCGTCTTAAAAAGAGCAATTTAGCTGCTCTGCTAAAGTCACAAGTCCGTTATGAGGAAATGAGAACTCATCAGATGGTATATGTGCATGTTTGCTCTTTATAGATATACAGTACATGCACGTTTAGCTTCCCTGTCAGAGCAGCCCCGCAGCAGATTGTGTCTGTGCCATCAGGCCTGAAGTATGTGTCATGTTGACTGAAATAAGCATGAGTGAGTGCTGTTGCTGCAGGAACGGCATATACTTAGACCGTGTTTTGAGCAGATCAAGCTACAACAAAACAGAAGCGCTGCAGCCAGCTGTGAAGGCGATTCAAACGTCAAACTCGACATGAAGTCAGAGTAGGAATTCAGTTTCATATCTGGCAAATCATTTCGGAAAAAATTGCTTCTCATTTGAATTCCCCTGTTGCGGCAGGAATGTCCAAAAGCTGAAAATTAAAGACGTAAAATTCCTCCCTGAGGAGGTTGAGCAGCGACGTTAGGATTCATTAGTGAAACAGACATGCTCTCAGGCTTAAAGTTGCGTTTGTCATAACTGTTTTCTTTTCTCAAGCGATGGGGTCTGATAACCGACACTAATCTATATATGTTTTAACAGGCTGACCTGATGGTCCATTTGCACGACTCATTGTTTGCTTATCTGAAAACGTCAAATGTATTTTTATTTCTGTAGCACCAGATCATAACAGAAAGTTATCTCAAGGCACTTTACAGGTGTAGCAGGGAAAGACAGGGCCCAACTTGTCCCACAAGAGCAAGCACTTTAGCAACAGAGGCAAGGAGAAACTTCCCTTTAACAGGCAGAAACCTTGAACAGAACCTATAGTGACTGGCCAACCGGTCTGTCTTGACCGGTTGGCTTGAGAAAGAGACAGAGAGACAATGGCAGAGAGGGAGAGACAAGGACAGACAGGAGGAGAGTCACAACAAAGAGAGGGAGAGAGAGTGATAGAGAGACAGAGAGAACAGGAGCAGACAGAAACATAATGGATTTGTGGACTTTGACCTCGGATGAGCTGGTGAAGCGTCCGACTGAATGCTGGGAATGCACTGAAAGAGTCAGCATTCTCAGCAGCAGCTGGCAGAGCAGACATCTATTCCACCGCCGTGGTCTGTCGATGGCCTGTCGGAGCGTTCGCTGACGCTCTAACTGTTGGCTCAGCGTGCAGACATGGCCACTGTGGAGGAAATGCTGCCGACTGTTCAGCCCGATGGTCAAACCAATCTAAAGTGAGCTGCCGGGGAAGAAGCAATTAATTGGAATCGGACAAACTGCAAACTGAAACATTTCCAGGGACAGATTTAGTTCAGATCATTGACCTGCTGCCGGGGCCACCGGGGCAAATAATAAGCTGAGTAGCTTTAAAGTTTCATGAGCTAAAAAATCATTTATTATTGTAGTTTAGGCTCTCCAATTTACACTGATGAGGAATAATCAAAGTGATGATCCACTAAAAAAAAACGAGAAACCAGTTTCTCCTCCGGTATCAGTAAATTCACAAACCTGGAGGGAAGGGGCAGGTTTTACTGTCGCCTTCACATTTGTAGCGAAGACCTTCTCTGAGCGAATATTAGAGGAGGTTGAGGAGACTGAAGAGCCCACACCGAGAAACACTGGACAAAAAACACGTACAACCGTGCTAAAATAATGCAACTGTGGAAAGACTTCAAACTGCAACGTCACCACTGATCACTTCTGTGAATAAGATGATGATGATGATGCATTGGTTTTATATAGCGCTTTCCTAGACACTCAAAGACGCTTTACATTGTGCATTCTTCATTCACTCCATACTTAGCAAACACAAAGATAATATTCCTGACATAGTCCAAGCTACCTTTACTCTGGGAATACACCTGCACTTTCATGCTTAATGGCCCCTGAGCACTGAGCTGACTGCAGACGACCTTCATGACGTCCATAATAAGGAATGTCCAAAAGGTGCATAGGCATAAATTGAAGCGAGGCCGCACTTCCAAATTGTACAATATTAATAGGTTGATGCTGATGCGCAATAATCAGCCGAGTGAAGCTCCGTGCAACAGCATAATGAATGACTGGCACAGCACCACCCGTTATCACTAGCGACTGATGACTGTTTTACCGGCTGATTGTGGCTCATTTGACCGCGTAAAACGGTTTTCTTGTTGATTGTATTTGAAGAGAAAGCCACACATGCACACAACCTTGAATCATGCAACCACAAACACAGCGGAGGTGCGTGTGGTTTCATCTATCGGCAGGTGCCGTTGTCATGGCAACAAAAGATAAAATTCTGCGAGTGAATCGTGAGCATGCTACCCCCCCCCCCCCCCCCCGCCAGGTTCCATGGGTCCTAACCTCCATGTGGCCCAGAGTGCCAAAGAAGCCAGTGAAATGACTTGGTCACTCTGTGACACCCATATCCTCAGGCCTTCCACTTAAAATTAGAGGGCAGCTGTCCCAGGATTATCTTATCCTCAGCTAGATTCCTTGAATACCCGGGACAGAATTATCCTGAGCCTGGTGCAGATGGGAGGAATGGGACTGGGATTCATTTTGAGGGGTGGGAGTCCATAATATTTATTAGATAGAATGTTAGAGTACAAGTACAGTCACACAGTAGCATGTATTACAGTACAAATAAAGTCAAACATCCTGTCTAAGAGGAGCATTTCAAAAAAGCCCTATTCTGAACTATGTCAGTGTCCTGACAGTGGACTGGCTGGTGGACGTTTATGCTTCTTTAATGAATCTGCTCAAACACAATGCAGTAAAGGTTGAGGTTACAAGGCATTAACTCCAGGATCTGGGGGGTTAGGCCTGTTTGGATATGCATTTCTTTTCGGAAGTTATTGATGGTGTAAACCTGTCAAATCAGAGTTTAGTGACTTAAATCACATCTGTGTGATCCTCAAGGGAATAAAAAACAATTACAGGTTTGTATAATTATCCAAAACCAAGTTTGAAGATTTAAAAAAAAAACTATTCACAAAACTTTTTTCTCATTTCCTGAGGAAGTCATCTTGATTTGCGCGTGTGGATTCCTCTGTGTATGCCTGTGTGTGCGTTTATGCACCTCCACCGGTGTGTCTGTGCTGCTGAGTTTCCCTGATGGGAGCGCTGTGACAAGCTATTTACAGAAACCTCTCGCAGGGCTGGGCTGCTGCTCTGTGGAAAATAAACCCAAACCTCTAGTGGGTGTAAAAACGTCGAGGGCTTTCCACAAATCGACATCCTGGAGCTGGAATGGCATCACATCAGGAGAGCTCTTGCATAATCTCCATGATAAAATACACGTTTTGAACAAATAGTGCCATTCATTCAGTCCTTCAGGGCAGATGGATGGAGAGAGACACCCCATTCCTCTCAATCGGAGCTCCCACTGTAAATATATGGAAGCAGGAGGAGAGCTCTGAATGAGATTCCTGTTAGTGCAGGGAGCGATGCTCTATTATTGATGTCTCTGAGCTCCTCTGCTGGGCTCATTTCTGTCCGTCTCCTCGGGGGAGAGCCGTGCTCACTCACAACTGGGTATTAATGACCTTCCTCAGTCCCTCCTGCTGACACTGCAGCTAGTGGCCACCAGCCACGCATTTTAATATGGAAAAGAACAGAGAGAGACCAGGTTGGAGGCTTTGCATTCAGAAATGTATCTGCCCATGTGTGCATGCGGCTGGAGGATTTTGTGTCAGGGGGGAAAAAAAGAGCCATGGATAAAGACAGGGAGTGGAAGCGGCGGGGTGGGGGATAATGGAGGAGATGAGGCCTGGCCATTTGGAAATCAATACTTTAAAGGTCATGCGGGAAAAGACAATGAGATATAGAAGGTCCTTTAGATAAACCGTAATCCTCTATTAGCATGCATCTGCCAAGATCTGCTTCCTCAACACGTGAGATCACAGGGGGACGCCGGCACTGCTCCATGATCCATGTGCTGTATCCATGCTGAGCTAATATCCTGCTGGAGCAACACACACACACACACACACACCGTGGGTACTGGACTCTGGGCTGATGTGTGGCAGTGACGCAGAGTGAATGCTGAATAATAGTTATGTAGTGTCCCTTGGTACACGTCTTATTATACACTATATGTATCCTAATGGAGACTTTATTTATAGTCATGATTTCATCAGGACTTCTTCCATTGTGTATTTACGGATCTACCTCTCCCCGACTAAATGATAAGGGAACTGATACCACACATTTTTCGTGATTTCACGACAAGTATCAAGAGTTCTTATTTTAACAACACACACCCGTCTTTAATTATTCAAATGAACCTCTCTGCAGTACGAGGAAGCCACGAACAGATTCCATTCACATTGCCCAGGATAAAGTGGGAACTATTTTCAGCCGTGGATTAATACGCATTTGGTGCATGCAGTCTTTCGCAGCAGCAGCCAAGTGTTTGTTTTGGTTCTTGCTGGCCATGCATTGAAATGAGAGATAGACATGGGCGTGAATGAACACGAACCACGAGGAGGCTTTAGGAGCAGCTTTCTTCATTCTTTGAGTGACTAAAAGTAATATTCTCATCACGTGACTCACAACCCAAAGATGGTGCCATGTCTTATCAAAGCTCAAAGTAATTTCCAGTTGCTCTAGACTTTGCCAGCGGGGGATCGTGAACTGAGTGTGTGCCGGGGTATTTCAATTGCTCCCTGTCTGCGGGGCCGAGTTGTTTTGTTAATAAACACTGATTGTGGTTATTAGCAGGCTAACAACATAATCATTAGCATCTAGGGAGGCAGATGGACGCTAATGTGACCCGAGTTACATGTCGACCGGATGTTGGCCTGATTTGCTCCTTTAACGTCTCGATAGCTATCGGTTTTAGTTTGCCTTGACCTGGAGTGTCGTATCACAGGAAGGATCAGACGGCGGTGGGAGGAGGAGGAAGAGGACAAATTGCCACAATTAGAAACAATTAAAGTCCCGAAAGGTTTTTTCTAAGATTCGATTTGAGAGCAGGTTGAACTTTGGACAGCACAGCATTTACGCTGCATGGATACTTGAAGGAAGCGTAGGTGAATCTTTCTGTCATCCCTCGGATGAAACTTTTACCGGATTCTAATTTCCAATATTTAGGTCATGCTCCAAACTCCACTGCACACCCGGATGGCCCCATAGGAGGACATACTGGATCCATTTGCCCTCCTACTCTTTAATATCACCCAATCGCCACACGAGCTTCCTTTCGAGGGTAATGAGGGAGTCGACTGTTCAAATTTGCTGTCTGGACAGCACAGGGATGCAGATTTTAATCAGAGCATGCCTCACTGTGCGGGGGGGGGCTATTACAATGGGTGGGCAATGTGCTTTGGGTTTGCTTTATTAGCTGTATCTGGTGCGTGGGTGAGTAGAGGCAAGTACGGGTTATTGGTTTGGTCATCAGAAACGCCGACAGATTTAAAGAGATATGGTGGTTTCCATTATGTCCCATTCGTCCATCGGATAAAGCAGGATAATACTCGTCAACTGGCTGAGCAAACTCAAAAATCTTTTAACTATTGAAGCTATTTATCCACCACTTTAAGCTGCCAGCAAGCAGGTGCATTAAAACCTCGAACATGTGAGGTGAACGATTTCCAGAGAGCATCAGGAAATAGGCCCAGAACCAGACTGCATTACAGTCCTCTTTATATACCGGTAACAATATCAAACAATCAAGCCAGGGTCAAAATCAGATCAGGCAATCTAATCAAGAAGGCAGATCCATAGTGGTGCAGGCAAGAACACAAGGATCGGTTAACGTGTTGGGTCAGAAACTGAAACTAAAACAGACTGCTGAAACATCAGACATAGAGACAATCAAGAGGAAAGCACAGTCACTAAATGTACATGGAGGGGTAACCTAACCAGAAACACGTAAAACAAATTACAAAGGAATAAAAAATAAACACAAGGAGAATGACGTCGATGGGTCCAGGAACTCGTTCCGTGGACTACAGTAGAATATCCTCACATTTCTTTTGATGCTTCGCTTCCATTTGATCACAAAAACTTTACATTGTCCAGCATTATTGAAGTTCTCATTTTCAGTGCGATGTCTCTCGGGATCCGGAGAACCCTGCCTACCGCAGAAGAAATGATTGGAGTCATTGTGACAGCCATAACAACACCGCCCCGCTCTAAAGTTTCAGAGGCAATAAAGCCAAGGAGGTGCGAGCTTGACACCGGCTTGACCCTCACTGTGAACTCTCCACATGGCAAGTCAGAGGTGGCCTTCTGTGGGGGGTCAGGGATCGAGGTCTTGAAACAAGAACTTCAGAATCATGGCGCCGACCCTCCTCTGAGAAACCTGGTGCCCATCTGGAAGAATCCACCAAACATAACACGAAGGTAGATCCTTAACTGATTATTTCTGTTAGAATGTTCTTATTCTGAAGTGTATCATTATTCAGAATGAATATATCTTTAATTACAGCTGTTATGATAATGGATTCGAGGACTGAAAGCATGCTCTGTATGTCTCTTATATCAGTATATTTATTATCAAGCCTCCATCTGTCAGATTCCCACTCGCTCATGCCGTGTTTATTTGGAGTCCGACTCCTGACCCTTATATCGGGAACAACGGGGCCTGGGAGACAGCTTGACTGGCTACTGACAATCAAGTGGCCATATTATTATTATCATCCAGAGGCTACATCGCAAGAGTGGCATAAAGTAAGCCATAGCCAGAAATAATAACAAACAAAAACATTAATTGTCTAATAATATATGTGCAAAAATATAATTTAAAAAAAATGGTGAGAGTACTAAAGCTCAAAAACAACAACAGACAAGCATTAGGAGACATTTGCGGTGAGACTACGTGCACACGCAGGCAGAAGCCAGTGGTTAATGAATGACCATGAGTGACAGCTTGCCGAAGAGAGAGCAACTTTAAGTGAAAGGGAATCAATCACAGAGCCGAGGCTTCAAATGATGCCTGTGAAAAATGTGGGAAATTAGGAAGGGGGGCTTTAAGGTGAATGGCTTCAGCTGCATGAGCGATTTCTGCCAGATTCGGGCTTATACAGACCCGCCGGCTTTAAAAATTCCTTTGGAAATACTTGAAAAGTGAGATTTACCCCCCCCCCCCCTCCCCCCAGCCAATGCTGAATAATTGCTTTTGATATTCAGATAAAGAATTGAGAGAATAAAAAATAAAGGCAGACTGACAAATAGACAAAATAAAGTTAAAATTTCATTTCATATTTTTTTCGGACTTCATTCTGGATGCATGGTCGTGCATATCGGACCCCTTTATGACTGTGATTTTTTTTGAGTGAATTGAATGCGTATTTTACAAGATGTGCTTTCTTTAAAAAGCAGACATTATAAGTAAATGGGAAAATCTGGATTTTTTTGTCTTTGTATCGCGACAGTATCCGCAATCCGGATCCGATCTGGATTAAATTTGGTGGTTAGATAGAGGTCCCTGCCCTACAAGACTGTATAATTCCATAAACATCAGTCAATAATCAACCGAGATATTGAGGAACAAATTTTGAAGCTCCTTCGACTGCAATGTTAATGAAAAATTCAAAGTGATCCAGAATCCAGGATCTCTTCTGGATCATCACCCGAATTTTAATCACCTGTTCCTGGTAACATTCCCAACAGCTCCTGAAGATTTCATCAAGATCCGTCTGTAACCTTTTGAGTTATCTTGCTCTAAGTCCAATAGACTGACAGACAGACAGACAAACGTAAATATGAGTTGTGCTTAATGGCAGGTGAAGGAGAGCGAGGCTGCAGCTGGTGCATGCCACAAAGGATGCAAGAACACGTTTGAATCTGCTCCACTCTTTATTTTATTATTCCCAGCACCGTTTGGATAATGCTGGCCCTGGGGCAACTGCAGCCCATTCAAAGTGCAACAACAAGGTGTTGAAGAAAAGGCTCGCCTGCAGACAAACGCTCATTACAATGTGCAAATTGCACAGCACATGCCTTTAATCCCGCATACACATTCTCACACAAATCATGAGCCTCTGCGAGGTGGGTGAGATTTTGTGGAAGTAACGCCTTTCTGATGTCTCACCTACCCCCCCCTCCCAATCCCCCCCAGCCCTTGTTATTGCCGCCCGTTGTGCCCTAGAGGAATGATAATGGACACTGCCCCTCCTCCTCGGAGTGCTGGACATTTGTGGGGGGGGGAGGAACTCTTAGCCAATTCTTGTGTTGCCAAACTGAAAACAATCAGGCATTGTGCGTCCGCTTTCTGTCGCCCTGATGGCCATAGACTGCCTGTGTATGGTCCCCAGCACTTAATTGTGTCCTCACACAACTGTGTCCATTCTTCACAGTTTCCCCCACGATGGTCTCATCGAATGGAACTGCACTGAGGTCTGATGTTTAGCATTTATCTTTGCAGGATGTAATTCTTGGAATTTTACATTTATTTTGGTTATTTCTATTCATTAAAAAAGATTGCATAATATCACACAGATGCAAATAAATGATAAAATCAATAAATAGACATTGATATTTATGTGTTCTATTGTAATTGCAGTGCACCCTCATCTCCTCTGAGGTGCTATCCATGTCTGAGGGTGTTGATTAGATAGCATCTCCACATGCATTTACAATTTGAAGCATTGCTTGTCTCTCACTAAAGAGACACTTGCCTGATCATTATCTTGCTAGTTGTTGAATTTTGAGTCAAGGGAACATGCTGTAGTTCACACCTCTCCAGGTTGGTAAACACATAAAACGTTTCATTCTAAGCCCTCCAAACACAACTCATTTTTACATTTCATGGAGGCCTGTGTCTTTATCTTCAGACACACGAACTCCCTGAGCAGACCCTCGGACAAATGTGAGCAACATCATAACAATATATTTTATGTTGAATGCACTTTATATTTGAAAGCAAACCTCAAAGTGCGCAAGAGTATAAAAAAAACATAAAAACAAGCAATAAAATCAACAAATAAAACATAAAATTAACAAGCAAAGGAGGTACATTTGTTTTTCTAAACAAGTACAGTATACAGACGAGGAAAGGTGTTAACTGTGGATGATGAGGAGTATATATATTTTTATTTATATATGATGGTATTTCATGGTATATTAATGCAAGTATTTATGTTGAATATTTTGCTATAAACTGAATAAAGGGTATACTTTTATTTTTAAAGTATTCCACTTCTTCCTACTCCTTTTTTGAACTATGTGCTGCATTTTGTTGTGTCTTTTGTTTTTTTTATCAGTATTTCTTTCCTTTGTATCTACAAATACTTGCATATTTTTATATATGTTCGAAAATAAAATTCATTCACTCATTGATTCATGTGTCCACTGTGGTCGGGAGAGAGTCCTGGAACTCCTCGTCTGCAAAATACAGTATATAACCAAATTTGTCCTGTGTCTGTCTCACGTCTCCAACAGTTGGACACGTTGTCCAGGTTGATGTCCCATGTTTAAGTTTTAGCCTCATTATGGACTTGAATTCAACACATTCACTAGTAATGACCTCCAGAATGTGGGTCCTGCAGAACAGCCTCACACTTCTCTGCCAGAGCAGCAAAAGGAAAACGTCTCCCCCAGCCTCGCCGTTTCTTCTTCTGTTTGCGCTCCATCTTTAAAGAATCGCGTCTCCTTTTCACTCTGGCGTGCTGAGATGACGTCACCGCCCGTTCGCCTTGTCGTCATTATAAAGGCTTGACATCATCAGCGCGTCTTCCCTCCACACCGGCCGCGCCGCTTCGTTCTCTCCAAACACCTGTGGCGGCGGACGTCGATTAGCTGCGTAAAGACGCACGTGACGCTCATCGTTGGCTGCAGCCGCCGGTCACCGGTCACCGGTCACCGGTCACTCACTGGCTCACATTGAAAAGTAGCACAGCATGAATTTTTACGTGTTTCTTTTATTTTCAATTCAGGTTGGATTTTGTTTTTGTGCGCAGCGGAGATTTTCGTTGCGCGAAGACCGCATCAGCAGTGCGTAATGGACTGATTGTCCCTTCTGCTTCACGTGTCTCCCGAATATCCGACAGTCCCTGAACTCATCAAGCTGCAAAACTGCGAGAGAAGCGGCGAGAGGAGAGAAGAGGAGAGCGCAGAGCGCAGAGCGGCGGAGCGACGACGGCCATCTTAGAGCTGCCTGAGCAACCGACACTAATCTTCTGGATTTTTATCGTTCATGTTCGAGACCAGTTACGCCTCGACTGGCGAAGGAAGAAGGTCGTTTCCCCTCCCACCCCCGAATTCAGTTTAACTCCAAGTCGGGATGCGGTTCCGAGGGAAGACGCAATTCGCATCCGCCGCCGGGCTGCTCCTCGGACTGTTCTGCGTGGCGGAGTCGGCTAAAGGTAACTCAAATGGCTTCATGCGGTTTATCAGGCAGGTTCAGCAGCCTCCAGCTAATTGCAGACTGTTGACGGCGACGACGGGCAGCTCCTGAGGGATGCGCGTCCCGGAACCTGCCGAGGGATGGGTCCCAGACCCGGAGCCGCTGCGGATGGAGGAGAGGGGGGGGCGTCCGGAGCAAGTGCATTCAGCGAGACATTCATGTGTTTACCCGAACCCGAACCGAGTTCACTCGTTATGTCACGCAACTAAACTCAAAATGTAATGCGTAATAGTTAACAGTGATGCGTAATAAGCGTGAAACTGTAGAGGACAAATCTCAAGGCCGTGAAATGTCGTCTTGTGTTCTGTTTAGTCTCATCTGTTCCATCTGGACCTCCATCCATCGGTTCGGGTTTGTTTTTTTCCGCCATCGATAGGCCTAATAATCGGTTTGAAAACGCTTTGATCGCGGCGGTATGAAGTGCGGGTCGGCTGCGCATTGCAGATCCTCCGCACAACACCCCCCCCCCCCCCCCCTCGCTTTGTCCACGGATTGTAATATTTATGCGCTCCGGCCACACATTGAAATATAAATCTCAGCAGGTCCTGTGCGTAAAGCTACACGAAAAGGGCTCTTGTTGTCGGACGTCTCCAATGGACACCGCTCACTGGGGGGGGGGGGGGGGGCGGCGGCGGCTCCCTCCCTGCAGCAGCTCAGCGCACAAACACGTGAATTTATGGACTCTGCGTTTTCACGTTAAACTCAATAAATCCACGGACTCCCCGCAGCGTGAGCTTCACGTTTCAGGGTGTGTGTGCGTGTGTGTGCGTGTGTGTGTGTGTGTGTGTGTGTGTGTGTGGAGGCAGATGTGCTCTTTGTCAGCGTGCAAGGCAAAGAGCGCGTGAATGAGGATTTTAATGTTGTAGAGTCCACCTTGCTGGCTCTCCTGCCCTTATCAGGAGAGGAGCCTGTGAAAGCAGCACCTTGCCAGCTCTTATCTTTTACTAAAGGTCACTTTATTCTTGGGTTCCACCTCTCTCTTGGAGGCCAGCTTTGTGTTTGCTTTATTGCTTTATTATTATTTTTCTTTCTAGCCGCCTTTAAGGGGATGAAAAAGGAAATCTTCTATACTTGGTTGTCCTAAAACGATCTGCGTGACTCAAATGGATTTTAGTCAACCTCAGGTGAATTTTGCAGTAGATTTTTGTGGTCCTCGCTTTTTCTCCTGCTTAATCGTTATTATCATGACATCATGGGTACAAAAAAACCTCGTTAAAATGTTTTGCTTTTGATGCACATAAAATAAAATGAAATAAAAAAACCCACTTGGGTTGTCCAAGTAAAGAAAATGGAAGCGTGTGTGAAATGCTAGCTGCAGGATCTCAGGCAGCGATTCAGCACATGCTTCTGGAGTTTTCTCGTCTTGTTCGTCATGTTTGCTCGCCTTCCGCGTCTGAATCTAGTTTCTCTGCGGCCGCGAGCAGCTGCTGGTGTCCTCATGCTATAGAGTCAAACACTCAAACGCTCTCGCTGATTCCCCTGTTCGCACGCAGGCAGACAAAGGGCATGCTGGCGGCTGGGGAACTTATTTTCTCATTCGTCAATGAATTAAGTAATCGTATCTGGAGGAAGTGGAGGCCATGCTTTTGTGTGGTGCTGATTTGATATATGCGTCATGCGTGTAAAGCGGTACTTTTGTAGGTTTGAGCTCAATCACCCTAATCTTGAAGTCGTTCGAACCCTCCCTCCCATTGAGCCACTAAATAATTCACATCAAGATAAGTGTATCGGGATGTGGCTCACCTGCAGCTCTCCGACAGCTGTGCCATCGTTAAGCGCCGTTTTTTTCCAGGCTTGTTTGGCCCCTTCAGTCAGAAACGCTTAGTTCTGATCGGTGGGCATCATCAATGATTTTTGGACTGTTGTACCATCTACATATTTTCACACTTGCATGTCATCCAAATTTAATTGTGGCTTCGCAATGTGTGTCGTTTTAGTAGTCAATTTCAAATATGAGATTCTTTCATGATATTGACATTATCCCCCCCCCCCCCCAAAAAAAATAAATAAATCGGAGGAAAAAATGAAAATCTGTGGAAACATTTTGTGGCCGCACCTGAGTCGTGACCAATGTTTGCACTCAGACATTATTGGAATCTTTTATGTTCGGCAGTCAGGACTGAGATAATAAAGGGCGCCTGCTCTGATATTAATTTTCTAATTAAAATTAATTAGCGCTTCCGTGGATTACTTTGAGAATCTTTGCCAAACATCATGTTTACTTGCCCTACACTGAGGCCCTGTTCGGATTAACTCTGACAAAGGTTTTGGTATTCATTATTCAGAACATTTCTCAGAGGACCAGACGTCAGGGTTGGGCTCCCGAACATGTCACAATGCAGTCACTGTTGCATGCAGTCAAGAATGTGTTATGTGAGATAAGCGCCGAAAGTTGTTGAATCATTTCGATTTGGTAATTTGCCACTTTGTGTTGGAAAGATTTGACCACGTGAATACTGGACTCTGGGTCAGTGGTGACTTTCTCACCATTGCTGTCTTTGCAGGCTGAATGGGATCAGACATTTGTCCACAGAGGTGGTCAGAATAAATGAATATTGATGTGCCGCGCCAGTGAAGGACTTAAACAATCTAATAAATAGAAATAAAAACACAGTAAGTGTCAGAAAATCCAGAATTTTAACTGATTGCATTTGGGTGTGTCCACATGAAGATTTAGGCTCCTGGGGGGGGGGGGGGCAGCCAGAGTATCAACCACTGCAGGTCAGTTACACCTGACTGCCTGCTCACAACAGTCTCCCTCCCACTTTTCCACTCTCACTGGCCCTTTTGTGCCGTTCAGACAGAGATGTGATTGAGTTTCATTCACAGCCCCGGTGGCTCCCCCCCCCCCCCCTCTCGGAGGAACACTACAGTCATCAAGGGTGTGTTCCTGCAGCGGCGCGGCTGAGGCTGTGTCGAGGAGAAACGCAGGTTGTTGCCTGGCAGGGCAACTGAGAGACTCTCCTGTGTGAGCGGGGTGTTTGGAGAAAGAGGGGCCCTGAGGTCTGGGCTTCATTTAAGGGTCTTCAAGTCTTCTGAGAACAGTCCTCAGTCTGTAAAGGGGGCGGCTCACGTCAACAAGTTAAGGAGCCGCTGAAGGAGGACAAACAGAGACGTGTGTCCACTGTTTTAAAGATGTGAGCACGTTGTTCTCAGACTAGTCCGGGGCTATGGAATTAAGAGAGTTACTCAACATGCTTAATTAAAATTTGTGCCCGGGTCATACCGTCTCCAAAAGCTGCCTTAGGATCTGCCCCTGAAGGGCTGGCGCTGCCTCTTGCCCACAGTCAGTGGCTTACTAGGAGGACCGTTCAGATTTTTCTGCCTGGAAACACCCCCAACGTCTTGACACAAGGTCTCACCTGAGCACAGGAACGCCTCCTCGTGTTTCGTCGACCATGCTGCAATGTCTTCTGCTTATTAAGTGATGCAAATTGTGAATTAATTACAAAAGACCGGCCTATAGAGTATTTTGTTAGACGCCTGCCTTACAGCAGAGTTTAGTGGAATTCGCACATAATGAGTTGGAGGCTGTCGGCCTTCAAATGCCTAATATGAGCTAGATTGATGGGCCAGAGCTCCACAATGCATCACCGTGCTAACAGTTGGCTGCATCGTCACCATTACACAACATGCCCTCGGAGGTTCCCGGGCATTACCAGGCTTCATCTGATAATTACAGACCGATCATCTGCAGCAGCGATGCTGGACAGCTGTGGATGGATTCCTCTGGTTCTCCCAGGCTGTCCAGTAGCCTGTGAATAGTCTGGTCCCGTCATGTTGGGTGTAGTCTGGGGCAGTAGGGGCATTTCTGACAAGCAGAGCAGGGGGGGGGGGGGGGGGGGGGTTGCAGGAGTGCTATAGTGGAAGCGACTTTGTTCTCATGTCCTCATGAATCGCAGGATGAGCAGGACCTATTGTGTTCCTGGCGTTTTCACAGGAAGCATTTCATCATGGTAAATAGGCCAAACTGTAAAAGGCCGGCCTCAGTCAAAAAAGAGCAAGGCGACCGTGAAAGGGCTTTGTCTTTGTGTCCGTGTGAATGGTCAGTTCGTTACCCCATTCTTTAGCGCCATGGCAAAAAAAAGCCACGCCGAAGTCATCACACAGTTGGATGGGTCTCTGCAGGAAGTCCACTTCTGCTGAAGGTTGACGTTTCTTTTATTTTTTACGCTTTGTTGATTGTCTTGCAGTGTTGCGTTCGAAAGTCAGAGAAAGAGAGGTGAGGAATATCCAACTTGTGTCGTATCAGACCATTGATTATTTAATGGTGAACCTAATGAACAAAAGTGGAGGAACTAATGGCTGACTATGTCTCACCACAATTATTGCAAAGTTATTGCGTCAGGATTAATCGAATTGTGTATTGGATGCCGAAAATTAAACCACAGTTATTACCACACAGTCTCAATCAATGAAACGTCCATCCTTCCATCCATCCATCCATTTTTTTTGTAGGTGAAACGATCGTCTCATCTACAGCTACTTTTTCGCTTTGCGGTCCGCAGGTCTCCTGGAGCCTATCCCGGCTTGCTATGGGCGAGAGGCACGGTGCACCTCGGAAGTGTCGCCAGTGTATCGCGGTCTGATCAGAGATTGTAGATTTGAAGACTCCATGTTCTTAATCCTTGCACACCTGTGCCAAAAAGTCAGTCACGTTTCAACCTGCCTTTTTCTTTCAAGAAAAGGTTCTTGGTCACTGTAGGTTTCCTCCTCTTTCTGATTTGGACATCTTAAATCTGGATTCCAGTGTTCTGGTGGGGACAAGTCAATTCAGCAAACACTGTCTGATCTTTGTAGCGGCTCCATACACGCCGAGCAGTGGCCTGTTTTTATGGCAGCTGGCTTCTCTTGTTGGGTGACTTCGTGAGTTAAACAGAAGCGTTACCCTTAAGGGATTAAATGTCATTGGCTTTATTTGCTGTGTAACAGGATTGTATCCCAGGTACCGTGTTGTCGTGCTGTAAGTGTGTCCAACAGCCTACCATATGTGCGTGTATTTTCACGGCACTATGTGTCTTTGATCGTCTCCTGCATGGCGACGACAGCAGCATTTATTATCTGCTAGATTTTTGTAGCTCGATTCTGTTTCTTCTACATTTCTTCTGTAGTTCAGTTCAAGTTAGCGTTAAGTGACACCGCCCGGTTGTATTCATTATTTATTAAGAGGCAAATATCCACCCTTTATATCCGTATTTATAGTCCAGCCTTCCATCTAATATTTATATCGAGGCCAGCGATTGCTCTCTGCTAGAAATAGAATGGGAGTCCAGGAGAGGAAATGCAGTCCATTTTTCCGTCGTCTCGCAGTATTTCAAGCGGGCGCCATGACTGCAGCCCTCGTTCCTCAGTTCCTACTTGATTTCAATTTGTTTGCTTTCATCTCATCCAGTCGCATGAGAAGACCCGTGAAACAGGAGTATTCTACCGTCCGTATCGTTCGCATCTTATTGACTATAATCATTATGAAGGTGTGTGAGCAGAATTAATTCTGATCCTCTTCCAAGTCTTTAGTTTGAAGTGTACACAGGAAAAGTGCTATTTTCCATAGACCATTAAAAGGCTTACCAATCTCACATCGCCTCACATAGTTGAGCTTCCTCATATAATGAGGCTGGACTGCATTCTGCTGATTTCATGCTTTTAAGATTTAGAAGATTGATCGAAGGAAAATGCAGATCTTCAGAATGGAGCATTTTATTACCCTTTTTAAAATAAAGTAAAGCTAAGGGATAATTTAGTCGTCCCAGCCACGCCAGGGATTGAGCAGCATGTGACTCATGTCATGTGAGCCTGACGTACTAACTTCTTATTAATGATCAGACGCAGAACCCTCGGACCCTCGTGCATCCTCTGCACAGGAATCAGTTTAACGCTGATCAGTCTTACAAAGAAGCCAAGAATTTCCTCTTCATTTAGCGGTTTTTATGCGAAATACTCCGCCTCCGGGTTTTAATGAGGCCAGCAGTGCGTATGCAGTACATTAGATAAATTGGTTCCCTTGTTACGTTAAAGTAGGAAAACATCCCTGGTACTGCAAGCCATTGTCAGTTTGGTTGGAACATTCAAAGCTTCTTTTTTACTTTGACTCCATCGTAACTGACTAATCAAACCAGCCAGGCCCTTACAATGAGACTGGAAGCCAGTTATCTTATAGGAAGTACCGGTATATAAAGTATTTCAAAAGAAAAATGTCGTTTCCAATCATAAAATTCGTGCTTTTATTTTTATTTAAGTTTTGCTTCAGACATAATTTACGGAGCACATTAGTGGAGAGGGCTTCGATATAAATGGCGACCTGCTGCCGTATTTGCTTTCGCTCCAATCGTAGAGGCCGACTGGTTTGTCTACAGACCTCCGGCTTCCTCCGTCGGGGTTTTCTGCTTCACGGCTAACGGCTGCCAGCATATTTTTGTTGCCACATCTGTCATGACGATAGATCTGTGCTGTCGCTCACAGGCCATTGTTGCGTTTCTTCTGTCAGAATGTAGATGGAACAAACACAGACGTGTATAAAGTTGTCAAACGTGAGGAGTCTGCAAGCAGTGATGACAAGTGGCTCACGTTTATGGGCATTACTTCCACATCGGATTATATTGATGGCTGGTAAAAATAAATCCCAGTGATTCCATCTGAACTTCATTCATAAAATGTGCTATCAAATTCATGTTCTCCAATCATCATTGAGCTCCAACTCAAGTTAAATGCAGGTTTTCTTTTCCCCTCTCGTTTTTTTTTTCAACCTGAATGAGTTTTATTTAGTGTATTTTCAGAGGGGAGAATATTAAATCGTACTTTCACCAAAAGCAATTCAAGATTACATTGTAATAATGCATTAGGTAACAGAAACTCTGTCGTAGTTATAAAGCTTTTGCTTTCCGCAGTCGTGTTGGTGTTTGCTTAGACTGTTATACAGTGGGGAATCTCACACTGTTATAACCCTATTATAGTTTTGTTATGTGTTTTTATGAAAGGCAATACAGTGAACATTATCTAAAATCGAGCTTTGCTTTGTGCTGCTGCTTTGGCTTTCCATGTCGCTATCTTTATCGTCTTGATCTAATCCTCTGAGTCTAGACTCTGAGCCCAGCAGATTTGCACAGATCACTTGCGTCTTAGAGAAATGCCACTTATATACCGCATCATTAAGTCAGTTTACTCACAAAGAGGCTGTTTCATGCAATCTGACGCTCGGTCTGCAATGATTTTAATAATAGTTGGTCTGTTCTTCTGACACTGATCAGAATAAAGTCAGTTTGTTTAGCATAAACCTGCAGGAGCAGGTTTCAGGATGCTGCTTCATGGTTGGTCCTGGTTCAGAGTACCTCAGTGCTGCAAGACATTAATGGGGAATGGGAGACCCACATGTGACCCGGTTTTAAAATGCCAAAAAACACTTGATTTACTTGATAGACTACTAAATGTAGCAGGAAAGAAAAACTAGGGATTCTACATCCAGTAAATTTAACAATGTGTAATACGAAAACGTGATATATTGTCACAGCTAGCAGTAACAGCACCATGGATCTCCTCTGTCCTCTGCAGAACAGGACCGATGAATAACATCGGGCACATCGTACACCGTGAAAGGCAAATCAGATGGCGGGACTGTTGTACACGACATGATAAAAAGCACTTCATAATATGAAATGTCTTTGGATGCCTAGAGGCTAAGAGGGATGGCAGTTTGATTTGCATTTGTTTCAGAACCTTTGTAATCCTGTTTGTGTTTTGCTGTTGGATAAATCCATGTCGCTCAGCCCATCCTCTTGGGTGAGCATGTTTAAGCCACGCCCCCAACCAGTAGCGCCAGCGCAGATGAGAATCAAGCAATTTATCAGGAAACCCAATGAAGACACTTGTACTTTCAGATCATAGCTGTGTTGGCACATGGAAAACAGCTAGATGAGTATTTTTTATTACGGCCCATGATAACAGGCCTGCCAGTAATTAGCGATTAATCGTCATTGTTTGTGTAATCGCTTTAGAATGAAACCAAATCAATGACGAAACCAAGACATGGCTGAAATTGGATTTGGCAGAATGACATGTAAAGTGAAGACGACGTCCTCCTCATTCATTTATTGGCTTATTATATGGTTACTGTTACAACCCTTAATGCACAATTACAGCCTTCATGACTGAACATCAAGCATCATCCAATTAGAGGATGAACAGCGTTGAGGATTTCTGCAGCGTGACGCTGCTTCGGATTTAGGATTGGTTATAATTAGAATGTAACTGTAGAGACTTACGGGAGGATGTTGTTGCAGTGCCTGAAGAAATGATTCAATGGCGCCATCATTTTGTACCATAAACAAGCGACTCCACTGTAGCTGCTGTTAACATGAGCGCTGCACCAGAATGTGTCGCCGTGCACCGCTAATTGAAGAAAGCGGGCCGGGGAATGTGCTTCAGTCAGTAATGAATATTTCCATTCGTAAAAATCTTAATTTTAGATTTGAAAACAAATCAGTTAAGGTTTTATTGTGTCATATCTGTAAATATCTGTATGCACACAAAGCATCTTTTATTTCAGGAACTGTTTGATGTCATCAATAAGATGAAAGATTATTCTTCAGGATGTTTGTTGTTGACATTAAATTTATTTTCAGTCATTTTATATATTTTTGTTGGTTTATTTACTTCATTGCTTTTTGGTTTTTAGGTGTAACATTTCTTTTTAGGCTGTAATATCTATTATTGAACGTTGATTGTTATATAAGCAGAACAGGGCGCTGCGTCCGTGCCGTTTCGTAAGCGAGCCCAAAACCGTCAGTGCAGCTTTTTCTGCAGTATCCAGCTACAGCGCCGGCCTCTCTGCAGCAGCCATGATTCTCATTTACTGATCCGCGTTCTGGCTATCACTATCAAAACACCGACTTGGAATAAATAACTTTGTTTGGATGAATTGAAGATGTAAACTTTGGGCGCGGTGTTTTTAGGATGGAGGGTCAAGAGGCTCAAATGTCACCCCTACCTGATTCTATTCCATCTGAAACCCTCTCAGTCATGATTTTCGCTGTGTGTGTGTGTGTGTGTGTGTGGGGGGGGGGGGGGGGGGGGGGTGTCATTATCTGTGGTGCTTCCAAAAATAACATTGACGTCATCCAAAAACACATTAAACATTTATGTAATCTGCAGTGGGAGGATAAAGAAATGTCAAACTAGCTGTGAGAGTAAATCCGATGTCAGGAGACACAGCGCACACACTGTTATTATATTTTATAGTCACTAATGTTTCCTCTCTGTAATTTCCCCCCCAGTCAATAAGCACAAACCATGGATTGAAACGACGTACCACGGGATCGTAACGGAAAACAACGACAAAGTGCTTCTGGACCCGCCTCTCATCGCTCTCGACAAAGATGCTCCTCTACGCTACGCAGGTGAGAGACGAGCGTGGCCGTTAATGCTTACCAGAAAACGCATGAAAGATGCGAGCCAAAGAGCGTTTCAATTACAAGCTGTAACCTTCACGTCCTGGTTATGCTTTTATTTGTCATAAAGGGGAGATTTAAATTGTCTATTGCTTTGCTGTATTACCGGTATGTACTTCTTGTAAAGCGACTTTGAGTGTTTAGAAAAGCGCTATATAAATAAAATGTATAATTATTATTATTATTATTATTAAGACAGCATGCATGCTCACAATGAAGACATATTGGGTGACTCGGGTGGAATATGTTGAAGTCCTGCATCCCGACTAGATGTCATAGCCGTCGTTTTAGCCTTTCTAATATTCAAATCAAAATGGTCTCCTTTGTGGTTTCATCTCATTTCTCCCTGAGGGGAGGTTGGGTTAGCGTCCTGTGGCTACAGGGAAGCATGAGCTCCTTGCTCAGGGTTGACTCTCAGAACGCCACTGCTTTGGAAAGGATTTTTTTATTTCATTTGATTTACCTCTCCTGATTGCTCCGTGTGTCTTTCAGAGGAGATGCCAAATTAAATAGTTTCCATAAAATGAAATAAAATTTGATTGTTTGAGATTGAGATATAATCACAGTTTTTAAAGTTTAAAGCTTCAGAGGAAGTCTTATAATTTCAGAGGGAACTGAAAAACATGCAAGGATGTTTCCCTTTTTTCTTTTTTTTTGTAAAATAAATTGTAGTTTGATTGTGGCTTCCTTCCTGAAGACGTGTAACTGTGATCGGCTCTTTAGAGGCAGGCTGGCGTCACGCGGCAGCAGGTGTGACCCGTGCTGTTGTGCCCATCTCCTTCCAGCTGGTCCATCTGTGCCAACGTTCAGGTTACTCTCTAAAACCGACCCACAGACCGAAGAGGCCCAATCGCAGGCTGTCGAGCCAGATCAGTGCGATTACGTAAAGATTAATCGGCGTGAATGAG
The DNA here is from genome assembly GCF_040956055.1 of Brachionichthys hirsutus. Lineage (NCBI taxonomy): Eukaryota > Metazoa > Chordata > Actinopteri > Lophiiformes > Brachionichthyidae > Brachionichthys > Brachionichthys hirsutus. Next base: position 8,354,566 of record NC_090898.1, read on the forward strand.
GCGCCACTGTACATCAGACTGGCTCGTATGTTTTCCTGTATCCTTGCGTGACTGTGTGCAAAGTGGACCTGAATGAGGCGCACGAAGCAGGAGCGCATTAGGCCTCTGAAACCAATTTATTGGATTCATGAAGATACATTGGAGACAGAAAATATGCAATTAAAAAGAAACAAAATCTGTTTCTTCTCAATTCTGTTTTTGAACCAGACTAAGAATATGTTCTTGTTTACGCAACACAGTTTCTGCAAAAGGGCTGAATGTCTGAGACAGAATAAACCGTGCATTAACTAAGTATTGCTTAGTTTTGTATACAATTCACTGTATTCATTTAGTAGTAGCAGATAAATGGCCCCTGAACATCTAGACATGCAGCGGTCATGGCGGACTTCAGCCGAGCAGAGGGAGCTGAAGAACTGGTTCAGTCCTGCTCTGAGCTGCTCATTAGTGTTGTAAACTCGGGGGGCCCCACAGTTCTGAGCATCACTGGGCCCGAACAGCAGCCCCCTAATGTGAAACCTGTTTTAATTGTTTGGTTGGTAAAAACACAAGGGCCAGATCTGACCCGCCGGGGGGGCCCACTCAGGGCAGTAAAACAAACATCCACACAGAAAAAGACTTCGTTCATTCATCAGTGTATCAGTGAAAAGCGTCATCAAAGGAGATTTATATATACGCTCTCTTTATACAGCCACAACAGCATGCTTGTATTCAAAAGTGACATTTATGTTGGTTGCAATTTGATGCTTGATGATTTTCTCACTAGTTATTTATTCTAAATTTACTGGCTGCTTTTCTTTCAACTGTGCAGAAGAGGTTTTTTCTCGTGAGGAAATAAATGTGCGCTTTCTTGATGGTGTCTTTATGAGCGCATCGGGAGAGTGTGTGTCCTTCCTGTGATCTCTGTGCTTTCTCTGGGACTCTAACTCTTCTTTTAACTGATCTGGATTTATCTTTTCTCCCTTCCTATAGAGAGTTTTGAGGTGACCCTCACTGAAGAAGGTGATCTTGGGCTCTTTCTTCTGCCTTGTGCTTAGTTTGTTAATATTAACCCACTAACGCAAAACCGCATCCACCCGTTCACACCGCGGCTCTCGCCACGCTCTGTAATCTCTCCCCCGTTTGATTTTCTCGACTTTATGTTTTTCTCACCCTGAATTTCTTTTTGGGGTCAAGCTGGATGAAAAGTGTGATGCGGGGCTGCGTTCTTAGAAATATCTGTGCATGAGACATCCATTGCAGTTTGCAGACCCTAACAGTTTTTCAGCAATCACCAGGAAACAGGAAGCTGCTTTTAAAAGAAGTTTTTCTCTCTCAATCTTATCATTCTAATTAAAATTAAAGAAAGAATGGCCAATTAATTATCCTATCCGAAAATGACGTGATTGATTTCACAACCACATTATGGAAATTGGAGCAGAAAGTTAATGTAAAGGCATCCTCCATGTTCACGGTGCCGCTCAGATCTGTGCATTCTGACGTTTAAGTCTTCATCTGAAAGCTGCTGAGATTGTTAACTAATGCAAACGCTCGCTGCTGCAACGTTTCTGTTGTCCATTTTTCCTCCGTGGATCTGTAAGTTAATTTCTCCACCACTAATCTCCACCATTAGCATGGCTGCAGTTGTCATTTAACGTGGATGCCAAGCAAGTTGATATTTCTAACCCCAGTTCTCATCCAGTACTGTTTTTGGTTTGAAAACTGGCATCGCAGAGGTTAAATTCTCCATGATTTCGTTTCACTGTAATTTGGAGTAAGATGCAAAATTACGCGGGAAGACTTTCTTTTTTGTTTGAGCGATTTTTTTGTTCTTTCACGGACGTTTCCGTTCAGTTCTGGCGACTGAATTGGTGGCTGGATTATACACGCTATAAACATTTCCATTTTTCTTTTGCGTTAACTATTGTTTCTATATGAGGTAGTATATACATTTTATTTGGTACGGGGATAAAGATCGTCGCTTTGACTACTGCTCTGAATGTAGTTACTTCATGGGCTGGAAGTCATGCCTTTTATTTCTGATCCCTTTAAGTGCTCCCGTGAAATGCCTGTCCACATCTTTTTTTGGTTTCTGCTTGCATGACTGGATGTAAGTTTTTCAAGTGGCTTGGATAAGACACTCTGTCTTCAGCGATACTAAAATGTCCCGCCCTCTCCCAACTCCCCCATTCCCACCCCCAAAGTACTCACCCGTATGACAGTGCTTTTGGCCTTCCTCCACAGCCCCCACCCACCCCTATCTACTACAACTCCCCGGCACCTAAAACCCATGGCTACATTTTATTTCTTGATTTATTTTTGCGTGAATTTCTGATTTTAATTAAGACATTTTATTTATGATTTATTATTTTTGAGCATCAAAGCTTCACACCTGCCTTTGGTTGTACTAAGCAAACTGTCTTATGGCTCTTGGCGTGTTGTTCAGGTGAGATTTGCGGCTTCAGGATCCACGGTCAGAATGTTCCCTTTGAAGCTGTGGTCCTGGACAAGTCCACCGGCGAGGGTGTCATCCGGGCGAGGGACAAGCTGGACTGTGAACTGCAGAAGGAACACACCTTCACCATTCAAGCGTACGACTGTGGAGAGGGTCCCGATGGCGCCAACATGAAGAAATCCCACAAGTGAGTCAGCCTCGGCTCGTTTGAATTAATCTGTCAAGGGAAGGATTTAACAAACAATCCATATATCATTGTCCAAGACTGCTTGGTAACAAAGCAAACGTAAAGGGTCGACTACTACTGGAAGTTCGGCTTGTCCCGTGAGGGGTCGTTGCAGCAAATCAACGTTTCACCACTTCACCCTGTCCTTTGCATCGTCCTCCCCAACACCAGCCACTCTCATGTCCTCCCTCACTACGTCCATGTATCTTCTCCTGGGTTGACCTCTAGCCCTGTTCCCTGGCAGTTCCTCCCTCAGCATCCTTCTACTGATATAGTCCCTGTCTCTCCTCTGGACATGTCCAAACCAAAGTCTGGTCTCTGACCTTGTCTCTAAAACGTCTAACCTTCACTGTCCCTCCTACTGTCTCATTTCTAATCCTACCCAACCTGGCCACTCCCAAGGAGAACCTCAGCATCTTCATCTCCTCCACTTCTAGCTCCGTCTCCTGTCTTTTCCTCAGAACCACTGTCTCTAAGCCGTCCATCATGGCTGTCCTCACCACTGTCTCTAAGCCATCCATCATGGCTGTCCTCACCACCGTCTTGTAGACCTTTCCCTTCATCCTCGCTGATTCTCCTATCACAGAGCACACCTGATACTTTCCTCCACCCGTTCCAGCCTGCCTGCACACAATTCTTCACTTCCTTTCCACATTCTCTCCATCACTCTGCACTGTTGACCCGAGGTACCTGAAGTCCTCTCCCTTCTTTACGTCTCTTCCTTGTACCCTCACTCTTCTCCCTGGGACCTTCTCATTTAAACATGTACTCTGTTTTACTCCTGCTCACCTTCATTCCTCTCTTTTCTAGAGCAGACCTCCACTTCTCTAAATTCTCCTCGTTAAAACACATCTGACGAGATCACTGTTGTGGAAACAAAGTAATTGATACTGTAATCGGTAGACTAATATAATTGCTGGCAACTCAACCGGCAATGTTTTTTTCTCTGTCAGGGCCACTGTGCACATCCAGGTGAATGATATCAATGAGTATTCACCAGTGTTTAAAGAGAAGTCCTACAAAGCCACCGTCATCGAGGGAAAGAAGTATGACAGCATCCTGAAAGTGGAGGCAGTGGACGCGGACTGCTCTTTCCAGTTTAGCCAAATCTGCAACTATGAGATCGTCACTCCGGATGTGCCGTTCACCATCGACAAAGACGGTATGGACCCGCGTCTGTCTGCCACATTGTCTGTTGATCTGTGTAAACAATGGTGCAGCATGATAAATAATGCAGTCCAGACTGTGGGAGTATTCTTCTTGTTTATAGCACAGAATTCAAGAGTTTAAATATTAATTCAGAGGATCTGAATTCTCTGATAAAGAGGAATTACAAGTGGGTAATGTGTGAATGTGATTTATTTTTTTTAATGACCTGAACACTTAGTATTGCATCCAATTCAAAAGATGCAAAACAAGATCGATTAAATTTCAATCAGTTGTGATAATGACATGAGGGCCAAGAACTGTTTTGGTTTTGATATTTCAGAATGCTTTATTTTGATCATTATCCTCTCCAGATGTTTTTTTTTTTAACACGTCCTAGCACATCTGGTGAACTGAAATAAAAATAGGTACTCTGGTACTCGCTTTTTTCCCCTTCCTCCCTCAGGTTTCATCAAGAACACAGAGAAACTGAGCTATGGTAAAGAGCGCATGTATAAGCTGACTGTGTCTGCCTTTGACTGCGGAAAGAACCGGGCCTCGGAGGACGTTCTGGTCAAGATCAGCGTCAAGCCCACCTGCAAACCCAGCTGGCAAGGTATCAAAGCTCTCTACCCGCTGTAGCTGCCAGCAGTCACTTTTTAGGTGTGTCTCTGGGCTGAAAAAAAGAAAGAAGCCACACAGGCTACCTTTATGACAAGGCCCTTTGTCATGTAGTACTTTCTATTGGTTCCTATCGACAGCCCTTAGACTGACTGCTCATGTTTGATCCCCGTTGTGCTGGAGAGCATCTTTTAATTCTTTTCTGTCTTTTGCTTTGTCGTTCAGGCTTCAATAAGAGGATTGAATACGAGCCCGGCACAGGCAGCCTGGCCCTTTTCCCCAGCATGCACTTAGAAACCTGCGATGAACCAATCACATCCATCCGAGCCAATGTTGAACTGGAAACCAACCACATTGGGAAGGGTTGTGACCGCGACACCTACTCTGAGAAGTCCCTGCACAAGCTGTGTGGTGAGTAACCCCTGTACTGGATATGGTACAGAGTCTTCAGGAGTATTTCATCTAAAGCGATGGCCGTTGTCCACTTTCACTCTTTCATTTAGGAGCCAGCTCTGGTACCGTGGAGCTTCTGCCTTCACCCAGCAGCTCTCTCAACTGGACTGTGGGTCTGCCCACGGACAACGGGCACGATAGCGACCAGGTGTTTGAGTTCAATGGCACCCAGGCCATCAAGGTTCCCGATGGCCTGGTGAGCACGAGCCTGAAGGAACCCTTCACCATCTCTGTGTGGATGAGACATGGCCCCGGGGCCCCTGAGAAGGAAACCATCCTCTGCAACTCCGACAAGACCGGTAACATCTCCATAAAAGAGCAGAATTATTTGCATCTGGGCCATTTCAAAGCTCCTTATTAATATTTCTTCTTATGCATGATCTGCTTTATTTAATTCAGGGAAACATAACATAACATTCTTCTAACGTTAAATATCTGTGGAAGTCAATATTTTATGTGAATATCCATTATTTCTGCACGTATAGCATCTGAAAGTATGTTTAATTCTCTGCTCGCTGACTTATTGCGTTTTGTGTGCGGTCAGAAGCTGCTTGATCTTATTGACTGTAAAGTCTCGTGGCCACGGACGAGTCATCAGCGTGTGTCTGGCTGCTTATATAAGGATTACATCAGAACGTCCTCAGCGGGACGCTCCTATATGCATGACCTCAGTCCCACTCAGCCCGCTCGCACAGAAACACACAATGGATGATGTAAACGGTCAGACATCACCAGAGTCCGTTTACTTACTGAATGCCACAAAATTGGGCTGAGCTTTGTTCGGTATTGTAAATAAACTGGCTGGTGAGAAAAGTACCGGAGGTCAAGTATTTATCGTCCGTTTGCGGTTTTAGCACAATGACGACAAGAATCCTCCAGCATTTTCGAGCGTATCCTGATTTCCACCTTCTCTGCTGCAGAGATGAACAGACACCACTACTCGCTCTACGTGCACAACTGCAGGCTGATCCTTCTGCTCCGCCAGGATCCATCAGAGGCAGAGAACTACAAACCGGCCGAGTTCCACTGGAAACTCGACCAGGTCAGCCGCCTCTTCTGCCAGACCCCACCGGGCTACACCTCCCCTTTGTTCCAAACGCCAACCTGTCGTGTCCCCCCGTGTTCTTCACAGGCGTGCGACAAAGAGTGGCATCACTACGTGCTGAATGTCGAGCTCCCCACCGTGTCTCTGTTTGTGGATGGAACTACGTTCGAGCCCTTCCTGGTTACGGAGGACTACCCGCTGCACGCCTCTAAGATCGAAACTCAGCTCACCATTGGCGCCTGCTGGCAAGGTAACCTCGAAGACTTATTGCGAAATGCTAATTAAAGGAGCCGGAATTCTTTGTGTGAACTATGAAGCAGAAGTATGTCAATTAGCTTCCATATGGTTAAAGTGTTCCTGTAATATTTAACTATTTTTGGTGACTCTAATACTCTAATAGCACCTGATAATGATCAGAGTCGAGTAGGGCTTGAGCTATAATGTAGTGTGCACGTCATTTTATTAACTCCTCCCTCGGTCTCAAATGATGCGCCGTGACCTCGTATGTCGCATCTGAATCTGCTGCCGGTCCTCAAATCTTCTACCGTTTCTCTCCCTGCTCTCTTTTTTCTGTCCTTTGCAGACAACTCGGGACATGACAATGACACTGAGTCAGTCTCTGAGCCCACCTCAGGTTGCTCTAGTCTTTCCCTCATTTCTCAGATGTGTCCGTGTCTCCACAGTGTCCCGCCACGCTAATCGCATCCTCATGCCATTTAACTAGAATGATTCTGACACATTCTAGATTGATATCAGTTTGGAGACTGTAAAAAAAAAAATGTGTTTTCTTTCTCATTTTACTTTCTATTTATGAGCACTAAACATGTTTTAGCACAAGTGGAACATAAATAAATAGAATGAGCAACAGACTGCTGGCTGCGGCTCTTAAGCCAAGCAGCTTTCAGCGTTTGACCTTTGAGTCAGAAGTCATTTTTCCACATAAGATAACACACACACACACCTTTTTATGACCTTGAGGTTTGTTTGACTTTGTTGAGGTGCAGTCTTACACTCGTTACGGTTTAGCTGGTAGACACAGCGCCATTAGCTCAGGAAGCACGTCTGCCTTTCACAACGATACTGAAAGTTTAACTCATTCAGTGCCAGCCGTTTTCAACCCAGCTATACGCTGATTGTCCCAGTTTTCGTGCATCTCCCCGATTTTCCAAGTCCCACAGAATATTATTTTCTATCACTATGCAAACACAGACCAAATGAAAGATTAAAGTCTCTTCTTTCATCAGAAAAGATGAAGTTATTGACCCGTTGAAGAGAGGTAAATTTCAATGTCAGGGTTGGCCGTGAATGTTTGGGTTTCAAAACAACGCCTTTAGATGTGGATGGCACTGAAAGGGTTAAGGCTTCAGGTGTTTCTTTCTGTACATATATTTAGATCATTTTTCATTTAGCTGCTTCTATTATTTTGTGAGGTTTTTATTTCGCCTTTATCTCATCGCGTTTCTTTTCTTTTCTGCTGATTGTCTTTCTTTTGGATCACGTTAAGACTGGTTTGCTCTGTGAATGTAAATATCGCATGCATTCTAAACTCATCCATCGTTCTCACTCACTGGGCCTCAGGCGTTTTCAGGACGCACATACTAACTCGCATGAATGCAGTTTATGCCAGCTTAAGGCAGCATGCTTGAACCTCCAGTACAGAAAAGGTGAAATCTGCGGACTGTACATTTGAGTAACTCTTCTTCTTGTCCTTGTGTTCTCCTCACCTGACCTTCTCAGGTGGGAATGCTCGGATGGCTCAGTTTTTCCGGGGTAACCTAGCAGGGCTCATGATCCGCTCTGGCAAGTTGGAGAACAAGAAGGTGATTGACTGTTTGTACACATGCAAAGAAGGCCTGGATGTGCAGCTGCCTGAGGAAGTAGCTTCAGCTGTCAAGGTGAGCAGAACACCAAACACCAATCACACTCACCCTACAGCACCGTCAGCTTGAACTTCATCTGTGCTTCAAAAGCATGTTTCAGTGTTCCAGGCCTGAATACAGGTCCTGCGGATGTCACAGTTTTAATATGAATAATGATTGTCAGGACCGAACACTTGGATGTGGAACCCCAGAAGGCAGAGACGGAGACACAGGGAGATCACTTCTTTACTGAAGTTGAAAGGAAGTGAAAATGCCAAACGGAGCGGCTGGAGTCCAACTACAACAAATAAACAAACAAACAAAATCACAGCCGAACACAAAACTCTGTAAACTGTAATAGAATACAATGTGCGGACGGGCTGGCATCGCAAAAACTAGCAACGGCAAAAACGCATGACCGTCACAAAGAATGTTTGCCTGACAATAAACACGAATATATTTCTGGCTGCATCAGAAGAAATCCGGCCTCCGGTCAGACTGTCTGTAACCCTCTCAGGTGGCGTTCAACCCCAACCAGTCCTCTCTTACCGTGGAGGGTGATGACATCGATGCCTTTGATAAGGTCCTGCAGCACATTTCCTACTTGAACTCCCGCCAGTTCCCGACCCCTGGCATCAGGCACCTTCGTATCTCCACCACCGTCAAGTAAGTAGCAGAAGCCCGACGATTCTTCAGCCTTTTATTTCTGTCCGGGCCACCGTGTGTCGACTGTTCCGTCTGGCGGCAGCGCCCCGACGTTGGCGGGACGGGCTGGTTTTACCGAACAGATATTCAGAGAAGGCTTCTCTTTCTACATGGAATATAAAATGTGGCTTTATCGAGGTAACGCGAAGGTCATTCTAACAACACAACATCAACACAGATGCTGACAAGCCGCCAGTTCATCGTAGGGCGTGGGCTGAACAATCAAACCGAAATCGTGACTTTTCTTCATACTGCCTTACTTTTCCAGCACATGAAGCGTTTCATCTGTTGTCTGTGTCGGTTAATTTGGGAGTTCCAGTCATACACTTTATTCAAATATTGCATATTCCTTAGTATTTAAATATACCCCCCCCCCCAGATGCTTCAACAAGGAGTCCTGCGTCACGGTGCCGGACGCTGAAGGCTACGTGATGGTGCTGCAGCCCGAAGAACCCAAGATCAGCCTGAGCGGCATCGACCACTTCGCTCGCAGCGCGGCCGAATTCGAGAGCCAGGAAGGCGTGACGCTGCTCCCCGAGCTACGCATCGTGAGCACCATCACCCGAGAAGTGGAGGCCGACGCCGAGTCCGAAACGGTGGAGGGAGCCGACGATGACCCCACGGGTGAGGAAGCACACACACACAGCAGATCGTTTACACAAGGGTTGCCTCGTGGTTCTGCAGGTGCAGCGAGCGTGCAGTCGGTGGCTGCGTGGATGTACAGTAGCTGCTGATGGAAAGGATTATGCTCTGAGGCCAGTGGGATTGGGCAGAGATGGAGAGCGATAAGTTGTTTACTACTTAATGGGCGGGGCCAGCCATCAGCCGCGCCATCTGTTGGGCACGTGCACAAGCTAAGACGAGGAGAGACAATAGATGCTCACTGACACGGATACAGGAATATTCAGTGTCCTGTGGTGAGCAGCAGGCCTAAATGGGACAAGAGGGCTTACAGGATCTGTTGCTCCGAGCTGCACGGCACTGCCCCAACTCCCATAAGCGCCGCCCGACACGTCCCTGGAAACTGCGTGCAGCTTCCTGAGTAAAAGGCAGATGGTCGAGTGCCGGCTGACTTATCAACTTAAAATAAATGTAATTACGGTTCAGCTTTTTTTGTGAGTTCATCAGCCACTTTCCATGTTTTCAACCCTCACATTCGAGGCTTGCAGCTTCAGGCTGCAGCTGCTGTTGCTCGCGTCAACACACGTTGATGGTCGTGCAGCATTGTGAATATGGTCAGTATACACTGTTAGATCAGCGGCGTCTGCCTTTAAAAGTTACAAGGTGACAGCAAAGTCCCGGATTACAGGCTCAACAGACGAGCCTACGTTTGAGAGAACTTCTTTTTGTAAATCTTTTTTCCACTCCTTTGTTCGTTCAGTCCAGGAGGCAGTGGTGTCGGAGGAGATCATGCACAACCTGGACACGTGCGAAGTGACCGTGGTGGGAGACGAGCTGAACGGGGAGCACGAGAGCCTGGAGGTGGACATGTCACAGCTGCAGCAGCGCGGTCTGGAGATGAGCTCGTCCAACCTGGGCTTCGCCATCACAGGTACGAACGGCAGAGCAGAAGCCTCTTGTTGGACAAATATAATAATATAATGATTTCAGGATACATTCATAAAAGCTGTGATGTTTTAAATGCATTATTCCATCAAATAAATGTCTTGCTCTAAGTCATTCTCACACTTTGGTGACGACAGCCGACCGGATTTCTTTCTGACATGCACGCTCCTCTCTGTGTTCCAGGTGTGAACACCATGTCCAACTATGAGCAGGTCCTGCAGCTCATCCGTTACAAGAACTGGCACACAGAGGCTCTCTTCGACAGGAAGTTCAAGCTGGTCTGCTCTGAACTGAACGGCCGCTACATCAGCAACGACTTCAAGGTCGAGGTACGACGGAGCTTTTTTTCACGACCCGAGGAGGGCAAGTCACATCGTGATGTAACGGAAGCAACCTTGGAGCTCAGCTGTTGTACCATGTCAAAGATGGAGATCTGCCGACTGCATGTTTGACCGTAATCATTGTTTTTATTCTCTTTAGGTGAATGTAATTCACACAGCCAATCCAGTGGAGCATGCCAACAACGCCATGGTGCAGCCCAACTTCATTAATCCTGTCCATCATGCCTCTGTGGATTTATCTGGTCACAACTTGGTCAACGCTCATCAGGCTTCAGGTACTGAAACACGACTGTCTGACATCTACAACGGTGATTTCTTTTTTTCTCCTTGTCCTTCGCATTTTTGTGGACGGCAAAATACAAATACAAAATCTGATTTCTGCTCCGACCAATTTTGGTGTAAAACCACTGGACCTTTATAACTCATAATCATTATAATGTGTATTTGGCATTTACCTGATCAATAATGGTCTACTGATCCTCCCCCTCCCCCCGGCTGCAGCACATTAGAATTGATAGGTAACACCATAATCAAACCAGCGATCTGCTTATTTGTTGCTGCCTAAAAAAAATGTCTGGCCTCTGATTTGTTAAGCACGGCGAGGGATGGATTACAGTCTATTAACAAGAAGTGGGACACACGGGTTGTTTGCCCATTTATATAAATGGCACATGTTTAGGGATTACACTCGAATGCTGTCTCTGACATCTGTACAGGCGGTCAGACCCCCGGCTGTACAGGCGGCCAGACCCCCGGTTGTACTGGGCTTTGATTTGGTGGTATCAGTAATCCACCAGGCTGTTGGACTTACTAATATGGGGTAAAATGGGGCAGGTTAGCAGCAGAGGCTAATTTATTTAAAGTAAGACGCACCTCCTGTACAGCAGAACTGCCCGAAGCTTTCCTCCTCAACTTCGATTGAACTTCAAATACCCAGCGGGCAGTAGGAGCGGTGTCTCGCGTAGGTCAGCAAAGCTATGCGCAACTTTAAGAGACGTTGCTTCCAGCCTGCGATGTTCTATCTGATTGTCGGTGTTTGATTCCTCGCAGTGGTCCCGAGCGCTGCCACCATTGTCATCGTGGTGTGCGTCAGCTTCTTGGTGTTCATGATCATCCTGGGCGTGTTCCGCATCCGGGCTGCACACCAGCGCACCATGAGAGACCAGGAGACCGGCAAGGAAAACGAGATGGACTGGGACGACTCGGCCCTCACCATCACCGTCAACCCCATGGAGGTAAAAAAAAAAAACACACCGAGCATTTGATGGGAGGCAGAACGAATGAACGTTTCTGAAGACTGGCCGCTGGAAAGGGTTTCAGCCGAGACAGATTTCCACCTGCTAATGCTCTCTGGGGGGCGTCGATGAGTGACGGCCCCGTGGAGATAGGGATGAGTCTTTTTTTTGTATTTTTTACCTCTGTCCAGGATGTAAGTAAGCTCTTTGTGTGTTCATGCTTGCGTTTGCTGGGTAGGAGCCTCCTACAAAAGACTAATCAGCGGAATTCAGCAAAAATTCTGGTGGGGAATGGGTTAAGAAAATAATTCTTAAGAACGTAATAGAGGGCTACACACTTTAGTGATTAGTGAGTCAGCTTTGTAGGAAGGCATACGTGCACATACCAGTCAAAGGGTTGCACACTCCTGAAGCAAAGGTGACTGGATCTGGACGTCTACCCAGGATTCATAACAATGTTCTTTCTGTTATAATCCTCTCAACCCCCCCCCCCCCCCCCCATTAGCATCTCAGCAAAGCAGAGCGTTAGGAGTTGTGTGTCTCCGCATTCAAACTCACCGCGTCGCCTGTAGTCCGTTTCAAAAGCGGCGAAGCCAAAAGCGTATGGAGGGAGCAGTTCAGTGTCAGAAACGGCCCCTCGTTGTGTCTCAATTCCAGACGTACGAGGACCAGCACAGCAGCGAAGAGGAGGAGGAAGAGGAGGAGGAGAGCGACGACGGAGAGGAGGAAGATGACATCACAAGCGCTGAGTCAGAGAGCAGTGAAGACGAGGAGGGCCGGGAGCCGGAGGATCAGCAGGGGGCCAGCAGACAGCAGCAGCTGGAGTGGGACGACTCCACCCTCACCTACTAGAAGAACACACACACGTCACACTCAACCCACGCTCTCACACACACTGCTCCACTCCCACTCCCACCCCGACAGTCTCATGCCCAAGGAGCCATGATGTAAAAAAAGAACGCTTCCCTTCTGTCTATATATGGTCAAGTTTCCTGTTGTTCTCCTAGCGGTGGTGCTGAGTGTAGTGTAGTCATCGCCGTATTGCTGATTTTTACTGTTAATTTTTTTATTTATTATATTTTAATTCCCGGGAAACCTTGGCCTATATTTCGTCTTGAACTGCGAGGAAGCCGACCCTGCACTTTCTGATTTCTCTCAGACGTAAGGCTTTCAAATGGAGTTCTTTTCATGTCCTCTGATGTATATTTTTCGCATAACGCGGTTAGATTTCTTTGCCGCTAAACTTACATAAATAGCTTTGACTTGAGTTTTCTTGACTTGTGAATCTGCAGCGAAACAAAACGTTGCTTTTATCATGTAGACCTCGTTTTCTGTCCCCCCCGCCCCTTCTTTTTTTTAGTGCATGAGGATATTTGAGAAGTCGCGTGTAGAGGAATACATTGCTTTGGAAAGATTTTGTAAATATAAAGAACCCATGTAATTAGTCGATGTGTTAGCGAAGGACTACTCAGCAGGGTCCGATATCTAAAATGACGCAGTACGTAACGTCGAATATTTGTGTCACAGATGCTGCAGCATGTCGCTAATCTTCCTCAAAACTTGTTCCATCGTGCTTGTACAAAAAGTATCTGCTTCCTATTGTGAAACCCAGGACTGAGAAGGCGTGACAAATTGGTGTCCATTTTGTCTTCTGCAGAGAGGGAGGGAAAAAAAATCATTTTTTCTTTTACTTTCTTGTTGGCAGGACTGGGTCGATGGTTTCAGCTTCATACATGCTTTGCTTTGCTTGCACAGATGGCGACGCTCTACTCCAGGCACCAGTGTGTCCGTTTCCCAAAAGGCCTCTCCCTGTTTGCACAGATGGGATTTTTAGTTTTATTCGGGGTGAGATCACGTTCCCAGAAACGCTAGACACTGAATCCGGCTTTCCTGCGGAACGATGCGAACACCAGAGTGGCTGGTCTGAAAATGTGAGCGCTAACATTTCTGCTGGTGTATTTGGAAAGCGTGCAGCGATTTCCTCGTCCGCTTTTAATAGCCTTCAGTCCTGCTGCACTAACAGAAGCAGGAGGGAATAAACCTTACAAACGACTGAAGGAGCGGATTTATGACGGAGAGCTTCAGCCTGGATGAATAGTGCAGTTGCCGGTGTTTTTTGGGTGGGGGGGCGAGGAAATGAAAGTACTTTTCAGGGTTGCTTTGTCAGGTTGATTTACAGTGGCTACTTAACCTGAATTATCACAGTTCACAGAATTGTAACCGAGGGCACGACTGCTTGGTTACCGATGAGAAAACACTTTAAAAACAAACCTTTGATCTTAAAAGTATTTTTCTTCCTTTTTTTTTTAGCAGTAGACCACTAGATTTTATTGTACATGAAACTGTACTGTAGAGTTGTTCTGAGATATTTTGTTGACATTTGGTAAACTTATTTCCCCGGTGATACAATGGGATGGGAGAATGTGTCCGACCGCAGTCTCCTCTCAGACACTGTTTGTATATAACGTTCACGAAACCAGGCAGAAATGTTCCTTCACTTTAACTACGCTGTGTCCGTCTTGTGTTTTCAGGTACCGACTAAAATGCTAACATTTCCCACCAAACCTTAGTTAATTGGAGCAGATCCGTGGGAGCGGTTGAGCAGAATGTTTGAGGAATACAAAAGAACCTGAGGTTATGATTCTCATAGTTTATATGCAAGTGTGTTAACAGAGGCCAAAATTGAGTTTGAAAACACACGGGCTGTTTTGGAGACGGGTTTCTTTTTAGGTTTAGTTGCTTATTTCTGTGTCTTTAGGTTCCATTAATGTATGATTTTGGAAAGGCCTAGTGGAAATGTAGTGACTAGTCTCCCCTCCATGACGATCTGGACTTCTTAAAACAAGAGCCAGGTCTGAGCCGGCTGAGGTGGGAGTGCCTTTTTTTCCCCCAACTAGCGCAATTTAGCAGGTCTAACAGAAACATAATCGTCCCTGCTCTTTCATTTGTGGCAATTTTGCTTTTATTTGTTTCTTTAATGCTAGATTACATCCCAAGTTTGGGATGATATTTTCTTTAAATTTGTTGCATTAACAGTCCAACTCTAGTTTTATTCAAAGTGGAAAAACGTTTTTACATCGTTGTTCATGTGTTCTTGTTGATTGTGTAGAGGAAGTAGGCTCATATTGTATCTTCTATATTGTACTAAATCATTATAAAGGTGTACAGTACATTATGAAGTTGCTTTGGCTACTACATACAAGGGTATACAGTTGATTTGTTTATTTGTGTATAGGGGAAAGTCATTTACTGTCCCATTGCCCGAGAAGGTGAGAAATGATTTTGAGGGCAGCATGAAATTCCTAAGAGCCAGTTATAAGCCTGTCAACTCTGAAATTCTGTCTCAGTATGTCAAACACTTGACGTCCATCCCACGAGTCACTGATAGGTGGACACTGACTCTTCGTCAGGACTACGCCATCTCCGTTTTTTGGATGTAATGCTATCTGATCAGCTCCTGAGTGAAGTTCAAGTGGGTTGAAAATGAATGTCACTGCCTAAGCAACCAAAATTCAGCCATACTGAAATAACACGGAGATGTAAGGAGAATTTACTTTGCATGAGCCACAAGTTTGTACATTTCACGGAGAATTGCGATACTAGGAGTGACAGAAGAGACATGCTACACTACTGAATCTTTGATTGCCTGTTTCACATTTCAAGATATGTCCAGATATTTTTTTTTCTTTTCAAAGTTTGATCAAAGAGGAAGGTGGGCGATCAAAGAATGGCCGGATGCTTCCTTTGTGCTTGTTGGAGCTGCTCTCACTTTTTGACAAAGTGAAAGGCAAATTGTAGTGAAGTTGATGCTCGTAAACAAATAAAGGACGAAGAGATGAGCTGTAACTATGTCTGCTCATTTTTTCTTCAATTATCATTGTGTGCTTGCGCAGCAGTTTCAAAGCTTGAGCTCTAGTGCCATCTAGTGGTGGCAAGCAAACAAACCCAATGGCTATAAAAGTAAGGGATGCATTACTGATTTTACTCAAACATTTGCAGGAAAACTATTTGACTGAAAATGTAAATGAGGCATCAGTTTGAACCCATCATAACCTTAAATTAAATAAGTTACAATACCGCAAAACCATAAACACAATTGTCACTTTATGTAGTTTAAATCAGAATACTTTAGTAATCCCATAGGGAAACTACATCAGCATCATTGCTCCACTCAAAGAAACAGGATAGTTAACGGTATGTACATATTTTTAAAAAAGTGTTTATTAGTAAGAATTCAGAGGACGAAATGGCTTTTGAACATTCACGGACCACTAAACAATCGATTATCTGCTGCAGATTCAGAAGACTCTGCAGTGATTAACAGGGAATCCAATCGTTCTGTGGAAAATAAGATTCACTACTTCACATTCCTCAGTCCAGATTGCCCATTTCACCTATGATACATCTTAGTATTCGTTTGTGAATTACTTCAAAATGTGTATAGATAACCCCATGACGTGGATGTTGAGACAACGGATTGAAATTCTGAAGAAGCCATAGTTTAATCAACTATTCTGCCAAATTTTCATTTATTCCTGTCGGAGAACAGTGAGTTGTTGCCTTCGAGTGCTCAGGGTTTTTTTGCACACTTTATTGATCCCATCAGGGATGTTTCATCAGGATAATTCTTCTCTGCATTCGATCCCGTCCCTGAGGAGCCCTTACAGCATCCCAGGAGCCATTTGGGTTTGAGTATCTTGCTCAAGGACACATCAGCATGTAGATTGGAGGGACTGGGGCTTGAACCGCTACCCTTTCAACAAGTGAACGATGCTCTCCAATGGTGTTCCTCACTTACTAGAACAGTAAGTACTCTCTTTCTTGTGGTATTTCAGTTACTGTGTCCAACCCCATTCAAGTCACAGAGTTTAGTTAACATAATATTTAATTACATCTTTAATATTTGCAGTATTGACACCAGAAATCAACATCTTAAAAACTTTAAAAGACAAGATTCCTCAAGAACCGTCTTTCACATCACACGCTCGGACCTATAATACAATTTTACATTTATCTGAACAAATAAAAGACATTTACAAAAGTTACGGGCTATAAAACAGGACTGTTAAAAAGTGTTAGCATCTACAACCCAGAAGGGCACAGATTACTTACGAAATCAGTGATCGACTGGCACATTCGTTACGGCAAAACACAAGGAGTCAAACTTTTCATCAAACCACAGGCTTACTATGTTGTGGGTTTCACACCGGAGCTAGCTAAAGCCATGATCTTGTCTTCAGAGCCTGAAAGAGAAGGCGGAATCAGATAAATGTGGATGATGATCCAAAAACCTGTGCAGTTATCACAGCGACAGTTTGTCTTCGTTCTCACCTAAATTTGCCGTCACCTTCTCAAACTGACTGAGCGTAGCTGTAGCGTTTTCAGAGAGAAAAGTCTCATCCTCCAGAGTGAGCTGAAAAACCAGGCATGAAAATGGTGCATGTTGTCAAGGTTAATTCCGACTTTGATTAGACAGCTATGCAACACGTTTGAAATGTATGTGGAGAGCGCTTTAGGTCTGCTGTTCTGTCAGTCACACGTCAGTCACACGTCAGTCACATGACTAAAATAAGTTGGTGCAGCTTTACGAGTTCATGTGGAGTCACGAGCACAAGCCTTTGAATCATCCCTGAATTTTTGAAAAGAAAAAAAAAAAGAAATATTGGATTGCACTTCAGTGAGCGCTCCTCACATTCTCTCCGAGTTTTCGCAGCGCTGTGAGGATTTCCATTTTCTGCTGCACATGCACATCCCGTGACAGTTTCCCCACCATGACGTCTCTGTCCATCTGCACAGAGTGTCACACAGGTTGGACGGTGTTCAGCTCAGGGTGCAACAGCAGATTGGATTAAACACGTGTTCTCCAACTGTACTTTTACACAGTCACATTCTTCGTGTCGCAGTGCGTACCTCTGCTAGTCTGGTTCTCAGTTGTCCCGGCTGCTTCTTAGCAAAAAGTCGGATGACCTCTGGGGTTTTGAAAGCTTGAGAGATGGCAGCCTGGATCGCCTGACGAAGACAGTTGTAAGACAGTTTCACAAATCATTTCAATCAACGCGTTCACGTCACCATTAACACGCAGTAGATGCACATCATCCATCAATTTGCCATACCAGCTGCATTCCACCGAGTTCATCCACAAGTGTCATGTCTCCTGTCATGATCTTGTTCAGGGAGTCACTGAATTCTTTCAGTTGTTCTAAGGTTTCATTTTTTGTCTCCTCGTACTCCTCTTCATCCAGATCATCTCTGCGGTAAATAAAGAAAGGAAGCATGAGGAAGTACTAGCGACACACGAGATGTCCATCTATAGATAGACTAGAGAGCACTCAAATCTGCCCATGAAAAGCCAGGCGCATCGACACACGTGGATTTAATGGTTTCAAATGGTGCACCTGCATTCCTCCAGATCCTGCAGCTGTTGCATCAGTCTGTCAAGTTGCTCTTCCATATTTCGCCTCAATTTTACAGTTTCAGATTTCCCACGAGAAGCCATCCTTATTTAAAAAATTGTGTTTCCAACCTATGGAAAGCGCCAGAACAGATTCCAAGGGTCAACAGACGCATTCTTTATTGTCCGTCCACTCTTTGCAGTCCTTGTTTTTAGCTGATTCTCTATCCTTGTGTAACCTACCAGCATTGAAAGTGTAAAAAAACATTCGTACATATGCTCAAAAAGAAGATTCAGAATCTAAAATACTACGTCGGCCTAGCATGCTATTTAGACTGAGCTAGAATAGCGTCTACACAGAGCTAGCATCACAACTCAGTATGAAACAAACGAGACGACAACTTTATTGACAATTGTATTATTAAACTGCGGTGGAGCGTATTTGCTAAAGGCTAATGATGTTAAGATACTAAAGAAACCAACTCACCTGGAGTCTCTTTATAAAAGAGTGGTAATTCAGTCGTCGATTAGTTAAATGCTTACATAAAGTTGAAAATGTTACATTAAAATTGACTGAATCAAGGAATTCTAATCCCGTGTAACATACCTACTCTTTAGTGCAGTTAAAACAGCTAACGCTATCTGTCTGTCGTTGTGTTGCGGATTTGCGAGTGTGAACATAACTCCCAATTGTGGGCGCGGCACTGTGCTTCCTGTCGAATCTGTCCAATCAGATCTCTCGATAGTATGACGTTCAGGAAGAAGGGGACACATTCAATAGCAGCTGTTACTAACAGCCTGTTAGTCGCTGTCCGCTCAAGTATGATTGACATTTATTCTATTTAACCATTGAGAAAATGCATCAAGTGTTGATTTAATTCCCTTTGCATGTTTTGTTTGAGCAAACTTTCTTTGTTTAACTTTTGTTTTCGGTAATTAACTCGCGTAGTCGGGCAAGGCTAATATTAGCTACGCTAATCTTACATCCTGGAAATGTGCGTCACTGTTCTCCGCTATTAATAATATGCCTTTGGCCAGTCACGGGTCTAAAACGAGCCAGTCAGAGATTAATCAAAAGAAGAAAACGTTTAATTGCAAAGTATTAGTACGTCGGCAACGATTTTGACGTATTGTTCTAAGGCTCCTATAACAGTTGACGCAAGTGTCCCTGATCGTCACCATTCTCCTCTGTAGGCTGTATGAGCGACATTATGAGGCATGGAGTGTCACAATGCCGTCAAAGTGGTGCTGCTGGCCTGCGGGTCCTTCAACCCCATCACCAACGTGCACCTGAGGATGTTTGAACTGGCTCGAGATCACCTGGAGGATACAGGTTGAGAGATACAATCAGACATTTCACAGTGATGCTTCCCCCCTGCTTTAAATAGTATTTGGTTGCATCTAAATACCAAAAGAAAATCGTTTGTTCACTCACCTCTACTTATGTCTAGCTGTAAAAGCAATCATTTTATTTCTAAAAATGCTGCCACTGTGTCTGAAGCATTTAATGCTGGGAACGGATAAATGAAATGGTATTTAACCAGTATGGCAACATGTCAACGCAGCGGTGTGAAGAAGGACCTGCTTCCTGGGACTCTGACTTCCTCCCACCTCATCTGTATACAGTACAGCTGGTTTGGTGACTCTAAATTGGCCATAGGTGTAAATGTGAGACCGCCATACCCCACTGCGTATTTACTACATATTATCTTATTGTTTATGCATGTGTTTATAAGATATTCTGTGCATTGAAGGTAGTCATGTTTTTGAAACCACTAAACATATTTGGGTATTTAACAATAACTACATATCAAAACACTGTTTTTTTGTTTGTTTTTTATTCCTATAAATATGGCTGTCAGACAAATGGTGCAGAAAATATTTCTGTCTTAAACATAGTTGACCTAAATAATTGGAAATGGCTAAGCTTATTCATCATGAAAGTTTTACATTGGCTGTTACTGCAAACAATTCACCAGATTTTCTTGTATGTCTAAGGTCAGTACACGGTAGTGAAAGGCATCATCTCTCCGGTGGGTGATGGCTACAAGAAGAAGGGTTTGATTGAGGCCAGCCACCGCCTGGAGATGGCCCGACTGGCCTCGGAGAACTCCGACTGGGTCACTGTAGATTCCTGGGAGACTTTGCAGCCGGAGTGGGTGGAGACAGTTAAAGTTTTACGGTAAATAGAGATTACAGACCTGGTTTGTGTCTATGCCAGCTGGGGCGAGGCTAGTATTGAGTTTTGCCTTGAGTTGTTTTTACAATGGTAAACAATTCCAGGAACATCTTTCACGAAGCTTCATTTCTTTCGGTCAGCTCCTTAATTTTGATTAACTAATTCTCAGAATGTCATTCATTAAATCTTTTGATTACAGCAGGCAGTCATCGTTGATTACAAAATGATATTCAAGCAGCAGTTTAAGATTTGACATTGTTATTAAGTGCCGTTCCGCTGTTATAACTGATGACACGGTCTTCGTGGTATCAGCTGGACTCCCTGGACATTGTAGTGACCCCTGTATCACGTCAACTCAAAGTTTCTGATGTACCTCCTGGCAACTGCTGAGGATCTTTTGAGCACCAAACTGCTCCAAGGCACCGCCACTCATCAGTCCTTCATTCTCTCCCCATTTGAATGTGTATAGTGCGAGCATGGGTGTTAATTCAAAAAAACAGTTCTCCATAAATTATTTCTCTTCATTTTCCTCCTCAACAAATCCTCAGCATCAAATAAAGACATACGGAACTGGATACTGACTGATATGTTCTCAACATGTTTAATGTTTTTTTTAATATAGGAAGTTTCACGAGGTTCTATTGGTCTTGTCTTTGTCCACTTAGGCATCACTATGATGAACTTGTTGCAGCCGAGTGCAACAGTGACGACGTCGACACTGTCTTGTGTGCAAAGAAGAGACGCATTGAGGACCAAGCTAATGAGCGTTTATCTCATCACAAGAGAGGTAGGACATGTCCGAATCTATAGCAACGGATGGGTTGGTGAGTATTTCGCCAAACCCCATTCCAAACAGGCGGCATGCTGCCTGCTTTCATTGTGTTCATGATTCACTGTGTCGAGTTTAATGCAGAACAGCAAGCAAGGGATGCACCTCGGTGTGGATCACAGCTTCAAAGAGTTTCCAACTTGGTTTTTCATCATTCTGCTCACTTGTAGAAATGCATGTTTGAATCTTTAACATGTAGCTGCACTCCACACGGTATACACAAACAGGAGAAGTGGAGATTATGTATTCATGCACTCAGAGTGCAGCAATATATCAAAACATTTATTGACAACAATCAATCAATCAAGGAATTTTGGTCATGTGCACAGCCACATAGAGTCACTGGCAATAAAATTATTCGCAGAATTGCAGCTGCGCAGCATTCTACAATGTGCCACTAAAACAAACAAAGCATCGGCTGGTTGAAACCTGTAGTAACAATAATGATCTGAATCTCCCTGCAGCAGATTCCAAGCGTTGCTTTTTCAGCAGAACACAAGTAAATATTAAGTTTAAACAGGACACATTTGCATTGCACTTCATTCTACGTTATTCTTTGAGAACCCCATGTGCAAATATTAAATCTATTTCCTGTGTTTTACATTTTAATTTAACTTATTATTATATATCCTCTCCTTTTTTTAGTTTGTCTCATTTTGTTTAATTAACTCTTGTTTGTCCTCTTTACATTTAGCTTTTAGGGTTCGCTCTGTCATTCTCTTTCCTGCTCTTGCCATAAACCTTTTCCTCTCCATTCCTCAGGCAGCCTTCGGGTGATGATGCTGTGTGGGGCGGACGTCCTGGAGTCCTTTGCGATTCCCAATTTGTGGAAGCAGGAAGATATCGCTGAGATTGTGGGGTCCTACGGCATGGTCTGCATCACCCGCGACGGCAGCGACTCCCACAAGTTCATCAACAAATCAGACACGATGTGGAAATATCGCAGGAATATCCACGTGGTCAATGAGTGGGTGACTAATGACATCTCAGCAACCCACGTGCGCCGGGCTCTGCGTCGAGGTCGTAGCGTTAAGTACCTGGTGCCGGATGTTGTGATTCATTACATACGAGAGCACAACCTCTACAGTGACGAAAGTGAACAGAAAAATGAGGACGTGGTTCTGGCCCCCCTTCAGAGATACAGCGGTGCCTCCTGAAGATGGTCGTACCTATGGAAACAGAATCTAGCTGTATGCTGTGTGCCGTGTGTCTCCAGTCAATTGGATAAAATTCAACTGCTATAATAAATCATCTTTTGGAAAATGGTTTTGAGTTTTTTTTGTAAGAAGTGGAAGCAGCATAAAGTTGTCTGAGAGACGGTTACTATTTCTTAAGTATATTTTTCATATTGCATTCATAACTTTGTAAAATAGACATGCATGATATGTGCTAATGTCTGCAGTGAAACCATGGCCTTGTGAATTAATGAAGAACATCAGTCATTTCAGTGTGAATGAAAGGGCAGATTGAGAACATTGGTTTCAGAGTTGCTGCTTGATAAATGTTCATTTAAAATATGTGATGCAGTTCCAGCCGAAAAGCTGAATGGCACCGTCGACCCTAAATGACCTCGTGTGATCAAGATGTGGCTCCACTTGCGTTATGTAACAGTTCATGTAAACGCAGATGGCTAGTATGCAGTTAATCCACTTATGTCAAAGAGGTAAACAGCCTGAACAGGAATTTACTGATTTATCTCTTTCTAATGGATCATTTTATTGCAGAAATCTTTCAAGGTTCAAAATGAACGCTGCGTGAAATCATCACCTTGTGTCAGGTAACGTATTGGGACGATGAAGGGAAATTCAAGCGTAAATATTCACACATAATGTCAGGGAAATGTAAAAAATCCTCCTCCAAAACTGACTTATTGTTCCCTTGCTTATGTGCGTAATGTGTAGCACAGCAGGGGATTTTTGAATTGCTGGTTAATGAGCTGAAACCAGTCTGACCTGTCCTTGTGACGTACTGGCTTTGACATGAGCACTTCCCAAACCTTTCAGGCAGCTCAGGTATCATTAGATGGCACAGGCACACGCACGCCTTCCTTGCAGTTTGTCACAGAGAAGCAGCCGCCCAGCATCGGCCCTGTGGCGCGAGGGGTTGTATCTCCTCACAGATTTCCCAGGAGAAGCAAAAATGGAGCGCAACAAAATGCCAGCCAGTTTTTGTGGTACGTGGGATATGATCAGCAGTGTCAACATGGAAGGCTACATGATTGCAATCGGTAAGTCTCCAAATTCCTTTTTTAAAATGTTCTCACATTATATCTATTCTGAGCTCTGTTGTCTGTTTCTTTGACTTGAATTTTGTAGCAATGCAAAAAGTAAAAGTAGTGGAAAAGCATGTGGCTGCATGAGGGGAAAGTATTTGCATCCTGTCGGTATATTTGTTGTATAAACTCACCTTCCCAGGTATCAGCGCTTATATCCAAAAGATTGTTGTGAGGCTGAAGATGATGAAGGTGATGAAGGTGATCGAGCAGCAGGGGGACCAGTGCATCATCAAAAGCTGCAGCATCTTCCGGAACTACACCGTGTCCTTCAGAGTGGGCCAGTGGTTTAAAGAGTTTACCCAGGGGCTGGACAACAAACATCTGAAGGTGAAGATGAAAGTCTGATGGCCAAAACTTGTGTCTTCAAAGTGGTAAAGAGCGTAATGATAGCTTTGGAGCTTCTTTTTCTTCTTCTTCCTGTTTCGGCTTGTCCCGTCAGGGGTCACCACAGAAAACCTACCTTCTAGTCGATTGCATGCATAATTTTGGCAAAGTTTTACGCCGGATGACATTCCTGCAGCAACCATCTGCATTTATCCGGCCGTGGCTCGAGGGAGACACTACTAACCTCTGAGGCTGCATTCTTTGGAGCTTGTTCCACATTAGTTTTTTTATGTCACATGACACATTTTCATGAAAATTGGCATAATGGATGAGCATTTTTGAAGCAGACCCCCCCCCCCCCCCCAGTTTGCTTTTTGGAACACTAAAACATTTTTTTTTTTTTTTTTCTGTGGTCTACTCTTCTCTTTCTACAGACAGTGGTGACGTGGGACGGGAATAAACTGGTGTGTGAACAGATTGGAGAAAAGAAGAACCGGGGCTGGACTCACTGGATTGAAGATGATAAGCTATATCTGGTAAAGACAATTTAAATCATACATATGAGACAGTAAAAATAATTAATTATTGAACTGCCGTATTTTTCTCACTGTTGTCATTGAACATCATTTTAATCTTTGTGTGTTGTAAATCTTTGTTTAGATCTTTGTGTTGAATGAATTCAACTGGACTTGTAGGAAATGTTCAAAGACGTTGAGCCTCTCATCCAAAAAGGCTTTCTTGTCATGTGACTCCAACCTCCCAGAACTGGGTGCCTACATAGTTGAAACCCATATGACTGGGTTTTTACCAACTCTTATTCTGACTTATCCACCTTAATTACTCCCACGGGGGGGTTAAATATCCGGAACTCCCACCAGCCGGTCAGAACTGAAGCAGCCTGTAGGGGATGAGAAGTGAAACAGCTTCAGTCCAGCTGACTTTATTCAACACAAAGGTATACCATGACCCAGATGACTGAGAATCATCAGACATTTCTGACATTTGAAGTGTGTGTGCCCCCCCCAGGAGCTGTTTTGTGAAGGAGAAGTCTGCAGGCAGATTTTTAAGAAGAATGTGAATTAGTGAAGTAGAATGAAGACTATTTCTGAGAAGCTACACCGTTATGAACAAGAAAAACACAAAGCTTGTGATATTTTTCATTTCCTTTCAGGTGACCTTGATGTGTGGGTTTATTAACGCCACCTAGATGGCTCCAGAGAGTTAGTTTTCAGCTTTCATTGTCCTTTGACCCACAGTGCAGTCCTGTTATCCTCAGCTGATAGGGTTTACCAAATGCAGTCTTTCTTGTTTGGCGATTTACAAAAGGTCATTGTCCACATTTTAATTTCTATCAGGCTAGTTCATTGTACAGTAATGTCGAAAGTACATTACAATGAACTAGCCTGGTAGCAGGGAAATTATTCAGACAGCAGCTGATCTAAAAATGCTGCTGCCAGAATTTTATCATCTAATTAGTGAAAATGATAAAAATAAGATTTTGCGACTTGTTTTTCATGCATTGTATGGTCTGGCGCATTCTTAAAAACAACCATCAAGATCTCTCAGCTTCCCTTTAACGACTCAGACCAAACTCACTTTTGTGCGATGGCCTTTACTTAGCTTATGTTACTTGTTTTTAATTGTTTATATTATTTATATATTTGCTGTATTTTAATGTTAAATTATTTTCTTATATTTTATCTGTTTGCACTGCGTGATTGTGTTAGTTTTTACTGCTGCTGATAAGACATCTGTGGATCCACTCTTGACACTGCTGTTTTTGTGGTGGGTTCTGTGTTCATGTTTTTTTTTACTATTTTACTATTTTACGGTATACCCGACCTACAGCATATCGCTGTAGTTTGCATTTTATTATTGTCATTACCTTGTGTTATATGTTGCACAATTGCACCGAAAAAAAATTCTAGTCTGTGAACCCTCATTAACGATGGCAATAAACCGATTCCGATTCTGATTGCATGTGGTCCAATAAAACCTTTTTAAACCTGCTGTTATTCTTGCCGTCAATTTGACCCCATTCAATGTTCATCATTAATAATAAAAAAAATTAGTTTGCTTTCTTTTTTTTTTACTTCATATTTCATGACTTTTCCTAATTTTATGAATAAAATTGATTAAGCATAAAATTATCATGATGATATTTTTTCAATGTGCTGAACGCATATTGCACGCAATGGTGTTCCTCTGTGGTCAGTTTGACCCCAAGCCGTTTTAACTGTGTAAAGCTTTGTGTGTGTGTGTGTGGGACCTGCAACTCACATCTGCAGAAGTAGAACCGATATTTCCCGTGTTGTGGACGGTGGCGTATTCCTACAAGGAATGAATGCCCTTTATCCACATCATTCCTCGTTGTGCTCTGTGTATACTGCAATCTGATCTCTCTCTCTCTCTGGTTTAATAAATAGCAAATAAAAACACTGCTATGAAAGTGCTAAATTCAAAGTTCATATAATTGACCTTTGGTGTCAAAAGACTCCGTGTGATGTTTTACATTCACATGCGAGCCTCTGTGCTTTGCTGTTGCAGGTTGTTCTTATTCTGACAAAGTTATTATCTAGTGTTTTAGTTAAAAGCAGCCTGTAGGATGTAGTCCAGTATAAAGTGAATAGATGGAATCACTATGACAGTTTCTAGAATGTTCTGCAGTAGCTCCGTTAATTTAGTTACTGTGTTTCCACCGTAGTGAAGATCAAACTGTCCAAAGGGCTCCGTGATTCTCCTGCAACACTGTTTCCTCTCGTTGTTCCTTTACTTCCTGCTTCAATCATAAGGATGGATCTCCCTCTCTTCCAGACCAGCGCGTCTCCATCTTTAGATCCTAAATGGAACATCTGCTCCTGAAGGCAGGCAGGCTTTGTAGGTCCATCATGAGGCAGTCCCAGCTTCGTTGGCATCCATCTGTGTTCAGTTATTTAGTAGATGCCAGTTTATAAAGTCAGTAGCTAAATTATACAATTTAAACCCGAGTGCATCATATTTGATTTTTCAGGATTTTGAGACTTCTAAATCATCAGTTTTTATCTTTATCAAGATGAATTAATTCTAACAATTAACAAATTATTCACGGTGAACCCGCCACTGACAGAAATGATGTGCCTCGAAGGTGAAGTTAAACATTTATCAGCAGAACTGTGGAGCTTACGGCTCTCCTCCTAAGTCACGTGACATTTTGTGGAACCAAAATGGCCGTTGTTGTATATTGACGTATGATAGCCAGCTACTTTTCTTTTTGTTTCTTGGTAGAAAACTAGCGAACGATAGGGCTTTGGGGAACTGGAGGGGACTGTAACATACCCGCCACCCCATCTGTAAACTGGTGTTGTCGTTTTTATCTCAAAGACAGTCAAGGTTGACAGATATTCGTTGAACGAGTTATACTATGCATATTTATCTCTAATACAGCCTAGCTAGCTAGCTGGCTCTGGCTGGTGAAAAGTGAACTCGCTAGTTGAATTAGCTACGATGGAGGAGTTGAGCGCAGACGAGGTAAGGCGACAATAAAAATGTGTTTCAATATAAGTGCTGATAATTAACATAATAATTCATACTTGTACTTACACATGTATTCGCTCCGTTCGGACTTCATACGGTCTTGTTCCTAGCCGACTTGTTATTATAGGTAGCCTAGCTCAGATGCTAGCATAAATTGAAGAAATGCATCTGCTATAAAATCCCATTATTTTCCCAGAAACACAAAACATACTATCTTATCACGCAGTTGTTTCCGTCACCTGTTTATATGGGAGAGTTCTAGCCCCGTATACGTGCTAAAAGCTGGATGTGTATTCTACGATTCATTTGTATGTTACCTGTACGATAATTTAATTTAGCCGGGCACAATGCTAACTCGCTAGCATAAAGCTGGATGCTAAGAACTAGATATCCTGTGGAAAATATTGTTATTTAAAAATGACGACATCTATATAAATACAATGAATTAATTGTATTACATAGAACATATTAACGGATATGTTGACAGTTTCTGTACAGAGATGATCAGGCATACTTTCTTGCGATACGCTGAGCTAGCTGTCATTTGCTAACGCTGTTTTGCTAACTGACAAAATTTAGCCTGCGAGACGACTCAGCATAAAAACGCCGGGCCACCATTGTGCAATCAACCGCGGGCCTCTGCGCCCACTGATCTGATCCCCTTAATAAATAGTCACACACGTATTTTTCCGCATTTAATACCCCATCAACTGCCAGTCGAGTGTGTAGCTTTGCTATACTAGAGATTTTCAAATGAGTTGCACGATTAGTGCTCTCATATGACCTTTATTTTTCATATAGATTACATTCTAAAACCGATTAGTCAAAAAACGACCATTAATTAATTAGTATGTAAATACTGTCTGAGGAAATTAGTAAAACCAAAATTGTCTCTTTGAAATGTTTTACAGAGTCCATGTTGGTTATGCCAATAACTTATTTAGAGCTTTAAGTGAAGGCCTATTAAATTGTCTTTGTGTATTTGATCAGCTTGGTTACAGCTTTTAATTAGAGCTGTACAATAAGATTTTTCATGCTTCTTTGTGTGAATCTTTGAATTTGTTGTTATATTAATTAAGATTCGCAGAAGGCGACTTGCCCGACTGGCAGGTGGACAGACGTCACAGCCAAGTACCCCCCTCAGCACACCCCTGACATCCCCACAGAGAGAGACTGCCCCTGGACCCCTCCCTGGTACTTCAGGTGCAGCACCCCAGGCCCTGCCACCTGCTGCCTCTCATTCATTGGGGCTCAATGTGCACAGTGTTACTCCTGCCACATCCCCTATGGGTACATCTGGTAAGAACCAAACGAAGTCTACAGGTTTGGGGATATTGAGTAATAATAATCAAATAATGTAATACATCAGATATTACAAGAGAATTTCCCAAGCATGATACTGCCCTTCTGATTTCTGACTCATGTGATGCTGATGCTTGACATGTTGAAAAAGCTCAGCTTTTAGCGCAGGATCAAAACAAATTCATTAGTTTGATATTCGGATGGCGATAGTCATCGAATTGATCGACTGTTTTGCAGTTATGCCGAAATGAATTCCTTCATTCTTAGTGAGGTCCTGTCATCAAACATTTCCTTCCTGCTCATTGCGGTAGTCTGTGCTGTTAATCGTATGCAGACGAATACGAGACTTTGTTAATGTAGTGTTACTAAAAGATTTGTTATTTTATTTTAAAGAAAGTATTGAGGTAAAACATAAATTTAAAATGCGAGCTCATGATCTCTAATCTAGGTTGTTTTCCTTGTGTTTGTGAGAGCTGAATGGAAGGTTATGGTGTTTTGCGTTTGCAGGGGTGGCATATGGCAGTCAGAGCAGCGAGGGCGTGAGCTCCCTGTCCAGTTCCCCTTCCAACAGCCTTGAGACTCAGTGCCAGAGTCTGTCCCGATCGCAGAGCATGGACATTGACACTGCCTCCTGTGAAAAGAGGTCAGTTTGAACTGTATATTGTACCACCCAGCTAATAGTATTAAAATATTCTTTTAGTAATGTCCAGTGTTGCAAATATGATCAAAGTTGAAAGGTGGCTGTCACAAAAAGTAGTTTTCTGTGTCAGAGACAATACTAAAAATAAAATGATTCCACCGTTGACATGTTTCACTCCCACACATGTGCAGTTGTAATTAAAATGTATATAAAGATATAACAATATTCAGGAGTGACATGTTCCATTTGACTTTTTATTTTGCTTGTAGTAAATATAAATTAGAATGATACAACATGGATATGAACATTTTTGTGACACTCCGGTTGAGTGGCAGCATGCTCTGCTTAGGGAGGAGAAGAGCTCATCACCGCACCTCTCGGTTCTTTTCCAGCATGTCCCAGGTGGATGTGGACTCAGGGATAGAGAACATGGAGGTGGAGGACAGCGATCGCAGGGAGAAGAGAAACTTGACTGAAAAGGTGAACAACAGCAGTAAATATTACTCGCGTCACAGCCATTCATCACACCCATCTTAAAGTAAAGTTACTCTTAAAACAAACATGAAAAAAGTCTTTAGGTATTTGCAAGAATGTGATAGAGGGCTTTTAATAGAGCCTCACTGCCATTCATTTCTGCTTATTGATATCAACATGAGCTGATGGACAAGAATGATCATGTCATAACAAGAAAACACTCAGACCTCTGCCAACATGATTGTCACAGAAACTGAACAATCAAAGAGCAACACAGTTATTCGAAATCTGTATTTATACTTAAATCTGCCTTAAAATCAAAATCTAGGTGTACACAAAGTGTTATCAAAATCCATTGACAACCTTTTGAGATATAAATACCAGAAAATCAAATATGCGCAATGGTGTAATCCCCTCTGTAGAGTCGGAGTGATGTGTATCTGTTTGTCTTCTTGTCCGTTTGTGCTATAAACGGCTTCTCTCTTTCTGCACCTTAGGAAACTTCTGCAAACTCAGACGTCTCAGAAGAACAGGCTCTGCAGCTCATCTGTAAGATTCTCCGTGTCTCGTGGAAGGAGCAGGACAGAGATGTCATCTTTCTTCCTTCACTGGCTGCAGAGTTCCACCAGAACCCTAGACACGGTACGTAACTGCCTACTGCCTACTACTGCCTACTACTACTTTGTGTTCTTTGTGAAGACGGAGTGTTCATCAGGACTGACTGATTCCTGTGTTTGATAACTTGACAATCTATTCTTTTCTCCCGTAGTATACTCTGACTTCAAAGACTTGATCAGCCAGATCCTGATGGAAGTCTTAATGATGTCCACCCAGTCTCGTGTCCACAACCCTTTCGCCAGCTTAACCGCCACCTCTCAGCCAATTGCAGCAGCCAAATCCTCAGACCACCGTCTGACTCTGGTGCAGCCCTCGAGCCAAGGTGGCAGTCCAATGGCACCCGACGTAGGGTCATTTGGCACCAGCTCTCTGTCCAGGCAAGTACCTCCGATCAGTGTGAAGATGAAGATGAAGATGAAGGTGCGATGGCCAGAATGCTCTGAATTTGTCATTGAAAGCCATCTTCTAATGTGTGCCTTATTGATATTGTGATGGGACACTTTCATCCTTTTCCCCAGATTTTGCTTTCATACGTTTTCCAGAAATTAAAAAGTGGTGGATCTTTTCCAATGATTTTCTCATCGATGTTTTCTACAGCCTGTACGGGTGTGTTAGTCCTCACCCGATGGCTTTGGATGCAGCCATGAGGACCTCACCCTCTCTCCCTTCCTCCGCTGCACCCTCTTCACCTCCTACACATGCACCTTCTACCCCTCAATTCATTGCCCCCCCGAGTGCCCCCACTGCTACACCGAGACACACTGTCACCTCTCCTTCTTCCCCAATGCCAATCTCCCAGCGGTATCGGCCTTATTCTGTTGCTTCCCCCTGGGGGGTAACTTCCCCATCTAGCCAGGGTCACAGAGGATTTAGTTTTTTTGGACCCTCTCCTAGCCCTGCAGGTCCTTCTGTTCCTCCCAACACCCCAGTTCCTGTGTCACCACCTAGCCCCCAGTACCTCTCCATGGGCTCACCTAGAGCTCGCACCCAGCTCTCCTCCACCCCCCCGTCCGTGGTGCCTCCTTCTCCTGCATTGAATGCCCGACAGGCTGCCTTTGCTGCAAGAATCCCGCCATCTAGGTATCTCCTGCCATTTGAATGTTAGCTTGTGGCACAAATGCAGTTTTTGTCAACAGCCAGATTTGTGCTGTGGTGTGAACGGCGTGTCTGCCATTAGTCTTCGGACTATCCCTTTAGCTGTATGCATGTATCATTATTCTGTACTTCACTCTGTCCGTTCTCCTTCACACCAAGATTTAAAGCGGTCAGCTCAGTGTAGCTTACGTGTGGAATTCTAGAAAGAGCTCATTCTAAAAAGCTAAATGATGCAAATGCTTTGCAAAATATCGCTGTTAAGGAAACATGCAGCCCTCCTCATTTCCCCATTCTTCTTTTTTAGTTATCCTCTTTTCTTGTGACTCCTTAACCGTTTCACGTTTATCTTTATCCCTTTTTTCTCCTGCTTGCACATCATCCTCTCTTCGAACCACTCCCTCACTCCAACTGTCCTTTCCCTATCACGCTAGCCCCATGTCTGTCCTTTTCTATGCCCTTTCTGACATGTCTCAGGACAGCAGCGATGAAGATTCCGATGAGGAGGATTATTCAAGGGTTCAGTTTGGTTCCAGGTACACTGCAGCATCGTGTGTGCTAATGTGTGCTTGCTCAGTGACGTTTTCACTGCATGTTACAGTGCACTCGGGAAGCTTTCCTCTAACTGCACACAAGCACACCAGGGACGAGTGGTGACAAGTACGTAACAGAGTGGAACCTCGGTTATCGAACATAATTAGTTTCTCTGTTCAAAAACCCAAACTATATTTCCCATAAGAAATAATGGAAACGAAAGCGAAAACACACGAAGAGAAACATCTGCACAGTCTCTCTCCTACGGCAGGTCGACTGAAACTCAACCGACTCGGGTCGACTCCGCCTTCGTTTGCGTGTCTTCGGTTTGTCTCGACTCCACTCGTGTGTTCGAACTCTGAAAATCTGTTCGACTTCTGAGATATTTGAAACTCCTCATCCCCGAAAGATCTATTAATGTTTTTTTTTGAACATCACTGAACTCTTGTTGTGTAGTTTCAGTCTGTTTTATATATATATATACTGTATGTTATACTTGAACTATTATGTTAAGGTGGAGTCGACTGAATCCACAATAATAAAAACTAATGCTGTGACTAAATGCTCTGTTCAACCTACAGCTGAGTTTTTTTCTTTCTTTTTTTGTTGCTGGAAATAGGCATGAAAAAAGTGACATTGCTGTCAAATACAAACTGTCTTTTCTTTAACTTTTCATTTTAAGAGCAAAGGTAACCCAGGGCAGAGGCTGTAGTCCTCCATTGCCTGTTTCCGTTGGACAATAACACAAGTTCGTAACCTCCTTCAGTTTGCAGTGCTTTGAATCGGTCACCAGGTTTTTTTGGTGCAGCTGACCACTAACTGCAATTTCAACTTTTCTCACCATATGTTTCAATTAACTGTAGCAAGCTAAATCCTACTTATCATCTTTAACAACTCACGAGCTGCTCTTGAATATTAAATTTGGTCTTTCGTGTTTTCACCCCCCAAGAGATTCTGAAATGCCGTCACTAACGTCTAATACTTTGTTTCTTTCAGGACCGAGCGTGGCTTGGAGTTGGTTAGTGTTGATGAGATTTTTAAATTTAAAGATCCCCTCTTTTTCCGTGTGCTTGTTTTTAGTCTTGGAACATGTGGAGAGAGAATGTCCTGTGATTCAGCCAGTGATCGCTTCACCATTGAAGCCTGCAAGGAGACCGAGATGCTGAACTACCTCATTGAGCGATTTGACAGTGTTGGTATGGAGGAGAGGAAAGCTCCCAAGGTAGCTGGCTGGATGAAATATTTCATCGAGGTTTTATTTGATCGGTGTTGAAAGAATGTTTTCAAGTTAATCTCTACAGCTATACTTAATTAGAGATGAAACAGAGCTTCAAGATTGTAATGATCTTTGTAATGGCAGCTGAAATCTTCTCTGATCTTATTCAATGTCTAAATTTCTTACAAGTGTCTTGATGTCAGAAGAAACGGCCTGAGATTCAGAGACTTGCTGCAGGACAGAAAATCTGGAAATGTGTGACAGTTTAGCTCATCAAAGAACATTGTGGGAGTTTCTGTGAAATCGACAGCGTACATTTTGATCCCATCGCTTGGTTTTCCCCTCCTCCATTCTCCTGTCTGTTTCTCTCTCAGATGTGCAGCCAACCGAACGTCAGCCAACTTCTCAGCAACATTCGCTCTCAGTGTATCTCCAATGTTGCCCTGGTCCTGCAAGGCACCCTGACTCAGCCTCGGTAAGCGAGGCAGCCACACGATGGCAAACCGCGTCATTTTCTTACTTACCGGTACCCTGATATTTGCGTTCTGTTCTATTATTCAAGTCTCCATAGCAACTGCTCTTTCTGTTCGACTCCAGACAGATAACATATTTATTTCATTTCATGCAGGAGTCCCCTCCGGCAGTCCTTGCTGGTACCTTATATGCTGTGTCGGAACCTTCCGTATGGCTTCATTCAGGAGCTGGTGCGCATTACCCACCTGGAGGAGGGCGTGTTCAGACAGGTGGGAAGCGCGGTCAACTTATACCGCATGTTTATGTATAGTGTCGCATTCCAAAATGCAGTGAGGGCGTAGTTCCCACCACAGATACTCATAGGAAGTCCGGTGGGCCAATGCTTTATACTGTACTTACTTGAATTCTGATTTAAAAAGGAAGTTTGTCCATGCACTAGAACCTATGAGGTACCTGTTCACCCTGTCTCTGTGCATGAATGTAATGGGAATGATGCAGCATTTAAGCTCTATCACGGTGATCAATAAAACAGTCATCAAGGCATCGATGCATGTTTTCTGCCTTGCTTTACAGATTTTTATCCCCATCCTCCACGGATTGGCTCTCGCAGTGAAGGAATGTTCTTTTGACAGTGACAACTTTAAATTTCCTCTCATGGTGAGGGAGCTGTGTTCCTATTTTGTGGAAATCAGACTTGCTGTCGTTAGATTGCAGGAAGTAATTCAGGAAGTAATTCAAGTAAAATGTCCACTGAAGATTTCTGTTGTCTCTACAGGCATTAGCGGAGCTTTGTGAAATCAAGTTTGGAAAGACTCACCCAGTGTGCAATTTGGTGAGTATACAGCTGGAGGGTGATTGTTTTTATTTGTCATCATGTCCTCATGACAGATTATGTACACTGTTTATTTCCCAAAGATGTTTGAGTTTAATCAAAAGTCTGGTTGTTGTTGTTGTTGTTCAATACACCACACTGTCCTGGCTACCTAGGTAACATCTCTGCCCTTATGGTGCCCTAAACCTCTGAGCCCTGGTTGTGGCAGAGAGATCCAGAGACTGTCCTACCTCGGAGCCTTCTTCAGCCTTTCTGTGTTTGCTGAGGACGATGTGAGTTGTCTGATAGTCCAACAGTTCTGATTCAATAGCACCCATTTATTCTAAAACTTCAAGTTCCCGTAAAAAGCTGAACAGAATGGATACCTTAAAGGTGCTGCAGTGGGTTGTTTGCAGGATTCACACTCTTGAATGAATTCTAAACTCGACTCTTTCCATTTTTTCCAGAACAAAGTTGGAGACAGGTATTTCTCCGGGCCCGCTATCACCATGGAGAGCACACGAGTCTTCAGCCAATCAATGCAGCACTACTTGGAGACAGCAAGGGTGATTGTTAGCTTCGTGATGCATGCGTTCTACAGATGTTCTTCGCACGTTGAATAGCATTTTAAAATGATTTATTATCTCTTGAAGGGTGACCTCTTTAAAATTCTCCATAATATCCTGCTGAATGGAGAAACACGCGAATCTGCTCTTAATTACATGGCAGCTCTGGTAAACTACAATGTGAAGAAGGCTCAGATGCAGGTAAGTTTCAAAAGTGATTTGTTCCGCAGAATTATTCAGATTTATGTCGTAATGATTTATTAGACTGGCATGGTTGAGGAATATATTAGTATTGCAAAACAGGCTTATTTTAGAATAAATGAAAAAGTTATGAAAGCAAATAGGAATGAACTAGAAAATCAGCTTGGCTCGAGCCCAGTTAGCCTTTGTTTGGCTCTGTGATTTTGTTCATAGTTGCAGATAAAATTGTACAGTAGAGGCAAGGTTTATAGGGAACTAATCTAAACACGGGTATTATTCTGTAGGTATGACTGAACCATTAAAAGTGAACTGATAATAATAAAGCTCCTGACTGACCAAAGGCTTAGGAAGACTTCTGTTCCGTGCATAAAGCAAATCTTTCTTCTTATTTGTCCATAATCAGCACGCCTATAATTTTTAAACTGTTGCCAGTTAAATGTGCTGAGCTATAAATAGACATTATTTTTGTCTTGATGTGTCCTTTCATTTAGAATGACGGGACAGCTTTTGACCTTTTAGCTTTAAAGTGTTCTTGATTTCACCCGCTTTTTTTCTCTTCTAGACAGATGACAAGCTGGTCTGTGCAGACGGTTTCATGCTCAATTTCTTATGGGTGCTGCAACAGCTGAGCATGAAGATTAAGCTGGAGAC
This sequence comes from Brachionichthys hirsutus, assembly GCF_040956055.1. Lineage (NCBI taxonomy): Eukaryota > Metazoa > Chordata > Actinopteri > Lophiiformes > Brachionichthyidae > Brachionichthys > Brachionichthys hirsutus. Next base: position 8,390,284 of record NC_090898.1, read on the forward strand.
GGTGGATCCCTACTACATTTTTCATCCACGGTGTCGCCTCACTGTCAATTTCGAGGAGACGCGTCTCAAATCCACCATGGAAGAGCTCAAAAGCTGGCTGACTGAACTGCGTAAGTTGACAAATAAAAGCATGCAGATTTAATGATTGTAATGGTGTATATGTGTATATATATATATATATAATTCACCTAAATAATATTTCTGTGCATTAATAACAATGAGCTTGTAATGGCTGATGGTTTGTGTTTAAATGTTGTAATGTAATGTAAAATGAAATGAAATGTTTTTTCCACGTGAACAGATGAAGACCCCACCAAGTTCTCAGAACCCAAGTTTCCTACAGAATGTTTCTTCCTGACGTTGCACACCCACCATTTATCCATCCTGCCGAGCTGCAGGCGTTACATTCGTAGGTTGCGAGCCATCCGTGAACTAAACAGGTACACACGCACACACACACACATACAGGTATTCACAGCGTCCTCGGTCTGACAGTGTATTTCCCCACACCAGGACTGTAGAGGAGCTGAAGAACAGTGAAAGCCAATGGAAAGATTCTCCCCTCGCTAGTCGACACAGAGAAATGCTAAAGCGATGCAAAACCCAGCTCAAGGTCTGTTTGGCTTCCGACAATAGACTGATTTGAATATTACGCATTTAAAGCTACAGACCTGCAAATAGCTTAGTTAGATTTTTTTAAGCTACTGAAACATCTAGGGCTCTGCTACAGAGCTTACCGTACTTACAGCGAAGAGATCCTTACCCTGTGTGACTTCATCCTATCAGAAATTGTTGCGAGCCAAAGCTTGTGCTGATGTGGGCCTACTGGATGAGAATCTGCTCCGCAGATGTCTGCAGTTCTACAGCACAGTCATTCAGCTCATTCTGCGCATGGTGGACCCCGCCTACCCCAAGTAAAACCTCATTGCACTGACGTCTCGTGTTATTTTTTGGTCATTAAAGAGTGTTGGTGATCAATATCCAATTTGCTTTCTCAGCATAACCCTGCCTCTCAACCCTGAGATTCCCAAAAGCTTTGCTGCTCTTCCAGAATTCTACATTGAAGATGTTGCAGAGTTTCTGCTTTTCGTTGTGCAGTGAGTTTACGGTCTTAATTATATTATTCTCCTCTGGATTGTTTAAGTTTTTTTTTTTTTTTACTTTACATTAAAACATTATTTTAAAAGAAAAAGGCATATAAAGATATATGTCCAGCAAAATTGGACTGTAATGTGTAATGCATCGATCAATATATAAGAATCCTGAATTGCATACAGAAACTAAAGCTGAGAGTCATGAGTCATCACATCTCACATGCCATCCTCCTTCCTTCCAGGTATTCGCCCTTGGTTTTATACGAACCATGTGTCCAGGACATTGTCGCCTTTTTGGTAGTGTTCATCTGCAGCCAAAACTACATCCGGAACCCCTATCTTATCGCTAAATTAGTGGAGGTGCTTTTTGTCACCAACCCAGCCGTACAACCTCGTACGCAGCGGTTCTCTGAAATGATGGAGAACCACCCATTGTCGATCAAACAGCTGGTCCCTGCCCTCATGAAATTCTACACAGGTGGGTTCAGGTGGTAAATGGATGCTCGAGTGGTTGCAGTTGTAAAAAGGATTAATAGATATAGGTCCCAAGTAACCATTGACCATCAGAATCAGAAGTCTTTCTTAGCTGTAAGGACTTTATCCCTTTTCTTTTCTAATGAAAAACACTGTCGTCGTTGTCAGATGTCGAGCATACTGGCGCCACCAGCGAGTTCTATGATAAGTTCACGATACGGTACCATATCAGCACCATCTTTAAGAGTCTCTGGCAGAACCTTGCCCACCATGGCACCTTCATGGAGGAGTTCAAGTGAGTTTGTGACCGTACTCATTGGTTGTCCTACTTCGATCTGATTTTGATCAGTTCCTACATTACCCGCTCTTCTATCTTTCGTTCTCTCTTCCTTAGCTCTGGTAAGCAGTTTGTGCGCTACATCAACATGCTGATTAATGACACCACCTTCCTGTTAGACGAGAGCCTGGAATCTCTGAAACGTATACATGAAGTTCAAGAAGAGATGAAGAATAAGGAGCAATGGGAACAATTACCTAGGGTCAGTGGGAAAGCTGATGGTGCTTTTAAATTTGGTATTTGGGACCATTGACCAGGAATGTAACTGATGTTTGAAGATAACTTTGGGAATATTCTGGAAATGTTTGTGATTTGCTGCAAACCTTTAGGAGCAGCAGCAGAGCCGCCAGTCTCAGCTGACCCAGGATGAGCGGGTGTCCCGCTCTTACCTGGCCCTGGCCACAGAGACGGTTGAGATGTTCCACATCCTCACCAAGCAGGTCCAGAAGCCTTTCCTCAGGCCTGTAAGTGTCGCCGCTTCCTCTTTTGAAAAGCGGCTATTGCTCAAGCTCGATACATTCTAGGCTCTGAGTGGAAATGCATTCTCAAAATTTCAGCAACAGTTGCTGTTAAAATAAAATCTGATGTGTATGAGTATTTGTACATACTGTACTTCATTGTTTTATGTGTTCATAAGAAACTAATAAATAGATTTTTTTTTTTAAAAATCTGCCTAAAACCAGCAAGCCATTCTGAGCGGTGCCTTCTCATTCTCCAGGAGTTGGGCCCTCGCCTAGCTGCCATGCTGAACTTTAACCTCCAGCAGCTCTGTGGGCCCAAGTGTCGCGACTTGAAGGTGGAAAACCCGGAGAAATACGGCTTTGAGCCCAAGAAGCTCTTAGATCAACTGACTGACATCTACTTGCAGCTGGACTGTGCCCGCTTTGCGAAAGCGATCGCGGATGACCAGGTTGGCACAGTTTACTCCAAGTGCAGCTTGTTACTCAAAGATGATACTTGTGGTGATAAAACGCATGAGAAAAACTTCAGGCAATTCTGGTAAAGCATCCGAGTCACGATTGTATCGCCTGCGCCTGAACTGCACAAAAAGAAAAGTTATCTATTCTGTATTAGTATGCAGTCAGACAAGTTTGGCTCAGGGATGAGGATGCCCCTGCCGTGCAGAGTCCAGTGCACTTTGGGTAATAACATCATATCCTGTGTTTGTAAAACTGATAACTGGACACCACAGAAATCAACTTTTGATCTCACAGTTTAGACAAAATAACACCTAGAAATTGTCTGTATGATGTTAATTGTTTAGGCAGAATGCATGAGATGCTAAAGATCCATTGAATTACAAATTGATCTTCTAATCTGCCAGTAGTGATGATGATGATGATGTTGCAATGTTGGTATATCAGGAGTTGTACACCAGAGATCCCAGCTCCTCCTTTTTTGCAATCGATGCAACATGACAGCAGCACATGTTCAGATACAGAGTACACAAATAACCACAAATATGCATTTGTCTCGCGGCACGCTAATTAATCATTTGTCTGTGCAGCGGTCGTACAGCCGAGAGCTTTTCGAAGAGGTAATCTCAAAGATGAGGAAGGCTGGCATCAAGTCCTCCATTGCCATTGAGAAATTCAAGCTGCTGTTGGAGAAGGTGGAGCAAATCGTTGCCAGGAACTCCCAGTCGGAAATGGACTACAGTGACGCACCTGACGAGTTCAAAGGTATGCGTCACAATGTCTGTTTGCCCCTCGGTGTTTCAGTAACATGGCTCTCCATCTTATTTCTAGCAGACCAATTCTCTACAAGCTTGCTTTGAATCTCATGTTGTTGACGTTCCTTAATCCTGTCGACTGCTATATGAAGTCCTAATTTCTTGTGCAGTCAGCGGTGTTAGAGACCCGGGCCTGTTTGACAGCTATAGAGACCCACTATCGTTTCCAGTCATCATGTTCTAATCATGTTCTAATCATGTTCTAATCATCAGTATCAAAAAAAAAAAAAGTGTTTTATCGGCTACAAACCGAACATCAACCAAGATATTTAAAATCGAGTCTTGGAATGAAATTCAGAATTCTTTGGTCCAAGCAGAAACAAAAAAAATATACGTTTTTAGAAAACTGGTTTGCATTCATGTCTGTAAATGTGTCGGTTCTTGTACGACCAGCAGTTGCTGGTTGAATTCCAGACATTTGCAGGGGATTTAGCAGTTTATGGAGGTCATATTGACCACTTACAGCAAGGCTATCCATGACCACGGACCGAATATAATCTAGCAGGGGGAACGTGGCCCACATACCGTCTCTGATTCCCAGTTATGCCAGCCAGCCCACCACAGATGATGGAAGTGTGCCATACAGAAGGTTGGAGTATCAACTTTCTATGTGTTGAACGTCTCCCACGTCAGGATTTATTTTTGTACTGTCACAGCCACGAGACATTTCAATATGAGACGCACATTAATTAAAGTTCTCATTTCTTGGATATTTTCTTTACTGCTGTTTTGATAGTACAAATGTAATTGTTATACGAGACACTTTTCTTTTCCCCAGCATATTATGTCGCTTGAAATTTCACAAATGTTTAAATATAATATTGAAATGAGTTCTTGTTCTCAAAGGACCTCTTTTGTCTAGACATTTTATTTCCTCTCTTATTGATTTATAAAGGTTATGGTTTTAAGGCAGGGCGGCACAGCGGGTAGCGCTGTTGCCTCAGCAAGATGATTCCGGGTTCGGTTCTTTTCTGTTCAGAGTTTGTATGTTCTCTCTGAGCTGGCGACTCCTCCGGGGTGTACCCCGCCTCTTGCTCGTAATCAGCTGGGATAGGCTCCAGCAGACCCACAAAGTGGATAAGCGACTCGGGATGGATTGCCATCGTCTCATCTATGAGAAACTGGATGGATTGATGATTTTTAGGGTGCTAACATTTGATCCAGAGGGGAGATTAGCTACTAGCATACCTTGTATTAAGATGAATGCAAAATGTACTTGACCCAAATCCTTCCCCAAACACACACAGCAGCCCATTGAGCAACCAGTAATATCTTTTTTCCGCTTTGAAGTTAGTTTGTTGCTCTTTCAAGAGTATTTGCATCTGAGTTCTAACGCTACATATTACCATGTTATAACAGACCCTCTGATGGACACGCTCATGACTGACCCTGTGATTCTACCCTCTGGGAATATCATGGACCGATCTATCATCCTGCGCCACCTGCTCAACTCCCCTACTGATCCGTTCAACAGGCAGCCGCTCACCGAGAGCATGCTGGAGTCAGGTAACGGCACCATGATGCCTGTTGACCAGTTATTATGTAAAGCTCTTGTCCAAAGGAAACTGAAAAAGTGCATCTTGCTAAAATATCACATTATTTAGGTTTAGGTGTCAAAGTGTCAGATTAAATGTGTGACCTTTGATTTGATTGCTCTTCACATTTTGATAATTTTGTAGTCCCTGAACTGAAGGAGAGGATTCATGCCTGGATGAAAGAAAAGCAGGGCGGGCGACCCACCTAAGGATCAACTCAACATCATCAGGCCTCCTGAACATCATTAAGGGATTTTTCCAAATCACCAGATGAATTCAATGTCATTATTCCCGATGCCGACAAAAAATATTTTGAATGGGGGGAGGGGGGGGGGGGTACCTGATTTGATTTGATTTGTCTTTTTTTTTTACATTTAGACTTCTTTGTTTCAAGCTATTATTATGGATCTAAAAAATATAATAAAGTTAAACATTTTAAGTTTTTGCTCATGAGTTTTTGTGTGCATCTAGAAAAAATGAAAAAATAACAAGCATCTGAAAGGATAAGTTACAAACAGGTTTACCAGCAATGTGCATTCGGTCAATTCATTGATCATGTTCCTTTATGGTCCTTAGTTTTGTTTTGTAATTCTTGTATGTTGGCTTTAATAAAGAATTATAACTTAAGGGAGATGCAAGGGGCAACACATTTAGGAAGAGTGGAGACGTGTTGATGGGTTCTAATATAATTATTAGTCCGAGTTTTCAATTTTACTGTGACTGAGGAAAGTAAGACCACAATGTATTCTTAGTTCCCAGACCTAACAGACACATGTACTTGTAAACAAAATTTAGAACTAAGGATAAGTTTAATGTAAATAATTGTGAATGCCAGCTTCCTTTCACGACCATAGGAAGAGAATTAGTGGTTTACTAAATTACAGTACGTTTCTTTTTGGTAACATTTCCCCTGCTGAATTCAATAGACTGAATTAACGTGTGTGCATGGCCTCGAGTCCAGAACCTTTTGAGCGCCTCTTGGACAAATAACCCTATTTTAGTACAAAATGGAAGGAACATGAGAGAATGTAACATGAGCTCCAGAAACACTGCTGTAAGAGCTCACCATAAAACGTCTGCTCTTCAGACCCAGTGATGTCTCACCTCAAGATGGTCTCTCTGAAATGGCACTGTACCTAACTTGACCTTGCTGACCTTAACTGTACAGGAAATGATTTCCTATAACCATATTCATGTTTTGGAAGCTAGGTTTTTGAACCGGAATAAATGATGATGCACATTATTTCTCAACTCGTCACTCTTTTTTCCCCCTCCGGTTGATACTGTAATACTTTATTGGTCGTAGTAAAATATAGATTATTTGAAGTCTTAAAAACAATTCTCAAATAATCCTCTATGTTGCAACATACAAGACATTTCTTTTGGTTTCCCAATCACGCAGGCTTAGTCATTATTGTACCCGTAATTTGTTTATTGAAATTAATGGACTAAATTTGGCAACAGTCCCGACAAGATTCAAATAAAGAAATGCAATATAACTTTAGGGTGGACTGGAACGGTTTATCCTGATTAAATTGTGATATTGAAGCTGCTTGTATTCGTTTGCACATCACGAATACAAATTATTATTACATAATTGAGATTTTTGTACAGCTTTTTAATAGGTGGGCTATGGCATCTATATTTTTGTTTTAGACATTTTACGTTTGACATGTTTTTGAGGGACCGGAACGCGGCGTGCCGTTTGACTCGCTAGAAGGCGCACTTTGCGGGGGTGACCCTGTGCGTTGCGGTGACAGCCGTGCGGGGAGCCGTGCGGGGAGCGGTGGGTAGAAATCCTGCATTGCAGCGTCACAGTTTGGGAAAGAAAAGGATAAACCCCACCCACTTCCGGCTCCGAGGATCGCTATTGGCTCTCGGAAAACTGGTCTTTGTTCATTGGACGGCCAGGCTGTCAATCGGCGCCACCGAGAGGGAGTTGACGTAATCTCTTCGCAAATCAAGACGACCCATCAATTCTTCTTCTCGCTCGTGGTCCCGGTGCATTTTCCGGCGTGTCCTTTACCGGAAAATAAACTCGTCAAAGGACTCGACCGGTCGCGACTGTAGATACACGCAGCGGAGGGATCTGCTATAATGGGCGTTATTGGACGGAAGTGGATTTAGAAACAGTTCTCGCGGATTCAGATTAAAAACAACAACACTCGCCTCTGCTCCCCGGTGCTCCCGGTGCTCCCGGTGCTGCCGCCTTGGATTGAGTCTTCAAACGTGAGTAGAGACGATTGAAAAGTCTCCTTTAATCCGTGTTTCGTTATTACACATGGCTAATGTTACCGGTAAATCGCAGGCTCGTTGGTGAGCATGTCTGGTTTAGCTGGACGCAGCGTCTGGCCGTGCCTTGAGACACGAACAGGTCTGGTCACGATATTTATCTTCTTTCTTTGGGGGGTAACTTCTATACCATTTATTGCAGAATAATATTTGTCTTTGGTTGTTTAGCGTCAAATTCAGATAAACACCGTGCTTTTAGTCTGAAATCACAGATGATGTTTCGGGGTGGGGGGGGTACCCTACTCCCCCCCACATTGGATATAATACTTTTTTTATTTGTATTTTTTAATGATGATTTAAGCTCGTTGGCTGCTCAGAGAGATCATTGTTAGATGGAGCAGACGCATCGATTTAGGGTAGATAGGATTTCATGGGCGTTTGCTTTAACAAGTATGGCTGACTGCAGGACGTGCATGGGGGAGACATCAGATTCTTATATAGGTAATCACCAGATGCAGGATGCATGGCAGAATAAGACTTAAATTACACTGGGAAATGGTGTTCCTTATAAAAAAAAAAAGAAGAAGTAATAATACCATTATTGTAGTCCCATATTTATTATACCGGATATACTTGCGTTTGCTAAAAGCTTGTTCTTGATGTTTATTTGAGTGCATCCCGTGTGGGGTGAGTGCTGTTGGCGAACTAATAAGTGATTCAGTGGTTTTGGTCGGCCATATTTGTTGTAGTTCTGTGATGACATTTTATTTCGTGCTGCACTTGCACTTCTGCATGATCACAGTCTTTGTTCATCAGTGGAGCTCCAAGGATTGTTCGAGCATCTCTTTTCCTGTTTCCCCCAGGGAGGGGTGATACACACGGAATCCTTTGGATCTACGCCGCAAACATGTCCGGGGCATCTGTAAAAGTTGCTGTTCGAGTTCGGCCCTTCAATAGCAGGGAAATAGGCAAGGAATCAAAATGCATTATTCAGATGCAAGGCAACACTACAAGTAAGTCACACACTGGCATGTACACAAGAACACTGACGTGGCAATTCATTTGAGTTCGTGCTGGCTTGGGGTACCACATATGCTTCCATGTGGTTTTCCTTCGGGGGGGGGGGGGGGTTTGTCAGAGATCAGTCGAGTGAACAAACTAAATGGTGAACGGACTGAAATACTGAGAGACCCAGGGGTCGCCACAGAGCCTGGCCTGCTAATGCCCCCAATTCAGCCAGGCTTTAGCACACAGTTGGTGTTTTTAGAATCAATGGGTGCATTACTGTGGAGTCTCTGGTCATGTTGGCTCTTAGTCTGCACTGCTTTAACTCCTAATTATATTCTGTTAGCTGATAGTTGTGCTGTTTATGTACTCAGTCCGTGTAATAAAAATCTAAGAGATGCATATAATTCTATGGCCAAAAGTTAATAATGTACCAGATGCTGTGCTTTTTTTTTATTTTGCTGTACATTTCAGTGAAAAAGGGAAGTGAGTTAAAATGATCCAGGGCTATAAAAGCACATTTAGTTTCTGATGTGTCGGCAGGTTTGTCTGAACATAACATAAGATGGATGTTGAGTCGATGTGACTCAGATTTTAGATTTTGTCAGTAGATTCATGGTTTAATCACCACCATGGTTTGACCCTGGTAAAGATAGATGCACTGGGGGGGTGATTATTCATTCATTCATGAATGAATGAATAATCAGATTTAATTGGTCAAAATATATGTACCTGCAAAACTGTATTGGAAATGTAGTAATTCAATAACTATGGTCATAGAATAAAGTGCTTCTCAGGAACATATTGATGTGCAGAAGTCAGTGCTGATGCCATTCTTTACTGCTTTAGTCCTCAGTTTGAAAGTATGAAAGGAGAGCAGGAGGAGAGGACCTGAACGTGTGTTTTAGTCTTGTGTTTCAACTTGCTTACTTGTGACAGTGAGTCATGTGACGCTGTGTCGTGCTATCGGCCTCCTTCCTTCTGGCCTTGCAGGATGTCCCATTTCAGCTGGCAGGCAAACACAATCTCCCTGACGTTCTTATGAAAGCATCTGATGGCCCAGTACCGACTCGGCATGTGACGACAGAAACCTGCTCTACCAGCAGGCTCTCTTATCTGCCTGGAGCTCTGTCTGTCAGTCTTATCACGCTCATTAGACTAAACCTTTATGAATCTTCCATAAGATCAAGAGCTCCAGTCTGTTATGGCTCACTTGGCTGTTATCTCTCACATCCCACCAAAGAGAGGCTTGGTATCAAATCTCCATTTCCTTGACTGGATTTCGTGGAGTTTTCATTATGCCAGTGTCATTCCGAAGCGGCGGAGGGTGAAGTGCAGTGGGATATGCCGTGTTTTTGGGCTTTGCTGTGGGAGCGTATAAGCGAGGGAGAGAAGGAGTCTGCGGCGCTTCCTACCTTCCCTCTTATCAATCACACGGTCAGATTGCAGAGCAGAAAGGGAGGCTGGCAGTCAGCCCATATTCACTGATCAGAACTTCGTTGCAAGTGGAATGCTGAGAATGCCATCATTGTTGGATGCAGAGCGTTTGAACGGTGTGTTGCTGCTGGAATGTGCACAGGTTCATGCATGCGGATGATTAAATCACTTTATAGCAAATGTGAGTTTAAACAAGTTTTGTAAATGTTAATTTAGGAGGGCAAAATATGTTTAAGATTTCCTTGTTATTACGTGGCCACAAAAACTGTGGCATTGCTTTTGCGTGGTATGTTTTTGAAACGTTACCCTTTATTTGGCTTTTTTAATATCACTATTTTACAAAAAAATGATTAATTGATTTTAGTAAAGGGCACACTGATTGGCATTCATATCTCTCAGGCATGTGTAGTTTCCATCTTTTAAAAGCTTTAGGTTCCACTTAATGTTTTGTTTCTAAGTTATCTGTTAATGCAGTTTTTATTTTACATTTTGCTCTGTACTGCTAGTTGTTATATTTCTTTTTCTGTTTTTTTGCTGATGTCTTTGCTGATGGCCATATGATCCGTATGATTTAGGTGGCTCTGAATGCTGCCTCACAGAAACGCTTGGGTTCATGGAGTTGCTTGGTCAGCTTGTAGGTGGATGAGGCCACGACATTCCCCTTATTGTTGTGATTCACTCAAGGGCGTGTGTGTGTGTGTGTGTGTGCGCGCGCGTGTGCATGTGCGTGTGCGTGTGTCAGTAATTCAGAGAAGGAGATGGCTTGGTTGCAAGGGCAGGATATGCTGTCTGACATTGTCGCTCTTTGCATACGCGAAGGGTTGTCATGGATATGGAGCAAGCACAGGGGCGGCAAATTGATTATCCGATATCCAGGAAACGAGTCCAAGGCCTGCACTGGCAGGCAGCACATAAGTAAAGGCCTCTTTCAGCAGAAGCAGTTACTTGTGATGCGGTGGGCTTTTGCATTGGTTTGTGGTGGCGCTCCAAATGTTGACTAGCGGCTCTCTAAAGCTTGTCTTCATTTGCTCCCTGAAGCGTTCTGCCTTATGTAACCTGTGTGCTGCGCTTCGTCTCAGCCGGCATGCAGCCATACATGGATGTATAGCCAGAGATGGTTGCACACATTTTATTTTATTTTTTGGAGCATTACATTGACTTGAAACAAACCTGCTTTCATCTTATCCATTGCAGATGTGGAGCAACAGGAATGAGTTTTTGTAATCAGAATACTTTAATAATCCCAGAGGGAAATTATATCAGCAAAATATGCTCCAATCAACAAAGTCAGAATGACTAAATTAACAGTACGCACATAGTGCATGAATAGATAAAGAAAACAGTAATATTTAAAAAAAGCAATTGAATGATGCGTTGTATAATTTAATTGACACGGAAGAAAAGACCTTCTATGACGTTCAGTTTCTGAGGGGGGGGGGGGGTGGTCAGTCTCATTGTCTGAGTGGTCCTTTGTTGTACCAGGAGCTGCTGGAGGGGGGGTCGATGGTGATGTCCAGGATGCTTCACTGTCTCCAAGGAGTCAGGGGTCATTGGAAACTTTGTCCTCCTGAGGTCCTCCACCAGTTCCTTTGTCTGGTTCAGCCATTTACCACAGCTCTGTTTTCAGACTCCTCCCCCTTGCTGAGTCGTCAGAGAACTTCTGAAGATGGCAGGACTCTGACCGATAGCTGAAGTCTGTGGTGTAAAGGGTGAAGAGGAAGGGGGGAGAGAACAGTTCCCTGTGGTGCCCCAGTATTGCTGATCACTCTGTCTGACTGTCCTGCATAATATATCATAATGAGGTTCAAACCTAATGTAGTCATTTGCATGTAAAGAACTGTGTGATGGTTTGCGTAAAGCCTTCCTCTAAGATGAGGGTAAACTAATTGACCGATTCATAGAACAAACGGTTGATTGAAATGCCAATTAAACCTTCACTGTTCAGGTGCAATTTCTCAGAGTGTCTTCTCAGTCTGAGCTAATTGGATGGTGGTGACCTTAGACAAGCACCACAGGGAGAGGGTGGCTCAGCTCGGGGCAGTCACGCCCGAGAGGAAAGGGCAGCGAACCCATCTGATGGCAATGAATGCCGGTGACTGAATAAAGCGCTGGCAGGACAAGTGGGAGGTAAGATGGGGAGCATGGCGTTTGGATGAGGGATTGTCATTCTGCAGGCAGCGCCGGTTGACCTGAATCGGACCAGTAATCCACAGGCTCTCCTCGGGTCACCACGCCTCTCTGCATTAATCCCCCCCGTCAAGCTTGTAGGTGTACAAAAGCCCACCCAGGGGCGTTACTTTCCCTATGGCCTCATGCTGTGATTGTTTGGAGAGGCGAGCATTTTGCTCACATGCTCCCAGATCAAACTCGGACATTCCGGACTGATGTCACAAGAAGGGGGCGGGACAGGCAGAGATAGCTGCTGTTTGCTTTTTGTGCTATGCTGGTTTGCTCTAGCAATATACTTTGTAATATGCATTGTAAATGAAATGTTAACCGTAGCAAAAAGCAGTGTCTCCTAACAGATCTGTTGAACCCGTCTTCTTCAAAAGCCTCTAACATTGAATGAACTACAGCAATGACTTTTAGAACGTTTCTCATACCAGATAGGCTCACTTTTGTGTTCGCATCAATTGTGATCGCATCGATCGCATTGTGTTTTGGCTCCCTTTTCATTCCAAACTGGGATGGAGCGGAAACGGAGAGCCCTTTTATTTGGGATATTCAAGGAGACGATGGCACCAGCGCGGCCTGCAAAAGGGGAGGGGCAAGGAACACACAGCGGCAGCAGCAGAGACCGGGAGAGTCACGCACGAGCGCTATTCACGTGTAGAACAGCGTGAGGCAGCATCTCGCACAGTCACCCAGCTGAGGATGAGGAGAGTTCAGTCATCTTCAATCAAATGAAAAGGCGGTTGTTCTGTTTCTTGTATTGTTTGTATGCTTTTACTGCAGAAAAGGTCTGGTCTCTGCAACCGATCTCTTAAAACAAGCATCCAGCGGCGCGAGACGGCTTCGTCCATACGGGGATGCTGGCCCTGGTACTTCATTTATCGATGCTTTTTGGGAGTTGTTTTTGAAAAGATGATTGTTATTCAGCATGCTTTCAGCTGTCTATGTTGCACAAACCCATTGAATCAGTGATGCTATCAACGATAGCACTACACGTTAGTGTGTTGGTCTGGTGACACGCGGTCGAACGAGTCCGAGGGTTGTGATGATTGGCCGTGTGACACAATGGCACAAACGTGTTGAATCACGTTGACACAGCGACTTTACTTATTTCTATAGTGTATAATTGTTTTAAGGTTCTGGCATATATATGGTTTGCTCCTCTTACCTACTCTCTGTCGGGTGGATCGATTGGACTTTCCCACTATCAGGAAGGGAATGTGTTTTTCAGATTTCAGATTTTTTTTTCTCCCAGACTGTATTGTTTGCTTTCCTCCCACAGTCTTGGGCTGAATTCAGAGGCAAACTGGAGATCTTTGTTAGTCCAGGCATGAAAAGCTTGGTGGTTCATGTGCTGCTTATTTTCTATTAAATAAGACTTGGCAATATATTATGTTTGAAACCTCCGTAGATGGAAGAAATGGTTGGTTCCTGGAATCGTAGTCTCATGCCACTGTTTAAAAACGGTGCCGCTAACTGAGATCAAATGTGTGCGCACCACAAAAACACGTTTTCCTGCTTGATTTTCATCCTACAGATAAATTTCTGGTTAAAACATGTTGATCATCTGATATTGGACTGAGGCGCCTGCCAGTACTTTTCCTTTCTGCTTTCACAGAACATACCAAACAACCGGGTCTCATAAAGCGTTCATGTTGTGAGCTCTGGATGTTGGATTTTGTCCGCTTTGAACCACACTGCTTAGGATCACATAAGTTAGCTGTACTTTATTCTGTCTCAAATTTATGAAACGATTTTATCACAAATCAAATTGTGATTTATTTTCAACAAAGATGAATAATATATAAATACAAATATGGGAACTTATAGTTTTGCACAGCCCTGCTATCCGCGTTGGGAAACCTTATGTTCACACATTTCCAAGGTACAAATTGTGGAAGAGAAGCTTTATTTTTATGCGTAGACGTTTTTGATTCTTAATGCGGTACATGGAGAAACGCTTCCTCAGAAGTTCTCTGCTTAAACGTTGACGCATGCAACACTGAGTTGTCAGTCCATTAATGGCTATTTTTAACCTGGAAAATGCCAGACTCGTCTTAAGCTGTGGACGCATTTCCATAGCTTTCCACGACGCGGGACGTGAGACCTCCGGCCTTCCGAGGCTGCACCTGCAGCAGCGGCTAGAATATCCTGCTCGGGCGCGATCCATGAGAGAGGGGTGGTCTTTCCTGTCTGTGGAAACGGCTGAATTCCCTCAAGGAGGACCCTGTATCATTTTATTGTTAGCATTTGGTGGCCAAAAACCACAAATATGCTCATCATATACTGTATGTGAGGTCAACTTGTCTAGACATTGATGAGATGAACTTGGCTTTACAAGTTCAGCCACCGGCATGTTGTCTGAATATTTGCTGTCATTTCTCAGCTCTAATTTCATGCTTGCTGTTGTTTTCAAGCACTCGTGTCAACACCTGCGAGGCCGCCTGATATTAGTCTCTGTTGAAGTTCTGGGGTTTGCTTCTGAGTTGAGCCTGCATTTAGGCTTTGTAACATTGAGTCTGTTTTTTTTTTTTTCCTCAATGAGCTGCCAGTATCAAAAGTTACTCATAAAATCCAGTCGGCTATCAGTGTCTGTGGGCTTGATTCGGTGTATGGCGTGGCCCGATTTGGTGGAAAGCATGGGGCGACTGAAATCTCTCCAATCCTTCCTTGTCACTGACAGTCTGTCGGCATGTGAAGCACTAGCTGCCATCTGCTGCTGTATAAATAGACAGAGCTGGAACAGCTGGCACAAAGGCCAGGCCTGCACTCTTCCCCTCTGATTTGTAGCTGGACAGGCAATATCTCCTAAAGCCATTTTAATTTATTAGTTTTTTTTTGAATGCCCTTGCCAACAAGGCCATATAAGGTTGGTTACCCTCAAACATCTGCACATCTATACTTCTGTTTGTAGCATAAATTGTCTATTCATATCTTTTCAAAAACCCACTGGACAGAATCCATCAGTATTAGGAACGCTAAATGTGTGCATCTTCTGATTGGTTGTTGTTGTTTTTTTGCTTAGTTTTCACATTTACATTGCAAGACACATTTTCTACTTTTTCTTCTTTGTTATTAGTAAAAAAACAGAAACAACATTTTTCAGTGCTGTCCAGTTTCTTTAAACGGGCATAGCTCACTTCATTTGCTTTCCAACCACAATATTGATTTTTTTTTTTTCTAAAAGTGGTGAATGTTTTCAAAAAGGAGAGGAAGGGTATGACGGTATGAAAAGGGCTATTGTGATAGAAAGGCTGGGCACACAAAGCCTTGTCATAACAGATTACCTAATGCATTTTGCAGGCTTTGTTGTCACTTGCAGTACCCTACATTCAGTGTATTGTTCTGGTGTCTTCCTGTGGGGGTTTTTTTTCCACTCTTCTCTCTCCCAGTGGGATAACGTCTACGTGATTAGTCCTCTCCGTAGACACAGAAGTTTTTGTTATGTTTTGTTTTGCTCTTTTTTATAAAGATAAATAAATAAAAGTGCCTTTTTAAAATTTATGTTAATGTTATACAAGCTCGTGTGCTCACAAACTGAAAGTTTGCTGTCGTTTCAGTGTCAATAACTGATGTGGATTCTGGTGGGGAGGATCACATATCCTGGCTAGACAAGTTTTTTTTTTTTTTTTGCTGTTAGTATATTTGTATAATTACAGCCTCCAGGTTATCTCCATGGCAATTCTATCCAAATGGGTAATCAAGATGCCACGCCTGAATTGGGTTTCTGTTTGCATGTCCTGTGTTGTGGCAGAGACGAGCTCAGCTGTCTGTCATATGTGGACGGCCGTATCCAGGTGCCACTTTTAGCCCTCAGCTTTGAGCTGCTTCCAGTGACAGCTCTTGTCACCTGTGCCGCTGCCGTGGCAACTGAGCCCATCAAACACTCAATTCCAAAGACATGGATACAACATGCCAAACATTTCTGTGGCCACTTCACAGCAAGCCCCATCCAGTCATTATGCTTGCTATTTAAGATTGGAAGAACCATATTAGCATTTCAGCGTTTCTGTGGCAGTTCTCCAAGCGTTGGTTCACGCCAGCGGCTGCTTTGCTTCACCATTTATGCACAAACTGTGGCACAGGTGTTTATTTATAATGTTGCATGGAGATGCACAGAATTAGAACCGTGAAGGCTTTGATTTGTCTCTTGAGGTGGCGGTCACTGGATGAGGCCTAAGTTTAGCTGGTTAACCAACAGGCATGGATATACAGTATGCATAGTACAAGTATATACAGTAATTCTCATTTCACACCACACATATGGACACCCTGCTATCTAATCTCCCATGAGTAGCTGTAATCGTTATGCATGATGTTTTTATATACAGCAGGAACCACATCGCAAACTAAAACTTGTAAGAGCTACTGAACATAACTATCACCTGGGACTTTGAGTCAAAAATGATAATACTTTTCTGAATCTCAAAAAAATAATAATTTGCGTGCATGGGGAATGCAGAAATTATTGAACATTCATATCTTTTTTTTCTTCACCTACTTGTGCACAGCTCTGAAATCCAGGGAGAACTGTCAGTGTGCTTGTCTGTCCCACGGCCTGACTCCCCCACACATGACACTGTCTCACCCTCCGCCTGTTTTTACCCCACCAGCGAATGACTCTGAATTGGCTGCCCTTTACACAAGGCCCATGATGATTGTTCCTGGAAAGTTGAATAGCAGGGCTGGTAACGTAAATCCCCTTCATTTCTTCATGACCTGGCTCCAGTTTCCATTTGGAGGCAGGTCAAAGGTGAAATGTGGCTTTATTCAGCCACCCTGTCCTGCTGTATCTACTTCCAGCACCCAACATGGGAAGCAGCTCGTCTGCCTGTGCACCTCAACGGGCAGACGAGCTGTAGCGCTACCAGAATTACATTCTTTTTATCTTGTGTTTGGTTGAATGAAATCGGGGCTGTGCAAATAGTCAATATCAGAAAATTGAGAGAGAGAGAGAAGCAATCAAAAATAAAAATGAGTAAACTCTAGTGTGTCCCTGTGTTTACAGTTACTCTTTCCTCCTCATCACTTTCCTCTCACTGTCAGCTCTGCATTTATACGTCCAGCTGTCATTTGTGCTGCATTATATTTTAATGTTGCTCTGATAGATTCAGATTCAGTTTGTCACTTGGATGCACTGTTTTAGTACATACATGTGAAAGCCCTGTGCTCGGAAGCTCCAATACAAGAAAAACACGAGAACGAAGACCGTAAAACAAGACCTTAATGAGTAAACTAAAAACACTCAATGAATAAACACGGGCAATTTACCGTCAAAGGAACCAAAAAGTGCAGTGCTTTTTGAACCCCTCACAAAGGTTGTGTTTTTCCACGACTGTGTTCTCATTGGCTAATTCGTTTTAGGAGTGATCTCTCAATGGCCCAGACACACTCAGCATTCAGCGCCTGCTGGTTGACTTAACTGGATCCTTGCAATAAAATACAGGCTACTGTAAATAACAATTTCAAAGTGACTTCTGTTGTTGTTGTTGTTGTTTGATACTTAAAATAATCAAGCCAAATTCCATGAGTTTCAGTGCAATCATCATATATTTAGCATGAGGACGTTGGCGCTCTGGTTTATAAGGACACGCTGTTCTTTCCTGTCAGTGAGTGACCCTGTGGAAGGCGATATGCAATCCCTGCCTCTCCACATCTCCTGCATAATTGATAAGTGAAGGCACTCTGCCGGGGTCCTCTGGATGCCTCTTAAGCACCCTCATGTCAAGGCTTTCATTTGCCAACAAGCAGGGTTTGTGTGAAGCAATACTAATTACTGCTTTGTTGTTTGCCGTGGAAATGCTTGCTAAAATGCTCTTTTTGCTCGCTAAGATGCCCAGTTTTTTTTTGTTCGGTGTCTATCCTCCCTCCTCTTCACCCCCCCTCCATTCTGCTGCTGAAGGTGCAGTTTGCCTCTGAGTGTGAGTTAAGGAATGGCTGGAGATACAGCTGTCTACAAATATCCTGCCGTGATATCCGAGTCGTTTTCTTCCTTTTGTTATTTGTCCAATGTCCAGTGTGGAAATAATTACTAGTGCCAGGAAACATGGCTGCGAGGGATGACATACCTTTGTTCATTAGTAAAGGCCTATGCAGCCACAGGGAAGGGTTAGGTAGTGTGGAAACAGTGTCATAAAGCTCCCTACAGATACAACAGCTGGAGAAGCAGAGGGGCTAGATGGCATTCTGTCATTTAAAATGTGCTTTTCATTTCTATTTCTATAAATGCTATGCATTAGGATAAAGACACTGCAGTTATAGTAATCAATAAGCAGTTAAAAGTCATCATGTGACTTTTAGATCCAAACATATCACCATTACTGCTTTGATTGATGAGCGACGTCTTTGGAGACGTCCCGGCATAAACAGTTTACTCACTGGGTGATGTCAGTGTTTGTTTGAATAAAAAAAAAATCTGAACTAGTGCAAGCATGAGCTAACGCTAACTGTTATTAATGACATTCTAATTGTGCTCTTTCCCCCCCACAGCTATTTCCAATCCCAAAGCACCAAAAGAGCCTGCAAAAACCTTCAGTTTTGATTACTCCTACTGGTCACACACTTCAGTGAGTTTGCACATTGTCTCAGTTCCATAGTCCACTTGATGAATAACATGAATGGACATGTTCAACATTTTCAATCAGAACCAGTATACATTTCTTGATTTATTTTTCTGTGCATTTATGAATTTGATCATTTTCCACAGCCTGACGATGCTAGTTTCGCATCGCAGAACCTCGTGTACAATGACATCGGCAAGGAGATGCTGGCGCATGCTTTTGAGGGCTACAATGTATGCATCTTTGCTTATGGCCAGACGGGATCTGGCAAATCCTACACCATGATGGGAAAGCAGGAGGAGGGCCAAGAAGGAATCATTCCTATGGTTCGTTCCGAAAGACGTGATTCGGATGTTACTGAATTGTATGGTTGATAGTAAGACAAACTCGAACTCCTGTCCAGTGCAATCCTGTTCTCTCAGGTCATTCATTGTTTATATATAACAGTCTTGGTTTCTTTCTGTTATGCAAGAGCAGTTATTCTGTCAGTTCTATCTTTCATGATTCGAAGCCAGATAATTCCGACTCAAATGTTGATTGCAGCATTAAGTCCAGCAATGAGAAACTTATTCTTATTCCTTGAGTCTTCATCAATCATGTCAGCTAAGATCATGTATAAATGAAAACCTGCTATTTGATAGAATTATACATGATATTGTGTCGCAGCCCTTCGGCTGATCCTCTTGACAGCTGGTCTGAGGGTTCTAGCTGTATGCCGATATGCAAAGACTTTGGTATTTTGCTTACGTCTGTTCCTCAGATCTCGCTGCTCTTCACCTCCGGTTCGCCTCTCAACATGTAGATAAATTGCACTTAACAAATCCTTCCTCTGCCTTTCAGCTCTGTGAAGATCTTTTTGAGAAAATCAATGATGATACCAATAAAGAGGAGCTCTCCTATTCAGTGGAGGTAAGTCTCAGACTGCTTGAGCATCTGTAGTTCTTATCTTCAGCCCCTGGCTAGGAAACATTCCTAGCATTTTTTTTTCAAGAGTACATCTGGTATCGGTAACGTATTGGCTGAACCTTCAAAGTTGCTGTCTCTGTGTCTACGTGGGTTCTCTCTGGGCTCTCCAGCTTCCATCCATTACCAAAAACATGCAAATTAGGTGAATTGGTTTAGCTAAATTGCCCATAGGTGTGTGTGTGTGTGTGTGTGTGTGTGTAAATAATTGTCTGTCTTTGTGTGGCCCTGCAATGGACTGGCAGTTTGTCCAGGGTGTACCCCGCCTCTCGCCCGTTGACTGCTGGGATAGGCTCCAGCACGACCTGCGACCCGGTAACGGACAAAGCGGTCCGGAAGATGAATGAATGAATGAATGAATGAATAATGTGTGGTTTAAAAATTTTAAAAATCTACCGTTAAACATCTTCATCTTTCTAATTTGCGATGTTGCGTCACAACAACTGATTTAAATATTTAACTTTTTTAATGTCATCCAGGTCAGTTACATGGAGATATACTGTGAGCGGGTGAGAGATTTGCTCAACCCTAAGAACAAAGGCAACCTACGAGTGCGAGAACACCCGCTAATGGGCCCCTACGTGGAGGACCTGTCCAAGTTAGCCGTCACGTCCTACACAGACATTGCTGACCTGATGGATGCAGGCAACAAGGCCAGGTGAGCCAGGCCCAGAGATGAGTGCATGTGATGCATGTGTATTTTGGTTTTACTGCGTCTATGTGTGGATCACAGGAGCTCCTGTGAGGAGGAGTGAACCGTGCCTTAATCTTCCTTTGCTGACTCAAGAGGGCTTATTTGTAGAACATGGCATAAACAGCCCGTATCTCCCGTGTGACCGTCCCTCTGAGCGCGCCTTGTGTATTTGTATTTGCAGCACTCACATTATTATCCACCTCTTCCACACAAAGAAATCTGTTCAGCTGAATTCATTTTAATAGACATAAACCCCCTTTTTTTTTTTTTTAGCTATTTGTAATTTAGCATTAATAATACAGACATACATGATTAAATTGCTCAGAGGGATGTGTTATATGCACATTGTTTAGTATTACCTAACCATTCTCTTATGTGCTAACCAACAGAACTGTGGCTGCCACAAATATGAATGAGACCAGCAGCAGGTCGCATGCAGTTTTCACCATCGTCTTCACACAGAAGAAACATGACAACGAAACGGACCTGTCCACAGAAAAGGTCAGCGGAGACTAGCCCGCTATGAATTTAGTTTCTGTTTCATTTTCAGAGGCGTTTCTGACGGAGCTGTTTGAGACAGAAAAGAGGGACGCTGTCCTGCAGCATCTGTTTACTATATTGACGAAAGATTTCATATAACCGTCTGGGAACTGCGTTAACTCATGGAAAAAGAGCATAATATGTGACCTTTAAATTTAAGTGTTCCACTGAATATGGAGTAGCAAAAGCTGCATTGTTACTGTAAAAACAATGACTATACTGTTTAACCACTGTATCAGCTCGTGCTCTGTAGCCATGTCTCACTTGACTGTAATGTCCAAATGGTTAAAGTGGGTAAACAAACACATTTAGAAAAATTAAAACGTTTATTAACAATTCAAGTATTTCAAGTATTGCACCTAGAGCTCAGTAGTCAGAGCTGTACTTATGTCAGCAATATCATCATGGCCACTTTCCTTATCCCTATTAAAATCTGTATTTATCTCCTCTTCAGGTCAGTAAAATCAGTCTGGTAGACTTGGCGGGGAGTGAGCGAGCAGATTCCACTGGTGCCAAGGGCACTCGGCTAAAGGTGAGACTTCCATCATCTTAACACCCTAACATGTTCCACCAGTATTCCCTTGATCTCTCTAAAATGAGTTTCCTTTGATTCACGTTTGCAGGAGGGAGCAAACATCAATAAATCTCTCACCACATTAGGAAAAGTGATTTCTGCCTTGGCTGAAGTGGTGAGTGTTTAACATCTGCCTCTGTGTCTTTATTTTCTCTCCTCCTCGTCACATTCAGCCTTTTCTCTTACCCTTTGCAACTTGACCCCGTCTGTCAAGGAACTAACGTTCGTAGCCTGGTTGTTCTGTGATGTCTGCCCTTCTGATTTCTCTTCTCTCTTGTCCTTGTAATGCCTGCTCACACAGGATAACTGTACCAGCAAGGTAAACCGAACCGCTAACCTCTGGTTCCCTTATGAGCTAGGTTTCACACCCCGTGCCCTCGAAGCAGAAGTTAATCTGACCTCCACTCGTTTGTTACATTTGAAATATATTTTTCTGTTTTCATAGCATCCATAAGTTTAAGTATTGTAACAGGAGGCCATACATCACTTGTCAGCGCTTCTTCTTTCTGCCTACCAAATTAATATTTGTTTGCTGCAGAGCAAGAAAAAGAAGAAGACAGACTTCATCCCATACAGAGACTCTGTCCTGACATGGCTGCTGAGGGAGAACCTTGGTATGAACATTGATTTTCCCAGATGCTCATCATTTGCTGGTCGACTCCGGTCAAATTTATATGTAAACTGTGTAGCAAAATATTTATTCCTGGACCGGATGAAAGCTGAAGCGTCTTAATGCAGTAATATGAAGTGGGTGAAAGGAGATGAAGCACACCGTCAGCAGAGTGTATTTCACCCCAACGAGACAAGCACATCCATCTACTTAGTTTAGACGTGTATGGGGGATAGCATGTGCAGTGTGAATGAAGTATTATATTAATGAAATTATTATTATCACTCATTTTTTATTTTGTCTTTTCTCATGTTATTTAAAACGCATCAAAGGCTAATTTACACTGATCAGAACTACAGAGAGTGTATTAGAAAGATAGCCTTTCACCCACATCGCCACATAACCGGCTTCTGTGCCTCTCTTTTGGAATCAGGTGGAAACTCAAGAACAGCCATGGTAGCTGCACTCAGTCCTGCAGATATCAACTATGAGGAAACTCTGAGCACGCTCCGGTCGGTTTCACACCCAAAGCTTATATAATGACCTAATAATTCCAGCTAAATGTTTTCTTTTGACCCTTAACTGCAATGTTTTTGAACGGACATTACTTTTTTTTTTGTTTGTTTTAGCTATGCTGACCGAGCTAAGAACATCAAATGCAATGCTGTCATCAATGAGGATCCCAACAATAAGCTGGTGCGTGACCTGAAGGATGAAGTCGCTCGACTGAAGGAGCTGCTCCGCGCCCAGGGCCTGGGAGACATCCTTGATAGTAAGAAATCCTGATATCACAGCAGGTCATCGCTGCGAGGCACACAGCATCACTTCCTGGCAACATTTCTCCACATAACTGTCTTCTTCTTTGTATAAAACTAATGTCACGTTGAAACCTTTTGGGTAATGGCTCATAGCCAAGCCAGTTAGACACATAATATACCCACTAATAATTCATGTCATTAATGCTTCCTTTCCTAATGAAATGGGACATAACAAGTCATTCCCTGGCATTTCTACTGCTTTGTCATCCACTCGCTGAGAAATGTTTGTAATGTTTTTTCTTCCTCTTCTACTGGTGCTGACCTTTGACCCTTGTCTCTTCCTGCTTCCTCTCAGTTGATCCTATGGGGGATGATTGCCCAGGAAGTGGAGTCAAATGTGTGTATATGTGCGGTAGTCATGAGTTGTCAATTAGTAATGGCTAACATTGCTTTTAACCGCATTACCTTTTACATTAAATCTGCTCTCAGCTGTGCATGTAAAGGCTGAAAATGTTGACGCTATATAGAAGGATGATTTAAAAATGCAAGGCTTCAGCAGAGGTGCTGATTTGGCAAGGTTTAGCATGTCTCTAGGTTAGCATGGTTTGTGCTTGTGTTTCTTTTAATTTTCAAAATGATGGGGTGTAGGCTTAATTTTAGTTTTATCAAATATATAATTTAAGGCTTGTACACAAGCTTCACTTCCTGACGGTGATCTTTTTATTTTCTGCATTTTCTTTTACCAACCATCCACTGCAGATGAAAGTGCTCAAAGCTTTAGAATGAGCTTCAAACGGAAAGGTGCATGATTTAACGCTACTAAGTAGCGTCTACTTAGAATAGCGGCTATTTAGCATGTGTATGTTGAGGAGAGTTGGCTAGGTAGATGTGTTATTATAGCTAGCATTGTGTAGCTAGTGTGCCCCCAGCTGTATTCCCACAAATTCCTAATGGCTTGGCCTTTTTGCCCTTAAGCGCTCTTAATCAGTGTAAATGATGGTTAAACTTATTTCTGGTTTTATTCCTGAGCTGATAAGTTTCCTATTTTTCTGGTTAAGGCCTTTGTCGTCAGTGGCAACTCCACATATATTATTTTTTATATTCAAAATATTGAAAAATCATTTAGTGTATGTTTTTGGTTGGTCAAAGTGTTTGTTACCTCAGAGGTTCTTGAGGTCATTACATTGATGAGCTTCCTGACCTTTGTTGAGACTGGTGTGTGTGTGTGTGTGTGCGCCTGTCCTCACTCTGGGCTTTCTTGCACCCATCCTGTAGTTAATGAGCTCATGGAAGCTTTCACTCTGTGTTCTCTGATTCACCTGTACAGCTGTAGACTAAAGTAACGAAACCTCAGCTCCCTGTTCCTTAGAATTGTGCATATAAATTAAGACCTTAATTGCCTTCATAGAAATTCAATCCAACATGAACACAACCCTCTGGAATCCATCCAATAATTGTCAAGCTCATATTTAAAGTCAATTTAAAGTATTTTCTCTGGGTGAAAGAGGTCGTGCCAAACTACCTGGAGTGAAAACTGCTCTGTAGCTGACCATTATGTGGGTGTTTGTCTTAACCGTTTGACGTACAACGTGTCTTACATTGGTCTTCCCTCCCCTTTGTCCTTTCTCTTTTTCCCTCTCTCTCTCTCCATATTTCATATTTGGTTTCCTCATTTTATGTGACTTATTTCCCCCTCTTATGTCCCACCTGTATTCCTTTTCTCTTTCCCTTCTCTTCCGCTGTTGGCTCAGACCTTAAAGACATTCACAACAATAAGAATAGATACTTGATAGCCTCAGAGAACCAACGGCCTGGCCATTTCTCCACAGCCCCTATTGGTTCCCTGACAGCCTCTCCGTCCTCTGGCTCCCTGTGCAGCCAGTTGGGCCTTCAGTCTGTCACCAGCATCCAGGAGCGCATCATGTCCACCCCCGGAGGGGAGGAGGCTATCGAAAGACTCAAGGTAGAATTAAACCTGTAAAATCTCCTGCTGTCTGCTCTCTCCACTCGACCTTCAAGTCTGGGTACTTTATTTTACATGTTATACTTTATTGGAGATGAGAAGGCATAAGAGGCTAGTTCTATTTCCCATTCCAAATGATAAATTAGTGTTTAAAGTTCATTAATTTTAATGTATATGTATATGAGACAGTCTAATATGTATTCACTAAATGTATTGCCGTTGGGGCTGTGGTCATTTTAGCCACACAGCCTTTAATCTAAACGCATTTTGGATCCTCCTGGTCTCTGACTTTTATCTCTCACACTTGCAATAGCGCTCTCTTTCTTACGAGGGAATGGTAACAGCCGGCCATGAGGAGCTACAGTTTCCATGGTAACTGTGGTGCCTACTCTGTCATCCAATGACGTCAAGCACCAACGCAGACACGGAGGAAATTGGACCGAAATAGATTGTGTTTTGTGCCTTCTAGCTTTGGTAGTGGAGCCACGGAACAGCCACACGAATTGTTCCGTCATGGTGTCATATTTATGCCAGTGATCCAGAAACAAAGAGTGCAGTGCAGGGTTGCCTTTTGCATTTGGTTTTTATTAAAATATCACTGTGATAACAAATTATATCTAATGCACCCAGCCTTGGTAAACGTTCTCTCACCACTGCATTGCTAATAGTCACGGTGACATTACCCTGGTCGTGTATTCCTTATACTTTGCTGCTTTTGATCAGGAATCCGAAAAGATCATTGCCGAACTCAATGAAACGTGGGAGGAGAAACTTCGGAAGACTGAGGCAATCCGCATGGAGAGGTCAGTATCGAGGGATAGTATCTTTCAGACGATCGTATCCTGTCGGTGTGAGACGTCTGAGCATCTTTTCAGTCCTCGGCGCTGTCTGTCTTACCTCACCTGTTTGCAATCAGTGTGTCTGTTTCTTGCCGTTTTTGTCTTGTCACGCTCTGCTGCGTTCACACCCTTCCTCCCCTTTATCTGCTCATCCATGCAGACATCGACCACGTTGCCTTCTGTCCACTCGGTCTCACTGCTGCCAGTTTCTTCCTGTTGTCACGGCACGAATCATTTTCTGAAGTGTTTCCATCCTCTTCTCATTCACTGTTTCATATTAATGTACAGACCGTTTGCTAAGATAAATACGCAAAATAAGCATTTTCCTGTGTCAGAATTTGTGCGACTTACTACAAATACCTTTTTATATTCTCCGTCACAGGGAGGCTTTGCTTGCAGAGATGGGTGTGGCGATCCGTGAAGATGGAGGCACTTTGGGGGTCTTTTCTCCTAAAAAGGTAGAGCAGACATGAAACACAACCTCAGGCATTGAGAGTGTCAGAGTTCCTATGAATGGTGACACACACACTTCCACTATCACGTCCTCTCTTCCGCGTTGTATTGCTGCCTCCCTGTACTGCTGCTGTTTCCCCTCATCTTCTCACTTTGTTGGTCTGCTATTTGCTTCTTCCTCATACTCAGCTCAGTCATGACATACCGTTTGATGAGCAGTTTGATCAGTTTACCACCAGCCAGGTTTGTTGATTTGAAGTGAAAGTCCTTACTAGATTTAGCCCAAATTATTAGTTTAATTAATTCTTTAGTAGATGTACTGTATATGTTAGAAATGTTCTTGTCCTTTCAGTTTTACATTTGTCTTTTACGCCTACGGTGAAATCCCCTCCCCCTCCATGTCTGATTGATAGTCTAATATACATGATCAGCTTTAAAATGATGGGGGCTCTGTGATTCTGAATTTAAGCTCCCTTTACTTTTTAGTGAGGTTTGCATATAATGTTTAGCTTTGAGTAGATAATCTAAACCAGGGGTCGGCAACCTTTTTCATGACTTTTTAGACTTTAGAGAGTGATTGTTACATGACAGCAACATGAAGACCAGCATATTGATTGTGACTTAGAAAGAGCTTTGTTATCATTTAATCTGCTCAGTCCCAGCCTTTACTTTATCAGTGTTGGTTTCAGATCTTCTCTTTAAATTAATCCACCCCCCTCCTCTGCTGATAAAATCTGCATTTTTTTCTTTCCATTCAAATCAAATTTTTTTGCACTCATCTTTTCTCTCCTTCCATTTACTGCTGCTCCATGGGTTAGAATTCGGCTGAGAAGACTTGTGATTTTCTTACAAATTTTAACGGAGTCTTTTCCCCTAAAAAGGTTGGTTGCTTGGCAGCGTAGCATCTAGCATTGTTTGTAGCATTCGTGTGAAGCATTGATGCTAAAGATGTCAGCGCCGTGTCAGTGGTCATGTACTGTGTGTCATGCATCGCTGATGGTCCGTGAGCACATCAAACTAGGCCCAGATAGACTTTCAACTTTGAATTTTTCATTTTCAGACTCCACATCTGGTAAACCTGAATGAGGATCCTCTCATGTCAGAGTGCTTGCTCTACTACATCAAAGATGGAATTACAAGGTAACCACTGAAATGCTGGATGTAGAAAAATGTCTTCCTGGCAGGATCTCTGAAAATTATTCCATTTATATCCATTTATATTGATGTGAACCGAAAGGAACTTTTAGAGCAGAGGGAACTGGCTTGAAATGTTTTGTTGTCTCAAGTTACCGTCTGCTTCACTTTGCCTTTCTAATCCCCCTGAATAAACTGTTCTTGAGTGTTTTATTCAAATCATTCACCACGGGGCCAATAAGAGATGATGGAATCACAGATGAAAGAAAGTTGCAGCTTTCAAACAGCTCTGAAGGTTCCATGTAACTTCAACTGTTGACCTTTTTCAGAAAGCTACCAACACAATGAGAGAGCAATGTTCACCCTATCAAGATGCAAAATGTGGCTGTTTCAGAGTCGGCCAGGCTGATGCTGAAAGAAGACAGGATATCGTTTTAAGTGGCGCTCACATCAGGGAGGAGCACTGCATCTTCCGCAGTGAGAGGAATGCCAATGGAGATGGTGAGACATTATATTGGTGTCTGTATTTATTTTGAGTGAAGCAACTGGTAGCAGTAAAGGAGACTATTTTTCTGGTCTGTGTGTGTATGCAAATTACAAAGGGCCTTTAAGGTGAATCACTGATGATTATTTTTTTCCCCAAAGTTATCGTCCTGCTGGTTCCCTGTGAGAGATCGGAAACCTATGTCAACGGCAAACGTGTTCAGGACGCCATCCAGCTTCGCTCAGGTACACATCTCATAAATATAGTATAAACTACAATGATGCTCTGTTCAGCTCGTACATGAAGAAAATGATCGGGACATTTCTTGGCTAACCCCTGGCCAGTCCATCAACCTTTGTCAAATCTGTTGAGTATGTTTTTGTTTGATCTTGTTTTGATTGAAAACATAACCTCACATGAATGTGTTGCTTGTGTGTGTATCTTTACCTTAAGATGAATTGTTTCCTAATAATTAAAGATAATTAAATCCGTATAATGGTTCTGCTACATAACGGCCACTTCTTTCAGGTAACCGCATCATTATGGGAAAGAACCACGTCTTCCGGTTCAACCACCCGGAACAGGCCAGAGCTGAAAGGGAAAAGACTCCATCTGCAGAAACCCCCATGGAACCAGTGGACTGGACCTTCGCTCAGAGAGAACTTCTGGAGAAACAGGGAATTGACATGAAGCAGGAGATGGAGAAACGGTATGCATTGTGTCTCGTTCTCGTTGCAATAGTCTGAAAGAATCTGACTTATTTATGATTGGGCTGTTTGTGTTGTTTGTCATTGATATAGGCTCACTGAGATGGAAATATTGTACAAAAAGGAGAAGGAAGAAGCAGACCAACTCCTGGAGCAGCAGCGACTGGTGAGTTTAAATAAACTGGAATTAAATAAACCCACTACATGAAATGTATGGGCTCAGTCTGTTGTCTTAAATTGTCTTAGAGGTTACTGGAAACATAGGAAGTTAGTAGAAACTGCTGAGTGGGTTTATAGATATTAACATATAGCTTATTTGATGCTTTGATTAAATCCAGCTACTTTTTAATATTTCATGTGCGATATTGACTTGAATTTTCTTCTCTTCTATGGATGTTCTAGTTAAAGATTTGGAAGTCTATCTTAAATTAAATTCACATCTGGCTAGTACTAATTCATGCTCTGAACTGCTACACTTTAGGAGTGTGTGTCTGTGTTTTTCTGAGGATCACACCTTTTTACTCTGAGCGCATGGCTCTTTTTCTTGCATGGATTTTTGGGTTTGAAACAGATGAATCTTTTCTCGCCTTCCTCTCCAGTTGTAACAGATTTTCTTGCAGAAGTTTGAGTGCGACGTAGATTGTAAACTTCCCACTTTTTTAAAATCCCTTTTTAATTTTTCTTGTGTCTTCTATAGTTGATCTGAATCGGGCAAAATGGCAATTTAAAGCTAAAGTTGATTTGATATTAGGACCAAAATGATTTTGTTTCTGTTTGTCTATATTAAAACACTGCCTTCTTGAAGAAAAACAGTGCAGCTTTTGCATGGTTCTTGTTAATAGCATGTGTTTAACTCCTTCAGTACTGGTTCCAAACTAAGTTGCGGTGTTTGCTGTTGAGCCGGTCGGCTGTGACGTGGATGTTGATTTGCTTGGATCATATTTCTACTCTAGTTTTCTTACTGTTTTGTCTTGAGTTTCATCTCTTCAATGCAGTTGCTGACTTGTACAATGCATTGTGATAACAAACCAAAAAAAAATCATTTCTGCTGTAGGTTTTTGACGGATAGTGACAATGTGGTTTCTCATTGACTTCTTTGGCTATCTCTGTTTGCTAGCCTGACCCAATTCTGTGTAGCACACTGAGACTCAACAACAGTCATCACAGCTTTAAGATGAATCGGTGAATTGCAGAACTTTTCATAATCTGCTGGGGGGTTTTATGCGTAGATCTTTCGGCACAGGGTTGACGCTCCCAACAGGTGCACTTCTAGCCATAGATACTTCCTCATACACAAGACCTGGATTACCTGTACCAAATGGTTGTGATCTGTAATGTCATTTGTCTACACAAAAATGAGAAACTGCATTTTTCCAACTAACATCTTTCTTGTAGTGGATTAACCTTCATGTCTGCCTCTGCACTCTACTGGCTTTCTGATCGACTGCAACTCACTGCTAATACTAAAGCCACTCAAACCGTCTGGACTAAAGGGGGAAAGCTTCAAAATCCATGTACATGAATGTATGTACAATTTAGCATGTTTTCCGATCCATCTTTCACATCACAAAAATGTCAATTAAGCAGACGAATATCACAAAGCAATACAGACGTGCTCCAATTTTCCACTTACATTTCTTTTCTAATCATAATGTACATGCTTTACCTTTACTTTTGATATAAATGTGCAGCATTGGGAACAGCAATGTACATTTAGGAGACATTTAAATAAATAGAACTTCATTCATATCCATATTACCATTTCACTACAGGAAATGTAAAGGAAAAACTGTGGAGAAAGTCAAAGAAGGCCACTCTTTGTTGGATTTTTATGCTTTTCTTCTATCATTTAAGCATAAACCTTGGAACTGCATGTTGCTTTACATCTGTATATTAAAGATGTATGCTAAATATTTACTGGTAAATACATTAATACCACGTAATAGACATCTTGGCTAAATATCCTAAATCTCAGATTCTAAACTGCAACATTCGAGTGTGAAGTGTTGTATTTAGATTGGACCTAATCCATAGTAGAAGTTCCCATGTTGCATATTTATTCCTTTGTTCATTTCCCATTTTAATTTCTCCCTTTTTTTGGGAACCATTTGGTTTGTTTTCTGTGTTGTTTTCTTAAGGACGGAGACTCTGATAGTGGGGATGACTCTGATAAGAGGTCTTGTGAAGAGAGCTGGAGGCTGATCACTTCCTTGAGGGAAAAGCTGCCCCCCAGCAAACTACAAACCATTGTGAAAAAGTGTGGACTACCCAGCAGTGGGAAAAGAAGAGAGCCAGTTAAAATGTACCAGATCCCCCAGAAGCGTCGCATTACCAAGGACTCCAAGTGGGTGACCATCTCTGACCTGAAGATCCAAGCCGTCAAAGAAATCTGTTACGAAGTGGCGCTCAATGACTTCCGCCACACACGGCAGGAAATCGAGGCACTGGCCATTGTTAAGATGAAGGAGCTTTGTGCAAGCTACTGCAAGAAGGACCCCAACGAGCGGGACTCGTGGAGGGCAGTCGCTCGGGACGTTTGGGACACTGTAGGGGTTGGTGATGAGCGCATTGAGGATGTTATTACCAATGGGTCTCGGCCAGGAGGAGTTGTTATGGATGACCTAAAAGTGCACATTGATAAACTTGAGGACATCTTGCAGGAGGTGAAGAAACAGAATAACGTAAAGGATGAGGAGATCCGTGCCCTCAGGAACAAAATGGTTAAAATGGAAAAGGTTCTTCCGCTTATCACCCCAGAGGGCCAAGAAATGTCTACCAGTACGGAGACTTCTACCAGTGCTGCCATAACTCCAAGCCCACAGGAGGGAAAGCCTCCTGTTCCCACAAAACCTAATGGAGAAGATGTAGATTTGCAAACCTATCAAAATGAAATCGATGACGCCACTTTGAAAAGGACAGGACATATGCGCTTGATGCGTCAGGAGCAGTTACGCCTCAAAAACCTGCAACAACAGGAGATCTCCAGGCAGCTTCGCCGGAATACCGGCCCACATCGCTTTATACCTCCAGAGGACCGTAAGCTACGTTTCCCCTTCAGAAGTAACCCTAAGCACCGCAACTCTTGGAGCCCAGGTACTCACATAATCATTACTGATAAGCAAGTCATTGAGGTGAAGGTGCCCAAAGAAGCTGTAGAAGAAGAGAGTGAAAGCTGTCAGCCTGAAGAGGGAGTCCACTCTAGAGAACAAATGGCTGCTTCAGTTGTCCACATCAGTCCCCCATCACCCCAACACAAGTGTAACAACTTGGAGCAAGGTTTACAAGCTCAGATGCATAACTCTAGGAACAGCCAGCAACAGTCGCCCCAAGAACGAGGCCGCAGCAACTCTTTTAATACCCGCCAGCGACCCCCTGGTTCAGTAGAGTCACTGCAGCAGGCTGAAAGCAACAGGAGGCACACGCAGGCGTTCTACCTGCCCCGTCACCATCAGCACCAGCCAGCACAACCCCAGCTACACCATCAACAGCAGCCTTACCCATACCATAGCGCAACGCACACAGATGGCAGGTTCAATGGCTACCAGCAGTACCATCACATTGATCATGCGACTCATCCAATCAACTTTCAGGCACCTCCAAGAATGCGCAGACAAATGTCTGACCCCAATCTGAAAGCCAGTAGAGAGACGACTGTCTGAGTGGACCGGTGAAACGAGGGACGGGTTCTGGTAGCTCTGGTAGTCAAACGCATTACAGATCACAACAACTCTCAATCCTGTGAACCACACGGCTAACGCTGACTGATATTTGCACTCGATCAGTGTGACATTGGTTGACCCAAAGTATTGCATGTATTCTAAAGGTATTCTATCATCATAAAATATGCTGTCGGCAGTTTTTGCTGCATTGTGTGTGTACACATTACTAGCATTGGGAGAGCTGTCACAAGGAACTGAAGCCAACAACAACAACAAAAGATTCTCGGAAGAGACGCGGAATGCCTTCCCTGTTCCTTTTGTAGCATGTGACACGTCATCAATCATGCTTTGATCTGAAAGATTATCTACGTGGCTGAATTTCTGAGTTTACATCTTTACCATTTTAGTGTTGATTTATCTTGAATGTTTTAACCACTACAGTATAAATGCATTAAAGTGTCTAATCTTCATTAAAGCCTTTGCTGTATTAGGCCAGATTAGGAACTGGAAAAACAGCCCAATATTTTAATTTCAATGAACCAATTTAACTGAATGTTAGAATTGAAAAATCATTTCTTTTTTGCAGTTTTATTTTGTGTGTTGTATCTCATAGCATCTCTTGTCTCAAGTCACCTTTGGCCAGGATTTGTAATCAAAAGAGCAGTGTCGTTAATTACGGAATTACTTTATGTACTAGACGACCGTGTGACTGTCGTTTAAATCGACAGAATAGTTGTTAAAAAAGGAGTAATTTGAAGGTGCCTTTTTTTATGCGCCGTTTCTGTTAATATTGCTCTTGATTTGAACATTTTATTTTCCCTTTTTTACTTCATTGCTCATGTACAAGGCTTCATCTTACTTTTGTAATGAAGTCTTCATAACTTGCCTAACCAACTAACATTTTAATAACTAAATTGTTTCTTTCTATGCTTGATTCCAATCTTTTAACTTCTTAAATGTATCTACCTGCCACATTCTTGTATTTCAGTATTGTGCAGGTCCTCAAGTCACAGTAATGTTGTGTAATTAATTAAGGAACACATTTTTATGTTAAGCAATGATTTGCGCTCTACTTTAAATCTATTTTAACGCACTACTAAACACACTACCCTTATTTTATACATTGACTTGGCTTTCCAACTTGATTATAAATCATTCTGCTTGGAGTTGAAGACTATAAAAACTGACCTACGCAACATTTTAGCCAAGTTTCACTTGAAACAGTACAACATGTTCAAAATAATTCTCTTTTTGAAGAACCCACACTTCATAGGCTGAGGTGTGTCTCAGTGTTAAAATTACACTTTGGGTTTGAGGATGACGACGTGAGCACGAAGTTCGCCCTGCTCGACTGGGTGTCCCACGGAGTGTTGTCATGGTTCCCAAAGACTCGCCTTAAAAAATGTGTTGGGGAGGACAAAGTGTTTGCATCATGTTATTCTGGAGAACTCTCCATGTCGAATGAGAGTTTGATTCTGCATCAGATGCCTTACATTCATATAACCTGGCTCGGACTATCGGAGTAATTGTTGATAAAGTCACTTGTTTATTTTCAGTTTTTACATTTGTGCTTTAGCTGATACTTATTTATAATGTCAGCGAGTCTGCCTGCCACTCCATCTCTTCTTGCATCATTCATAGATTTTTTTTTAAAGAACCCATTAATTATTACATTTCAAACCAGGCCTTGAAATTGAGAGAAATTGTGAAAGTCTCCGCCCTGCGGGTCGAGTATTTGACTACGTCTGCATGTAAGGGCTCACGTTTCTTCATGCCTAATAATGCCCTATTAGCACATGGTTTAAATGTATTGGGGGGGGGGGGGGGGGTGCTGATGGCCAAACGGGTATTCTTGAAAGTACAATATACAAAATCAAGTGGTCAATGTTATAATGTACTTGCCTTTAAAAATATACACACTGTACACGTTAGTGTTTTGTCTTTATTCGAAGTGTCCATTGAGTGTTTCCAGACTGTTTTTTGAATTTACGATATGAAGTGCCTCATTGTGGTGTCAACAAAATGTTGTGCCTTCGTTGAGTACTTTGTGCAAACGTACACTTGATATGTTTTGAAGAAGAAGAAAACATATATACCGAGTCCCTGTGTTGCCAGAGGTTTATTTTCAAAGAATGACTGCAATAAAATGAACTGCTCCAAGTGCAGTTGTTAATGGGTGGTGTTCGTTTTTTCCACTGCCAATATACCAGTTTAAAGAGAGACTCAGAATCCCTGAATGCTTTACACTGCACTGTGCCTCAGGCCAGCGTAAAGTACTGTGCATTCTATTACATACTTCTAAATTAGTATATTTTAAGATACATAGTGCAGCGCTTTATCAGTAGCAATAAAGTTATCCTTACTAGATATTTTGTACACTGTACTACTGTGACTTTGTACCCCATACACAGTGGATTTATTTATGTTAGAATTTACTTCATCTTCAACTTTAGAAATGTATGTTTTAAAACTGCTCCGGATATCACATGTTGCCTTATGGTACTTGTCTTGGAATATCAGCGCTGTGTAGATGATTATTATCAGTAAAACTTAGGAATTAGATTTCCAAAGATCGTTTGAAGGGGAAGAATTCAGCATTTGGCTTGTTGGTAGGAATTCAGATGGGAGGAGGTTAATGCCAAATGAAAAGGCTGTATTGTCTTCCCGGAAGACGCTGAACAGACAGGATGAGGTCATCGGGACCACGGCCTGACCTGCTTTGACGATTATGGCGCCCCCTCATTGGATTACATTTGACTCGGCTTCTACCAGCGCTTCTCGTGTTCCACGCCAACCACTATTCCCTCCCGCTAAGATGCTTCATTGTTTGGTTTCTAGAACTCTGTGCGAGGAGACAAAAGGACTTTGGTTAAAAGTTTTTCATCCATTGCTGTGATTTGAAGAATTGTCTTTTTGATGTAAAGAGAATTAATCCTTTATTTCAGTGTTTTTGAGTAGTAAATATGTGATTATTGATATTTCATCATCCAGTAATCATAACTTTACTTTTAAAGATTTATATTCCATTATGACAATGGAATCCCTTACTTTATGTTGTGTTTAGCATGAATCTGGAGATATACAAGGAAAAAGTACTTAGTACATGTTACACTTCCAGGGGTGTTTATTAATGCATCATTTAAACTAGTCACCAGCATCTCCAGTACTTAACTTTGATGGATTGAATTCAAAGTGGAGAATGCTCGACACCTGTGGCTCAACACAATATGTTGTGTTGAAATGTGATGAAGACGTTGACCTGATCTCCCAGCTGGTGGACAGTCATATATGTTCACTTCCTGTGTGTTGGTGTCCAGGTGTACGAGAGCAAATTACAGGAACTTCAGAAACAGGTGGAGACTATTTCTCTGGTAGCCGAGACACCAGATGAAGAAGATTTGGAAGAGGAGGAGGAAGAGGAAGGTGTGTATTGTGACTATTAAATCATTTCTTCCCTTATTTGTCTCTCTATATTTAAGCCCACAATAAGGATAAAAGTGTAATAGTATTTCCACGCTGTTTTCAAGAGCCCAAGCTACAGGGATATGCACGAGTAATTCACAGAACAATCATGAATTAAATTGTCTATTTCTCGTTTAGGTTCCTAACTATTCCATAATGTATAATCAAATGCAGTTGAAATAAAACATGCCAGTAAAAATGGCGACAATTTTATTTTAATCATGACGGATCAGAATTTATTATGCGTTTTAGCCAATAAAACCAATTACTGGCAATAATGTTCCAAAGCAAGCAGTATTTCGCATAAATGACAACTTTTGCTAGTTTCCACTGATTTTTAAAATGTTTTAGCTTGTGAAATCCACTGCAGACAAAATTCTACATCCTCGCGCTTTAAAACAAATATTTTTTTCTGAGTCTTACTTGAGCAATAATCCAGTTTTAATTTACCTCCGTGTTAGCAAGCATAATTGAACTATGTCTTTAACAACAGCACAATATCAGTGTAGACGAAGAACAACTGTAATGAATCCATTCATATCCTGCTTGATTAACAACATGTACCTCGGGAGTTAAACTTAAAAGTACCGGTACATTCAGTTTTGACTTTTGCGTGTTGCCATCTCTCGTGTTCTTTCTCCCTTCAGTTCCATGGAGCCAGCATGAGTTTGAGTTGGCTCAGTGGGCCTTCAGGAAGTGGAGGTACCACCAGTTCACCTCACTCCGTGATCAGCTGTGGGGGAGCGCTGTTTACCTGAAGGAGGCGAACGCCATTAGTGTTGAGCTTAAGAAGAAAGTAAGTGAACAAGTCTATTTCTGCTGCTGTTTTCGGCTATATGTGACAGATATTACACTTTAAAATTTGTGCCACACCAAAAAGAAGGACCGTCGACCGTCCAGTGACACAACTGTCTGGTTTAGTGCCTGCTCTGTGAACGAGAAACATTTGGAGAGCCTTTAAATGAGAGAAATATGAGGGAATGTTGAAGAAGAATCGGCGTTTCTAAATATAGCTGAACACTATATTGTTGATGCTGGGCTTGCTTCATAACTGCTTTTACAGAGGTGGGTCACTCAGGTTCTGTTCGTCGGGGAAGCTGGATTATGGCGTGACAGTATGATGATGTCATGAAAGGACCCTCGAGTTTTATATTCCATTTGGCCTGTGATGTAAATTATTTTAACTGACCACTCCTGTTTTTAGATGATGCACTTTGCAATCTATTAAATCAAACAGAGCCAGGTGTCCCAACCGCCCCATCATAGCACTAGTACAAATTATATTCCTACAGGACTGATACAGGAAATGGGTCATTTTCCCATGGTGCACTCTATTTATTTTCTGGTTCAGTCTTTAATTTATGTCCAATGATGCTAATAGCTTCAGTATTTTTTTCTCCCTCAGAGGATGCTGGGAAGAGAAAGGCCACAAATTGGAGATTTGTTTGTCCCTTCATTGCAGTAATTTACAATCCACCTCGAAAAGATAGTAAGACAACAAGTCTCCCGTTAAGGTCAAGGGCTTAAGTGCTGATCTCTCAAAGTCACAATGGTTTACTGCACTTCTTTTTGTACCGACTTGTTTGTTGAATATCATTTCAAGTCTCCTATTGTTCCTCACCTCATAAACGCTTCTCTTCTCTTCCAGGTTCAGTTCCAGTTTGTCTTGCTGACGGACACGCTATACTCGCCACTTCCCCCTGAGCTCTCGTCGCCGGAGCCTGAGAAGTCCCGTGAGTCCAGGCCTTTCCCCCGCACCGTGGTGGCTGTAGAAGTTCAAGACCTGAAGAATGGAGCCACTCATTACTGGTCCCTGGATAAACTCAAGTAACAACCTCAGACTAATCCTGCTTTGTTTTTAAGATCTCCATTAGCCTGTTCACACCTCTGCATCTGCATCTCTGTCTCCAGCCGTATGTTCTCTCTCTGCTTCTTTCTTGCTCATTAATATTTGCCCGCTCCGCTGTCCTTTGCAGACAGAGGTTGGACCAGATGCGAGAGATGTATGACCGCGCCGGAGAAATGGCCTCCACCAACCAGGAGGAGGAGGAAGGTGCTCTGACAGGAAATGATCCCTTCTATGACCGCTTCCATTGGTTTAAACTGGTGGGGAGGTATGTATCATGACTGCAGAAAAATACCTTGTTGTTTTGGTTGTAGCCTGATCGAGTGTAAGTGCTAGATTGTTTGTGGTTAACTGAACCAGTGAAAGTACATTCTGGCTGCTGGTTGGCCATTGATTTGTGATTTTGTTTTCATGTCTATGCTGTTTTTATTTCCATATTTATTTCATTTTTGTGACCAAAATTTTGTTGCAGATTCAATATATGTATGAGCGCTGTAACCTGTGTTGGAATCATGCATTGTTATCATTTATCATTCATGCAGTGTTATTTTGTTGCTCATTGTTTTTTTAGCTTTTTTGTTGTTGTCAGCATGTGATGTTTTATTTGTGCCTTTTATTTTGTGCACTAGATTTCACATTTCATTTCGCTGATAAATATTATTTTGTGATTTTTTTCATTGTATTCTACCACATTTTTTTCTTCTCCATAATTGAAGTCATTTTCACGGGTCTGTCGTGTCCTTTTGCTGCTGCTCTGACATTCATTTCATGCTTGTAAAAAAAACAACAACATAGTGGCTCTCGATTCAGTAGAATATTGCAGCACTTTGTATTTTATCCTCTTTCAGCCAGCATACATTAGGAGATTCGTAAGTTAATCCTTTTAAAGTGCAGTTTCATTTTAGTGTAAAATAATCGTGTTTCTGTGAACAGCTGTGACAATTAACAACTTCCTGTTCTCTAATACCTGCTTTCGTGAAATTAATCCTGCTGCTTCATTTCTAACAGCTATAAAGTAGAATTATTACTAAAGATTATTGTAATTAACTTTGTCCACAGGCCGGAAAAAAGCAAGCATGTTCAAATAAATGTACGGCTACTGTTTATGTTCGAGTATTTTGCATCTGTAATTACTCAAAAATATGTTGATCTGCTTTCTGTCAGGACATGATGATGCGTTATTTATTATAGGAAACTAGACCTGAACTGCAGTGGCCTGTTTAACTCTTGTGTCACTCCGCTGTTACCTTTCCTTGGTTCTTGCTACTGCTCCCAAACTACCAACCTTCTCAGTTCACCCATCTTCCACGGTTGTGTCAATGAGCGCTTGGCTGAGCGTACGCCCTCGCCTACCTTCTCCACCACCGACTCTGAGATCACTGAGCTGGCAGACGAGCGCCAGAGCGAGATGTCCGATTTGATCGATGACGAGGCGTTTGTGGACGACGCCAGTTCGGACGCCGGCACCGAGGAGGGCTCCGACATCTTCAGCGACGGCCAGGACCCCTTCTACGACCGCTCCCCCTGGTTCATCCTGGTGGGAAGGTTGGTGACTGGGACTGGTGTTCCCACGTCCTCTGCACACAGGCTGGGACAGGAGTTTGGGGTGGATTCCGGCTCGGTGTCGTGTAATTAACGTGTAATAAATCAGACTAACAAAGAGTTGGAAGAATCTAAGATCATGGATTGTAGAGGAGAAAACATGACAGACTGATGTTGCACCCAGCAACAATGGTCAGTGTATAAAAGCAGCAGAATGTAGGAAGTCTTATTTTACTATTTACCATCTAATAGCATATTAAGTCATAACGAAATGCTAATTCTTTTAGCTGATACATGAGGCAGCCCTCCTCGGGAGTAATTTCAGATCGGGTTGTGTAATCACAGCAACGGTACGGGGATAAATAGAGCAATTTTGGATTTAATGTGATTAGTTTAGCTTCTGTGCTCTCAGCTCTGCTTTATATGAGCTACTTTCACTCTAGACTCTTATAAGTCGTCCCAAAAATTGAAACCCCACCATCCTTTCCTCTCCACATCCTCTCAGCGTGATGTCTTTATTCCCTCCTCCGTCACCGCTCTGACTGTATTAACGCCCATGTCTTTGCGCATGTAATAGATGTGCCTAAGGTGGTTAGCTGTGTGTCAGTTTGGATTTACTTTTAAACCTTTTTATTTCATTGCATCTTCTGTATTCATTTATTTTGCAACTTGTTTCTTTTATCATCATTGCTGTAATCTATTGTCGGCAAAATTAGAACAGTGGTGGTTGAGACATAACGTAATCGTGTGTGTGCTTGTGTTTGGCCATTCACTGTCGGGATAAAATAAGAAGCTGCAGCAACATTTGAAGTCAGAGCACGCCTCTCAAGGATGCACCGTCAGAGCTGGAAGCCTCGTCGCTCGCTCATAAATATAACCGGTGCTAATCTCAGTAAGAAGCGTCACGTCGATGCAGTCTCCGAGGCAGCCAGACGACGCTGTAGCTCAGCTGCCTTCGTCATTATGACCTCAGAGACAGGTTGTTCCATCCATTCTGCATCAGCCTTGCGTCTGTGAAAGGAGGGAAAGGGAGAGAGAGAGAGAGAGGAGGGTGGAAAAAATTGGTATCACCAGGATGCAGCAAAACAAATTAAGTCTTACAAAGCAAAATGTCAGCGTGTGTGTTTGTGTGTGTGTGTGTGTGTGTGCACACGTGATGCTCTATCTAGCATCGCCATAACACAACACGCTGAACGATGCAGCCGTCGCCGCTGCCTTTCCAGACTCCCCGTCATCGCCCTGTCCGTCAGGTCACGGCTCACACGGCTGCTGATATCAGTGCGCTGCAGCACATGTGATTTTGTGTTCATGCATGGTTTTGTTCTTTGTTTTGTTTTTGCATTTTCTGTAACTTGATGGTTAATAATATTTATACTGTTTGTAGTTGTTAACGTGTAATAAATAAGGAAATGCTTGTGAAAATATTATATAATACCGAGAGAAAATGTTCTCTGTATAACGACTACACTTTTCACTTCATTTATCGCAGCTGCTTTCAGTAGGGTAGATTAAATGGAGCATTGAAGTTATATAACAATAAAGAAAAATACCATACGTACATGATTTCTGGGTCTGAAGACCGCAGCAGTCATTCCACACTGCACCAAAATCATCTTTTCACATCTCGCATTCTCTCTTTTTTTGACTCAGAGCTTTCGTGTACCTGAGCAACCTTCTGTACCCTGTACCACTGGTGCACCGTGTTGCCATAGTAACAGAGAAGGGCGAGGTGCGTGGTTTCCTCCGTGTGGGGGTTCAGGCGATAGCTGGTGAGTAATTAATGAGCAATGCTGTTAGAATAACACAGGCTCTGTCCCGCTGATAGCTCGCCTGCATGAAATGGACTGTTAGTGTCTTGATTGTTGAATTGTCCTGACTGTGGTAATTATTTGTAGTGGAGCAATTAAAATGTATTTATTTCTGCTTACTGTGTATCATTTAAATGTTTGTTTAGTTTGTTTCACACCTGAGATATACTCCACTCTAAAGGGAAATCTCCGTAGAATCTCTGTGTTTATATTTGAGCTGTTTTATCTGTTTGAGTCGTGATAAACCGTCGTCTTATTGGGATCTATCTCTTTGTAGCTGACGAGGAGGCTCCGGATTACGGGTCAGGAATTAGACAGTCGGGAACTGCCAAGATCTCCTTTGATGACGAGTACTTCAAAAAGGTAAACCCAGAGTCAGATGAAGGTTTCAAGCTTCAAACGTGATTTTTCTTTCTTCCTGAGAGAGCGGCTTATAAAGTTTCATTTCGATCATAAAGTCAGCAGAATCTTTTTTCAAACTATTGTTTATAAGAAATAGCAAATATAATTTAAAGTCCTAATCCCTGTCCATCCACGATGAAGGAACACCTCCATACAGGTGGAGGGTTTATATTCTCATTCGTTCCACCAGCTGTATTCTAATATTCTCTTCTCTACCCTGTTGGTCCAATCAGAATGACTTTCCCGCCACTGTCATGACCCGCTCTGGCTTGTCCCTGGAAGAGCTGCGCATTGTGGAGGGTCAGGGTCAGAGTTCAGAGGTCCTCACACCCTCAGAGGAGCTCAACAGAGTCAATGACATGGGTACGCTTGCCAGACCTTCACTTCTCTGCTCATAAATTTCGACCTGTCCTCCTAAAGCGAAACGCAGATGGTCCTATTGAAGGCACTTCAGATGTATTTTAATGGAAATGAGAACGGTACGCTTTTCGTTACGTCGTGAAAGAACTCGTATAAAGTTTATTTTATGGTTGAATTTTTCCTTTTAAATGAGAAGTATATGTGGAAGCAGCCTAAAGCTCGGAGCTCAGAATTCAGATGCAAATTATACAGACCTCTGCACGGCAAATGTACCAATCCTACCCTGGCGGCACCATATGACCCAAATGAACTAAAGACATGCTTGGCATGATGATCATGCTGCACATGAAGTCAAAGTACATTGAGGAGCTATGTGAGGAATGCCATTGTCATGCACTCAGAAGCTGAGTAGACCGGGTCACGCGTCACCATGGCAGGATCCATGAAATGACCACCTGGATCCAGACCGTTTTCCAGATGAGGTGGAAAATCTAATCACCTCTTCCACTTCTCAGGGTTCACCTTTCCACATGGAAACCTGTTCAAAACTATTTGGGTTAGCTTGCTCATAAACACACAGGACTTCTTCATCCCTACTCTCCTCTTAATCTCCACTCTGGCTTTCCGCAGACCTCAAACTGGGCAACGCCTCAGAGAGCAAACTGAGTCATGATGACAGCCTGGCAGGTCAGCTGGAGGTCGGCAGCATCTTTACCTTCCGTGTTACTGTGCTGCAGGCTAACGGCGTCCCGCCTGAGTACGCGGATATCTTCTGTCAATTCAAGTGAGTCGACAATCTTCAAACATTTCTGTATCAGTTTGGTTATTTGTGTTGGTTTGGAATTAATGCGATCAATCCTGATCAAATAAATATAACATCCGGATGCACATTTATGTTTCTTTCCTTAGTTTCCTGCATCGTCACGACGAAGCTTTTTCCACGGAGCCACTGAAGAACACCGGCAAAGGAGCTCCCCTTGGCTTTTACCATGTTCAGAATGTGAGTACAGACACACACGCCGCCCTTTACCAACTGTAGCCTTCAGCAGTTTTGACCTCCCTCTCTTTTTCGCTGTTGGAATAGATTTCAGTTGAGGTCACAGAATCTTTCATCGAGTACATCAAAAATAAGCCAATTGTGTTTGAAGTGTTCGGCCACTACCAGCAGCACCCTCTGCATCTGCATGGCCAAGAACTGATCAGGTTGGTGTGGTTACTATGGAACGTGTTGAACCACATGGATGTTCTTACTGCTTTAAAAATAATTCTGCATGTATGTCAACAGTCCCCCAACGCCGTCCAGGAAATACTATCCCATTCCCATGCCTCTGTCTAAACCAGGTGAGGATTGTACCCTGATGAGACGCTCTCAATCTGTCAATTTCATTTCACCGTGTTTCCCCTGTTTCTTTATCAACGTGGCTCATCTTTTTCTCTCATTTCTTTCTTCCTCTGGATTTTTTTTGTTTTGTTTGGTCTCTGTTGTAATCATTCTCCCTGCGTTCCAAATCCTCCGTCCTCCATTTTCCACATCGCTCCTCCTATCTCCATCATCATTTAAACAATATATACTCTAAAACTGTAGACCACACGCGAAAGATAGAGTTGGTCCGCTATCTGATGAGCGGCTACGTGAACGGCAAAGTGCTGGACACGCTGTCTGAGCACGCCAACGCTCTGGCCGCTTCTGCCGTGGCCAGTCTGGAGGACGAGGCCGAGCAGCTCTCTCACTTTCCTTTCCTCCCGGTGCCCAGCGACCTTGTGCTAACTGTGCCCAAACACCACGGTTGGTACAGTTTACGTTATGGTAGCTAGCGAGCCAGACATTAGATGAACCTGTGCTGTAGGATTTAGCCTAGTGCGGTGCTGTGGCAGTAGCACGATAGTGCGCCGCTGTGGTGTTTGTGCTGCTGGTTAGATCGTTTCAATCCTCTCCATGTCACTTGATAACCGGCCTGAGCTGCCATCAGGTAAATATGATGCACATAAACATTATTGTGGTGATCGTTGAAAAGCTTTGACATCACATTGACACAATTAAATCAGAATCCAAAGCCTGGAGTCTTTATGGGTTTAGCTGCTGTGTGGCTTTCCTGTGGAATAACGTTCCATTTCACCACATGCGAATGTGACTCGGAGATTAGCCTGTTTCAATAGGAATGTAATCCTGATGTGTGGCGCAGTAGGGTGCCGTCAGAGCTAGTGTAATCTGCGATTTAGCTCTCCATAGTACCTATTCGTACAACGGTGAATAAGAGTTTTCTGTGTCATCTCATTTCATTAATAATGGATGTTTAAACCACATTATTGATATTGTAAATTAGATTACTTAACCAGCATCAGCAGTGAGTTCATGTCACATGTTCCACCTTCCTTTATTAATCCAATTTATACATTTTATATCAGCTTATTCTGAATTTTAAATATCTATCCTATTTGCGTGTGTGTGTGTGTGTGTGTGTGTGTCTGCATCAGTTCCGGCCACAAAGCTGAACACGATCACCAAGTCCAACCTGGGTCAGTGCGTCAGCAAATACGACCTGCTGGTCTGGTTTGAGATCAGCGAGCTGGAGCCCACCGGAGAGTGAGTGGATCACGCATGCATTTTACACAGACGACCACAGAATATACATTTAGTGCAATAACGGCAGTAAAACGGCTCTCTAGATGTCAACATTTCAGTGCTGTTGTATTTGAGCTATACCCACAAAGTAGCCCCTCCCCCTCCCTTGCTTCCACAGGTATATCCCAGCTGTAGTGGATCACAGCGGGGGGCTCCCCTGTCATGGCACCTACCTCCTGCACCAGGTACAGAAGTCATTGCATTTTCTTTGATTATCAGTAGAAAATCTGTTTATCTTTATAATGAACGTTCAGAGGCTTCAGTCTGTGGTCTGTGCTGCAGGGCATCCAGCGGAGGATCACCGTGACGCTCATCCATGAGAAGGGAAGCGAGCTCCACTGGAAGGACGTTCGTGAGCTGGTTGTGGGTGAGTTGCCTGCCTTTCTACTGTAAGCAAAGACAATACGTGCAGCGTGTTGGTCACTGATTGCTACTCACAGAGCAGTCGGTGGACACCCTGATAAAAT
Organism: Brachionichthys hirsutus; assembly: GCF_040956055.1. Taxonomy (NCBI): domain Eukaryota; kingdom Metazoa; phylum Chordata; class Actinopteri; order Lophiiformes; family Brachionichthyidae; genus Brachionichthys; species Brachionichthys hirsutus. The sequence continues at coordinate 8,434,750 of NC_090898.1, forward strand.
GAGACGACGGTTTCCATTCTCACAAAGCAAATGTATTTTTGTTTGGAAGCAATGAAACGTAGAGTTTTCTTTCTCCTACTTCTTGAAGCGGTTTCTCCTGCAGCCGTGCATCGTACGGAGGCATTTGTTCAGTTTTATCTCTGGACAATGTGACCGTAATTCTGTTGAACTCAAATCTGCTGATTGACTTGCTGCATTAGGTATTTCTGCTCCACCAGGAGAAGTCACCTTAGCTTCTGAGGTGACGGTATGTCAATTTGTTGTACGACCCACCAGGTCGCATCAGGAACAAGGCTGAAGTGGACAGTTGTGCTGCTGAATCTGTGCTGTCCCTGAACATCATATCTGCAAAGAACATTAAGTCGACCCACAACGCCAACAGGTACCTAACATGCTCGGATGCATCGAGTGTCTCGCCATCTTGAATAGAGTTGTGTTTGATGAACAGTCGTGTAGGGTGGCATCCTCTATTTTGCCACGGAATTTCATCCAGATCGGATCCAGAATGGAGTCAGTCGGGATTCGACATCAGTTAAAAATACACATCAACTCAGATTCACTTTTACTTTTCATGGTTGGTGTATAAAGATACCAATAATTATTTAGAACCTTTTGGTGATGATCCAGATCAACATGTGGACGGTGTGAATCTAAATATGAGGGGAATGAGCTGCTCGGCGGAGGTCTGCGCTCTCCGAGTGCTCTTCTCGTTTTTTTTGCTGTCGCCAGGGTAACCATTACATGAACATTTCCATTTTCATGACTGTTACTTTGCTCCATTGTTTCTGTTTCCTGACTCTTTGTGCTTCTCTCTTTTTGTCTATGCACTCCCTTTTTCCTCCTGCTGCTGCTGGACTCTTGATTGGCTCAGGCTTTCTATTGATAAGGATATTGATAGGTACCTGTGACCAGAGAACATAAGGCTCTTTCACTGAAAAAGCTTTATGTCTCTCTTTAGTCCCATAGATTTATAGGAATAAGTTATCCCCACTGTTGTTTTCATTAGCATGTTGCAATTAGTCTGCCTCCATTCCCATCAATCTTTATTTGTAAATTACCGAATTCCAGATGATTCCTGGGTATATATGAAACTGCAGCTCCTTATTTGTGTTAGTTTGTGTCATGGTATGTTGATTTTGTGTGTCACCAAGATTTGTAATGTTTTTTTTGTGAGTGAATAATAGCAACAACAAAAAAGGCCATTAAGCCACCAACATGGCAGATCTGGCTCTCAGGCCGAGGTTAAGACCGCCCCCTGCTGCCAGAGCCAGGAAGTGTGTAACACTCAACAATCTCACCGAGTAGATTTTATAAAGCAGGCATTCATTCATTCATTCATTCATTCATTCATTTTCCTGAGCGCTTTGTCCGTTACCGGGTCGTGGGCTGTGCTGGAGCCTATCCCGGCAGTCAACGGGTGAGAGGCGGGGTACACCCTGGACAAGCCGCCAGTTCATCACAGGGCCACACAAAGACACATTTGTGTGCCTAATTTGCATGTTTTTGGTGGTGGGAGGAAGCCGGAGAACCCGGAGAGAACCCACGCAGAGACGGGGAGAACATGCAAACTCCTCACAGAAAGGCTGCAAGTCGGATTTGAACCTGTGGCCACCTTGCTGTGCGGCAACAGCACTGCACACTGGGCCACCGTGCCGGCCGTAGTCACAGATTGTTTTTTAAAGGGACCGCTCTCAGAGACCACAGACCTCCACCTAGTTAGCTCCGTTCCACCATTATGTCACTGCAGCTAGAAGCAGGAATCTCACGGGAGTTTGGCCCTCATATAAAAACGACTTTAGGTTGGTAATAAAAAGTAACGTTTCTCTTTTGTTTTCTGGGATATAAATCACAGATGATGGTTGATGATCGGTCGACTGAACCTTTTGTTCGTTTTCTTCTTCAGGACTTTCTACCGCTTCGAGGCAGTGTGGGACAGCTCCCTGCATAACTCACTCCTCCTCAACCGAGTCACCCCGTATGGAGAGAAGATCTACATGACTCTGTCTGCATATCTGGAGGTCAGACATCTGCCTCTCTTTGTTGCGCTGCTTGGTTCAGCTTACCTCACCTCTCCACGTGTCAGCAGCAAACAAGCGCTCTGTGTGTGTGTGTGTGTGTGTGTGTGTGTGGCCTTCACAGCTGGACCACTGCATCCAACCCGCCATTATAACCAAAGACATCTGCATGGTCTTCTACTCTCGAGATGCAAAGATCTCCCCTCCTCGTTCGCTCAGGAACCTCTTTGGAAGTGGATACTCCAAAACGCCCGACTGGTAAGACTTCACACTGCCGTGTTGGAGCCATTTCTGTCACCAAAATCAACGAGGATTGGCTCATCGATTGTGCACACCAATTGTAGAAACGCAATCTCCTTGTCTTTGTAACAGCAATCGAGTCACTGGCATCTATGAGCTGAGCTTGTGCAAAATGTCAGACACCGGGAGCCCAGGTGAGCAACCCGGAAATCTGTTGAAACTCAAGCTGCCGAGTCGATCTTCATCCCGAGGGAGCAGTCGTAACGAGATCCTCTGTCTTGTGCAGGAATGCAGCGGAGGAGGAGGAAGGTTCTGGACACATCAGTGGCTTATGTACGTGGAGAGGAGAACCTGGCCGGCTGGAGGCCCAGAGGAGACAGTCTCATTGTGGAGCACCAATGGGAGCTGGAAAAAATGGAGCAGCTGCATGAGGTAGGTGTTTAAAACCCACATTCACCAGCGATGTCATTCCTTCCATTGCTTCTCTGGTTGGGAACTGTTTCTGACTCGGCGTGCGTCATTCGTGCAGGTGGAGAAGACCCGTCACCTCCTGCTGCTGAGGGAGAAGCTTGGAGATGCAGCGTTAGTCGGAACAGCTCCCACCACCAAGTCCCTGAGTGAGCTGCTGCTGTCCCCCAGCATGAGCTCCGGCAGCATGTCCACCTCCACCTCCATCTCCTCTCAGATCTCCAGCACCACGTTTGAAAGCGCCATCACACCCAGCGAGAGCAGCGGCTACGACTCGGCTGACATCGAGAGCCTGGTGGATCGTGAGAAGGAGCTGGCTACCAAGGTTGACAGTAGTATTACGCGATGGCGGCAATGATCGTTAACTCTTTGCTGCGCGGCTGAATCGTCTGGGAACAGCAGTTATCTCCTTCTGTGCCGCTCACCAATCCGTGTCATGCTTGTTCCGCTGCAGTGCCTGCGCCTCCTGACACACACCTTCAACAGCGAGTATAACCAGTTGGTCAACAGTGTCAGTGACTGCAAGGTGAGCCCCGAAACAAAAGGCCACTGTAAACAGTTCATCTTACAACAATAGGCGTTGTGTTTTGTGTCGACTGCGGTTTTGTTCTTACAGCGTTTCTCTTTTTACTGATGCCGCTTTCTTTCCAGCTGTCTGACATGTCGCCAATGGGACGTGACCCATCGGTAACCAGCTTCAGCAGCGCTACTCTCACCCCCTCTTCCACCTGCCCGTCGCTGGCTGACTCCCGCTGTGGCTCCATGGAGCAAAAGTAAAGCTTAATATACTACTGACATTTGTATTGGTGTCTGTGAGCCGAGCTAACGTAGTGGCACTTTGTTCCTAAGGACCCCAGAGAACAGCTCTCGTGCCTCCAGTCCCTCCTGCTCAGACTACGAGAACTTCCCAATGGTTCCCACTCTGGAGACTTCTTACCTTGCACGGGCCGGAAAGAACGAGTTCCTTAACTTGGTGCCTGACATTGAGGAAATGAGGCCGGGGTGAGTGCGCTGGCATGTTGTTACGATCCGCCAGGCGCTCTCTGCAGTGACGCAGTTGCAAAAATCAATACAGTAATACGGTCACATTTATTGATCATTTCATGGTTCATCTCCAATGTCATCATGCGTCTTTTTTTCTCACTGCCATCCTTACCTACCGCTCTCTTTCTTTGGACCCGTCACTTATAAAGAATATTCACAGATACAGCGGAAATCACTGAACGAGTGAACGCTTGTCCTTTTAGCTTCAGAATCTGGAAGCGTGCTCGTATCTCGAATTTATACTCGCATCTCAAAGCAAAATGTTGCTTGCAGGCCCGGTTGTATCTCGGAACGCTGGTATGTCAAAGCAATTGTATGTCCGAGGTATTACTGTCTACTGGTTGCTTCTCGCAGCCTCAATCAGAATGGATAGTCCTGTTTTCTAATTCAAACAAAATGTATTTGAAAAGGTCTGAGTTGGTGATTCCAACAGGAAGCGAACCCGATTTACTTCAGCAAAAAAAAAAAAAACAAGATTATTAAATGATCTTTTTTTATTTGCTCTTGTCAGATCGGTGGTGTCCAAGAAGGGTTTCCTAAGCTTCATGGAGCCACGCTCCAACTCATGGGTGAAGCACTTTGTGGTCGTGCGTCGGCCCTACGTCTTTATCTACAACGGCGACAAGGACCCGGTGGAGCGAGGTGTCCTCAACCTCTCCACAGCGCAGGTGGAGTATAGTGAAGACCAGCAGGCCATGCTCAAGGTAGAGTTTCAGCAAGCTTACGCTCACTGATATCTGGCTAACAGCATTCACCCAGTAAACCATCCACTTTAAATAAACAGCTGTTCTCCTTCCTGTTAGACTCCCAACACGTTTGCTGTTTGCACAAAACATCGAGGAATCCTCCTGCAGGCGAACAACGAGAAAGACATGAATGACTGGCTCTATGCGTTTAACCCTCTGCTAGCAGGAACGATCAGGTGCGCGAGCACGATGCTTCTTTTGCACCAAGTGTGGGTCTCTATTCCGCAGAAACTAATAGCCATCCCGTTCCCACAGATCGAAGCTGGCGAGGAGGCGCACTGGCCTAACAAAGAACTGAGTGAGTTGAGCAGCACACGGGACGCCGCGGCTACCACGCTTTCTGGAACGCCTTTGAACTTACCAAGTGTTAACACTTATTAATCATTGTGTGTTTCTTGATTTGTGGCTTAAATCTCATTTCATTTGACAAAAGGTTTCAGTTTCAGAGGAGTTTTCCTCTTCCCTGTCCATCCAGCGACTTAGCTTCCTTGTTTTCTTCCCTCCCTTCTCCTCCTCCTCAGCTCTTTGTGATTTCCTTTTTATGACGATGTTTGTGGTCAGATTTTGTTCCGCTTTGTCCTCATTCCCCGACTCCCTAACTAGTAGCATGTTGTGATAGTCTACTTGTGTGTGCACGATTCTTCAGAAACTGTTCTTTCAGGCCACTTATTCTCAGTTTTACAGTCATCTGTATAAAATTGTCTCCATCAGTGTTATTTATATCCAGAGAAATTTTTTATTTTACTGTTTTTTTTTTCTTATCAATATGCCCACACGGTAACTGCAGCAGTCCTCGGGAGAAGACCGGATTTGCTTACTATACCACGAGAGTTGAAATGAAAGGAAAATAGATAAATATCTCCAGGTGATGTGTCGGACTACGCTTTGGAAGGTTGCTTCAAGATCTATATGACGTGTACTGAGAAAAAGCCTCGGGTTGCTAGTCCAACACTTCCTGAATCTGTCCAACCTCAGCCAGACGTGACGGCAGCACTGGCGTGACATTTAGATCCGACTCCTCAATCCCTGTAAATAATCGACTCCGAATCCTGATAGAAACCGGCGGTGAATGATTTCTCATCACGCTCTTATGTCAAAAGTACTCTGATCTGAGGAAACGTGGGGAAATATATCAGGATTATTTCCTGTCTCTGCTGTGAAAACTTGACGATGGGTTGTTTCTGAAAGGGCGAATAAACTGACCTTATACTCTTGAAATGAAAAAAACAGGGTTTGAATGAGGTGAAAAGGAGGAAGGACAGACACGATTAGTGCATAATATCTGTTCTGGCATTAATGTGTAATGAGCTCTTAAGATATTCCTCTCATGCGACATGTTCCAACATTTGCTATTTTTTTTTTTATAACCATTGGGTACGTATGAATTCAAGACAGAATGTGGTAAAACGGGAAGAAGAAATAGGAAGACAAATGAAATTGTTATTCTTCAGACTTGGTGCTAGTATTTATTTGATGGAGCTGCTAGCACGTAGCCTGCAGGACAGACGCTCATCTAATTCTTATTGGGCTGACTTTTTTTTTCTTATATGCTTTTAATTGTTACATAAGGAGGCTTTATGTGAAATCTAACAGAGGGCGTATGGGTCTTTATTTCTAACCAACATCATTGGTGTTAAACCTTACTTTGCACATTAACGTATCTATAGCAAGACGAGGACAGGTCACGCAGGCTGAGTCATATCAAGGCTGCACTGGATCGCTGAAAGGTGTGATGTAAAAGGGATGGCATATAGGTAAAGGTTTTATTTCTGATATTTAGGAAACAATTTGCTCTGTGCAGCATTCCACCGCCGCTTCATTCCCCTCCTGCATAAATTAACGAGTCCTTTTGGTGGCTACCACAAATGTTACATTTTTGTTAAGTGGAGATGGGCATTAAAAGCTCTGGCCAATCAACCAGCAGTTTGCCCATCGCATCATATGAAGGGGGGGATTAGTGTGTGATATGTTGACACGTGAGTAGCCACTGCCTGTTACAAGCAACAGTGACTTTATTGGCGACATCTCGGATGTAAGTCACAGACCATCACTATCCTCAGGTCAGCCAATCTGACGGTGACAGAAAAACAGAAACCTGGTTAAACCTTTCTGAGAAAATATTTTGTCTGTCAATAGATCAATAATACTAGTTAAAAACAGATGTATGCACTGATCAAGGCTCACAGTGCTGCATACCTCACATTAACCTCAGCGTATCGGTAAGAATACCTGTCGGAGCAAACGCTTTCACTCCAGTGACTCATTTGCAGAGGTATATTTTGAATTGTGTATTTATTGTTTGCAATGTACATATTAGTTTGCTCTTTGCACATATCAATAAAGGGTTCAAATAACTGATCAAATAGAGTCTGTGCTGTTTAGTTTTTGTACCCAGAATCAACCAAATGATGGCATGAGAGGTGAGCTTTGAATGCCTTATGAAGATATGTGTTTTCCATCGTTTATAGAGGATTAAAAAGAGAAATGCAGCCGGCTTCATCTTGTTGGACGAGATGAGTCGCATTTAGAAGAAAGCGGTGCGAGTAAAGGTCTGTTCTTGATGTGAAAAATATTTATTCACCGTTTAAGATAGTCAGCTACTTGAATTCTAACAAATTAAGGGTGGTTTGAACTCATTTTTTAGTTTCTAATATCAGGGAATATAACAAAGAGTGGCTTGTGGTATTGGAAATGACAGTATGCTGTGCTGGTGTTTCTCCTCATCTCAACACTTTCATTTTTCCGTTGATGCCTTTCAAAAAAAAAACAAACGAGCAAAACTAGCCATTGCTAAATTTTTCTTCTTCCCCTCTGACAATATCAGTTAACTGTGTTCCCTTTGGATTTGTTCAAGGAAAGAAAGATAAACCATGAAATTAACGCTGTATATTCTTTGTCAGACTGGTTTCATTTGCATAGTTATTTTGTAAATATCTGTGTTGTATGGGGCTTGCATTAAAATGTAAATATGTTCACTGTATTTGTAATAATTATAATCCATTCGCTGTATAGCATAGATGTGTCCTGCAGGTATCCTAATTCTGTGTATGGTAATCTTGCACCGTTGAACTGTTTAGTGAATGAGGCTACAATAAAAGTGCAAACTGTGCATTAGCAGCAGAACAAGTCATACCTGTTTGGTTTTTGCCATTTGTTCCTTACACTTTTTTCTTACCACTTCCTAATACGTGTTTGTAACCGAAGCATGTTCACGCCCATAGTAAGTCAATACTTAAATAAAAAAGGACCAGATTGTAAATTATATTCCTAACTAGGTTTATCCTCGTGGCTGTATTTTTAGAAACGACTTGAATCAGATCCCCTGCCATTGTCATATTTGTGTGATCTGCCACAGATTTCCAGGAATTAATTTTTATGAAATCGAAGAAGCATTCTGTCCCTTCGTCATTACAATTAAAAGTAATTAGTTCATAACAATAAAACAATTCTCCACAAGTCCCATTTGCTCCTACTTTATATTAAAGTGTTCATGTGATGGTAGCCTTTCACACGTTGTACAGATGAGCAGCACATGAAGATACTCCTCAAGATGTACTTAAATACAGTAGGTAATCGAAAAATACTTTCGCTACTTTGATAATTATTACCATTCGTGGGCATGCGCAGTGCGTGTCGATCTGTTAAACCAATAAGAGAACGGATCCCTCTCCCCCAGCTATCTGAGCCAATGAGAAGTCGTGTAGAACACATTCGAGTTGCGAGGCACATTCTGATTGGTTAGGTACTCCGCGCGTGCGTGACCTTGCCCAACCCCAGGCCACGCTTATTTAGGGAATAAGGAAGTGGAGCACAAACGAGCAGGAAGCAGGTCCGGCGTATTAACCCAAGTGTCATTTGAGCGCTGCTACTTCACGGAGCCATTACACGCTGCGGATCATGGCCGAGTAAGATCCGAAATGGGTTTCTTCTTATTGAAGTAGTCGCTTCCGGCTGCTTCGTGTGATCAATTAATTATAGACTAAAAAAATGTTGCTTGTTTTGTTGATCGTTCAGTAAACGCCACTGTTAGCTTTGATGGCTAACTATATGTATTGTACTGTGAGGTAGAGGTAAATTTCACAATGACATAAAGTTGTTGTTGTTTTTGGGCGCTGGAGGTTTGCGGATGGATTTGAAATCACAAGTGGAGTTATGTCTGCTTAACTGATTTATCTTGAAATCTAGCTTTAAAAAAGATGGTTATGCTGTAAAATCAGTTTCCTCTGTGTGTATCCAGCCTTTGATCAGAACCCATATGTAAACGAGCATGACTTTCTCCTCACAGAGCAGACATTGCACTGATTGGTCTGGCTGTTATGGGCCAGAACCTCATAATGAACATGAACGACCACGGCTTTGTGGTAAGATGATGATGATGATGATGATGATGATGACTCAGGTCTTTTTGTTTAGAGAAATAAAGCGGTTTACTTTCCAAGTACAGTAATCCCCGAACTCTTCCAACAGGTCTGTGCCTACAACCGAACCGTGTCGAAGGTGCACGACTTTCTTCAGAACGAAGCGAAGGGCTCCGAGGTGATCGGGGCCGAGTCCCTGCAGGACATGGTGTCCAAGCTGAAGAAGCCCAGGAGGATCATTCTTCTTGTTAAGGCTGGACAAGCTGTGGATGACTTCATCGATAAACTGGTCTGTAGTCGATGCTGAACCAAAAGAAAATCAACCGGAGCCCTAACTAGTTAAATCGAATGTCTTTGTGTGCTGCGTTTGCTCTTCCAGGTTCCCCTCCTCGAGGCCGGGGATATCATCGTTGATGGTGGAAACTCTGAATACCGAGACACGACAGTGAGACGTCAAATCAAAATGGCAGAAAAATCTGTATTTTACAATTGAGAGTACTCTCACGGGGCTGGGGGGGTTTCTTTCTTTCTTCAGCGTCGGTGTAAGAGTCTGAAAGCAAAGGGCTTGCTGTTTGTTGGCAGTGGAGTCAGTGGCGGAGAGGAAGGGGCCCGTTACGGACCCTCACTCATGCCAGGAGGACATAAAGATGCCTGGTGAGTCTTCAGACATAATAATGCTTGTATCTCCTCACGCATCCAGCTGCATACCAGATGCTGGTAGTATTTGCTGGTACAGTACTAATAAAGATGGACAATTGGGAATTTTCACATGTTGGGTTTCAGAAGTCTCAGTTTTAGAGGATTGTTTAATATTTCAACACCTGGTTTGTTTTAAGGCCACACATTAAAGACATCTTCCAGGGTATTGCTGCCAAGGTTGGAACAGGAGAACCTTGCTGTGATTGGGTGAGCATTATATCATTTGTTTTGTGTATATAAAACTTCTGCCAGAGGAAGTTGGAGGATGTGTGTGTTGTGGTGGTGTTTTTTTCCATTATGCAAATTAACTGCATTTGGCTCTAGATCATTTTCCAGATCTGTGAGATTGTGTATATATACTGAATATCTGGAGGTGGGCGATATTTGTCTGCAGTATGTTAACTAGAAGGGGTAGAGAAATGCACCTAACATGTGGCTGTGTTAATGCACAGCCGCGTGTTGATGTGAGCAGTCGTATCTAGACAAAGATTGGCCCCGTGGGGGAAACCTTTCTTTTGTTTATGACTCGACAAAAGAAGTCAAACGCCGGATTCCAAAAACCCGGAGTAGATTATTGGGGTCGAGGAAGTCGTAGATCTGAGTTCAGCATGAGGCAGGCCGAGTTCAAAATCAAATGTGTGTGTTATATGATTTTAGTGTTAACGGCATTGGTGGAAGGATGCACTCTGAGTTCTTTGTAGTCGCAATGATGACTCGTCATGTCGCCGCACAGTAATCTGACCGGCCTGCTTGTTGCAGGTTGGCGATGAGGGTGCGGGGCATTTTGTGAAAATGGTCCATAATGGCATTGAGTATGGGGACATGCAGCTCATTTGTGAGGCCTACCACTTGATGAAGGACGTTCTGGGTATGGAGCATGATGAGATGGCACAGGTGAGCTTGTATGATTACATTTTTGTGTGATCTAGTCTTTTTTTTAAAAGAGGACAGAACAAAAAGTAATCTGATTTATGTTTCATCCCACTGGAACACAGGCTTTTGAAAACTGGAATAAAACCGAGTTGGATTCCTTCCTGATTGAGATCACGGCCAACATCCTTAAGTTCCGGGACACCGACGGTGCCCACCTGCTACCAAAGATCCAGGACAGTGCCGGGCAGAAAGGCACAGGGAAGTGGACGGCCATTTCAGCCCTGGAGTACGGCACGCCTGTTACTCTCATTGGTAAGAGAAAGAAAGGATTCACACAAGGAAGTATCCGCTTTCTGTTTTTTTTTTTTTCCTTCTTCCCAGTTCTTGCACATTTGAGTAAACAGTGTTTATCAGGATGACGTGGCAAAAAAAAAAACAGCATTGCATCACATATGTTAAGGTTTCAACATGGCTTAAAGGAATTTAAGAGCAGATTCGAGCTGTGGGATGCGAATGTTGAAAAGCAGCGTGCCCTGCGAGCTTCTTTTTGGGGACTCTGGTTGAAATGTGGCTGCCTCTAAAACGATTGGAGGATTTCCACGTCGTCTGATCACCTCTAAGGGGATTTGTTATATTCTGAGACTTTGGACTGTATTCCGCCTTTATGACGCTCTGCTTTATTAACAACTACGTAAAATGTGTTCCCACATAAATTGTGACAACTTTAAGGTTATTTAAATAGCGCTATTCAGACATTCAAAGTGCTGTGTGCTCTTCTTTATCAGTGTTTGTGCCAGCAGTGCTGATTAACCCGTTAAGACTCCATCACGGTGATTTAGTCTCTTGAAAATGGATGCGTGAACACATCTTCTGCATCAATACTTGCATTAAATTACTTGTGAAATAATTCTTTCCACATTAATAATTGGGTAGCCGGCTGCAGTGGCGTGCAGATACGGAACAGTGATGGGTGCAGAATTGACCGCTACTATTTTTCTTTTCTGAGATTCATAATTACTAATTTGACTCGATGTAAATTGTTGCCTAACGCCGGCGGCCTTTTTCAGGTTAGATTTCTTTGTGTGTGATTGCTCAGTCGCCGTCAGCGCAATAGATGTTGTGATGGGAAGAAATGGAGGCGGTACAAAAGGCCTCATTGTGAGCGATGAAGCGGACGGTGCCCATGCAGCGTGAACGCTCGGATTACTGCGCCCAACAGAGATAACATTCCTCGTCATGATGGTTTCCTCAATGGACGCATTTCATTTAATTCCTCTCTATCTCGCCCCCTAGCTGTTCTGTTTTTCATAGTTACTCCGCATTGCTCCACAAACACTATCTTGATACAGCGGCAAAGTAAATGCATTTTGTTGAAGCATTAATTATGATGTGAGAGTGGCTATAACTGCTGAGTCATGCTCGGGCCGTGACGGCGTGTAGTTTCTGGGGCATGATATTGACGAGCGCCACCATTGGTAGTTTTTATGCGTGGTTTCAGTGCACGTACAATAAGGTGCATCAGTAACGTCTCTCTGTTTCAGGGGAGGCTGTCTTTGCCAGATGTCTCTCTGCCCTGAAGGCTGAGAGAGTGAAGGCCAGCGAGAGCCTTTCAGGGCCACAGGGTGCCAAATTCAGCGGTGACAAAAGTGCCTTCCTGGAGGACATCAGAAAGGTAGAGAGCACATTCTGCACGACTTGCTTAACAATTTAAAACACTGAATAGCAAGGTTTTAGCTGCTTTGTAAATATAAAATTGTTTAATGAATAAATGCTGTTTTCAGTGACTCAGATTTATTTTAAAATAATTGGATAGAAAAAAACAACTAGTGTTTTTATTCCTCTCTGTGCAGGCGCTCTACGCCTCCAAGATTATTTCCTACGCGCAGGGCTTCATGCTGCTGCGTCAGGCGGCCATAGAGTTTGACTGGTCCCTCAACTACGGCGCCATTGCTCTGATGTGGCGAGGAGGCTGCATCATCCGAAGGTATACATTTAACCCCCGCAGGCGTCCGTGTACCGCAAGATTGCCTTGTCTTGTTGTGCAAGTCGAAAAATGCACCCATTTTTATTAGTTTTTTACACCATTGGTGAAAACTGTTTAAGCATTGCGGAAACCTCCACATAAAACACAAAATGAGTAGTTCTTGCATATTTTACTTTGTAAAATTGTACAACGTTAAGGATTCATTGAGGATGAATCATCCAGAAGTCTTGATGCAGTGCCATGAAGAGGTTCCAGCTTTGCTTTGCTCTATTTCTACTGCCAGTGAGAAAGAAGAAATGAGGAAACATGCTTGTGACATATTGTCTTTGTGTAATCTGATGTTGCACGATCCTAAATTAAATACGGCACTGTGTGTAGCCACCGTTAAACCTGAGTACAACCTGAGCAAAGGCATTTGTGGTGATTCTTTATTTCACATTAATGCAATGATGCCCTTTGACTAAATGCATCATCTTATTCGCTAATGCTGCTCTCTTCTTCCTCGCCAGTGTCTTCCTGGGTAAAATTAAAGAAGCTTTCGGCAGGGACTCTGAGCTGCAGAACTTGTTGCTGGACTCTTTCTTCAGTAAAGCTGTGCAAGACTGTCAGGTATGAGGAAGGAGGAAGTTTCCAAAAAAACCTGTCTGCAATGCCAGCATTGACAAAGATTGCTTCCTCTTTTACGAAAGACGGCAGGTAGTGTTCAAACTGAAGTCTGCTCACTTCCTCTTGCCTTAGAAAGGACAGCAGAGTTCTCCATCGCTCTGAATGCCTTCCCAGGCTATGAGCGCTGGTTTTTGTTCTTGCTACAGTACACGTACGTTTGTTAATCTAGTCGTCTTTGTTCAGGCGTCATGGCGCAGAACAGTCAGCACTGGCGTCCAGCATGGCATCCCGATGCCCTGTTTCACCACAGCGCTGTCCTTCTATGATGGCTACAGGCACGAAAAGCTTCCAGCCAACCTCCTCCAGGTCAGATAATGGTCGAAGATGAAAATCTTCCGTGGGATCACGACTCCCACGGCGTATAGTATTTAAATATGAGATGTGACTCAGTTTTATGTGGGTGAACGTTCGGTTATTCTTTAGTTGCGTTCCAGCAGAAGTGAAATGTTTCTCCGTGTGGGAGTCGGAGGTTGCTGATTGTTTTTCTATTCGCTTTTATACTAGGCCCAGAGGGACTACTTTGGTGCCCACACGTATGAGCTGCTGTCAAACCCGGGTCATTTCATCCACACCAACTGGACAGGCCACGGTGGAAACGTTTCCTCCTCATCCTACAACGCTTAAATACCTTCTTCTTCTTCTTCACTCAAAAACACACAGAAGACATGTTACACATTCCATGTTTATAGAATTTCAGAGAATATACCGGTATAACACGGCCACTCCTAAAATAAAAACATAGCTTTTACCCCTCAAAGATTTTCTGTGCAAGAGAAATGAAGTGTCGATTCCATCTGGATCTTAACATTTTCCTGGCTAACAGTCTCGTGTCACGTTGCACCCAGGGTTCACCGTACGAACGCTGGATTAGGGTGACCTGTTGCACTGCACTGTACTAGGACAAATAAAGATGGCAATCCCTCTATAATTAGCTTGTGTGTGTCTTAGTCTCCGAGTGTTGAAGACAAGGTTCCCCTGCGTTTGTGTGTAGCGCTAAAGTTGGCAGCATGGGACGAGAGCAGCTTGTATAGATGTATCAGATCAAAAGGCCTGCATGCTAGAAAGCACGGAGCTAATCGGTGTGCGTGAATGTTTCTAATGCGCAGATAAATACACGGTTAAAACATTACCAAAGCATCGAAGTCGAGGGCATTCAGAAAAAAGTGGGAAATTGCCACATTTGTCCATTTCTATTAAAACTGAGGTTTTCCCATACGCCCATTGTTTCAATGATTGTCCAGCAGGAGGCGCTAATCACAATGCATTTTATTTACATTGAGACAACAGGTGATTAAAAGTTCAGATATTTTATTTAAAAATGCAGTACTAAAGTACGCCCATACATAAAGTGAACTGCTGGCCCGTCCACATGAAGTTCCACTGAATGCCACGACGGTCAAAACAAAGGGTTAAATTATTTTGAGGCCAGTTATCAGTGATCGTTGAGTTACACGGAATAAAGAAAACACCAGCAGAGAATCATGCTCAGAGCTTCAGACATGATCCCATCCGTGAATACGAACAGAACCACAAACCGCCAGAACGGGATCCGCTGAGAACTTCCTCGCAGGACGGTCGGAGCTTTAAGAGATGCAGAGAACCTGTTTCAGGACTAGGGGCATTCACACAGCAATCAATCCCATTGTTGGTTATTGCCGGCGCCCAAATCTGTCTTCGGTGTCTCCCAACCTGGATTCAGATGAAAACCTGGGCTGTCCGTGTCCAAGGTCCCTAAACGTGTGAATCAAAGTGTTGGCAGTTCAATGAATGTAAAAGACAAAAAGAAATCACCGTCAAGACTGAACCGTACCGACTCAATTCAGTTTTATTTCAGGCTTCCCTTTAATTCACAAAACATAAAAAAGACATTCATAACCACTTCAAACACAAACTTTCACCACATCAATCTCTGGGCTCACTTGCAAACCTCACACTTTCAGTGCCCCCCCCCCCCCGACCCCTCCCCACACAGACTGCAGCACAAAGTCACATTTTCACACGGAGGGTGGTAACAGGGAGAAAATAAAAGCACAGAACTAGACACAGCATCCACATCAAAACAGATGGCAGGAAGAAGCTACGAAGGAATACAAATACTCGGAACACTCGACATTTCTGTGTTTTTGAAGAATTAAACTCGATAGGTACGATGAGAGAAAGCAGAGACCACAGGGATCTAAGGATGCAACAGTGTCCTCGTGATGGCCGTTAGGGACACACTCGTACTTCCTTCTTCCTCTCACACTCACAGAGCCACAAGTTCTTCAACTCTTGCAGGCATGTGTCCCTTCAAATGAGATTCCCAGACAGTCCTTCTCACTCGTGCTTCCTAGCACTCCCGTTCGCTCACTCTCACTCGGTCCAACATCTATCCCACTCACTGAGCTTGGAAACCGACACGAGCAGACAGGATTTCTTAATCCGTAAAAAGAGGGGAGAGGAAGGAGAAAAAACAAAAAAACAACACCCACCGTCTAACACAGTAAATGCAGAGTGAAGCCGTGTTCTTTGATGGCAAAGCATTTACACATGGGACGAGGGGAATTGATACCAAGATCTGGCGAACATTGCTGCCAGTGAGGCGCTTCCTCCCGGGAAATTGGGAAAGACTTGGTGAACTGTAGAAGAGATTTTCATGAAGGCGTTTCCAAAAGATGTCGAAGGGAAAAAAGGTAGATTCAATTTACTGCAGACACACTTAATAATATAAAGGCCATTTTACGAGTGGCGCCAGGATATTTGTGCACGTTCATAAATATTTATCTAGCATGCACAATCTTCTCAAAAACAAAGGAGGGAGCGTGGCAGTCCCCACTAACGAACTCTCCACCCATTCAAAGCATGACTACCAGTCACACGCGAGTATAAAGTTTCTTAACAAAATAAAAGGCAGATTATCTTTAAATAATAAAATAAGGAGTTCCCCCTGTAGGTATACTTACCAGATTAACCTAACAGCGACGGAAACGGTCCCCTAGAAGCTGTCTACATTCCCCAACTAGAAGACTTGGACTCCATAGCGTTGCCAAAGCCGGAGCTGAAGCCGCTGCTGGAGGCGGCGTTCGTGCCTGCGGCCCAGCCGAGGCTAGCGGAGCTGGGGCTGCTGTAGCTGGTGCCAGCCGAGCTAAAGGTCTGGTCCCGGGTCGTGGTCGTCGTGCCTGCTGTGGTGGTCAGACCCTGCTGGTTCGCCAGCATGCCCATCATTCCCCAACTGCTCTGCAGCGCCGCCTGAGCAGCAGCTACCATTGCCGGGTTAAGGCCGAGAGCTCCAAAATTAACCCCCCCGCTACCACTGCCTAGCCCACCGCGGTTACTGCCGTAGCCCTGACTGAACCCCCCTGCCCCAAAGCGCCCCCGATCCATCATCTGCCTACTAATATTGTGTTTGGGCTCGGCATTGGAGATGTGCACACTGACACCCTTGATGATCAAGTCCTCTCCACACAGCGCTTGGGCAACCTGGGGGGGGGGGGGGGGGGATGGAATCACTGCAGCGATTTTAAACGTCATCAAATCTTAAACTAATTTATGAAAGAATCTCCACCTGGTCGTCGGCAAATGTGACAAATGCAAATGCCCGGAAGGGTTTGGGGATGAAGACATCGGTGACTTCACCGTACTGCATGAAGTACTGCCTCAGCTCATCGGTCGTCATGTCCTCTGTACAGCGGCCAACAAAGATTTTACGGCTCCGCATGGGCTCATCGGGAAACGCCTGACGGGACGAAGCACAAAGTTTTTAAAGTTACGTTTCTACTGTAGGGGAATCCATCTTACAGACTCATCCTTGAAAGAGAGAGATGAGCTGAACGGACACAGCAAAGGTCTTTGGTTACTCTCCACAAGCATCGACGCCCGCGTACCTTTGAGTTTGGTAGTTTGCAGTCGCACCAGCGACCGTCGATCATGTGTCTCTGAGTCACCACTTTGGCCTGCGTCTCGTACTCAGTGAACCGGACGAAACCGAACCCCTTGGAGTTGCCAGTCTTTGCGTCTCTCTTCACCTGGAGGGAACGCAGACAGAATCTAACTTCAGCTACCATTTTAAAGTAAACAAGTAATCCTAAAATGTGATCAAATCTGCAGCTAGATTAGTCACTACCTGCACCATGATGACTTCTCCAAATGTAGCGAAATAGTCTTTCAGATCTTGTTCTGTCGTTTTCCAAGGCAGTCCGAGGACAATGAGATCCGACGTCTTCTGAAATCCCCTTTTTACCTTCACAGCCGAGGAGGCATCTATTTCTTCCATCTTTCTCTTGTTATCTGTGAAGAATAAAGAGATGACAAGGACTCAATCATATGTAAACACAAATCCTGTACTGCTGCTACTTATTGGTGATGGTGACCCAACATCTCTCTGGAATGGAAACAAGAGGCC
The DNA here is from genome assembly GCF_040956055.1 of Brachionichthys hirsutus. NCBI lineage: Eukaryota > Metazoa > Chordata > Actinopteri > Lophiiformes > Brachionichthyidae > Brachionichthys > Brachionichthys hirsutus. The sequence goes on from NC_090898.1 coordinate 8,452,224, forward strand.
AGATTCAGCCTTTCCTCACTTTGTTTGTACGTTTTGTTTCCTGCGTCTGTTTGTGATGCAGTTGCGTTCGCAATAATTTCGCTGTACATTTAGAATAATGAGATCAGATCTCAAAGTTAAGGACAGCAGATCCTAATGAACATATAGACAAGAAAAACAATGCCTGTATGTTGAACAAGGATGCTTTCAATCACAGCGAATATAGTTTACATCAGTAACTGTGAATCCACACCTTCCATACCTTTGGGGTAATTGACGACATACACCAAATTGCCCCAGTCGTTCTCCGGTGCATGCAGGATACCCTCCAGCAGCCGGACCCCCCTCATGCACTGGGACTCGGGGTTCCTGTACCGCAGCCCGCACGCCCCTGGAAACTGTGCCGCCACCGACGACAACAACACCGTGCCGTCGTCTTCCGAGGGGATCTCCATGGGCTCCTCGCTTTCATCCTCAGCCACACGAATGTACAATTCTGACATGGCTCTGAAAGGTCCAACGATGATCGAATGAGAATCAGCTGAAAGAGCTCACGTTCCTAATGGACACTCTTGTGATGAACACGAGTCTGTAAGCGTTGCTCCTTCTACAAGTTTATTTTCGTTAGCCGAGCGACGCAACTTCAATGCAATGGCAGTCAAAGGCAGACAAATTAACGGCTCAGACAGAATCAGCCACTTTCCCACGGTTAATAGCTTCCAGGCATAAATACCTTAGATTAGGCGTTCTTCTCTGCAGACAGCACGCGTAAACAAGTTAGCTACCTAGCTAAGAGGCTAGCAAACTCAAGACAGCTGGAAAAAAAATAACTACCTAGTTTTGTTTTTAGTGACAACCGATATGCTGGTCGTCCTCTTGTATCCGATCACGTGTCAAAAATAACTCCACTTAAAAGACAAAACCGATACGTAATCTTTCCCGGTAAATTTACAGGACGAAATAGTCGGACAAAAGTGAATATTTGCAAAGCTACACTGCTAACCTCTCCAACCTCATGCTAGCTAACAAAATGGCTGCGCGGCTTGACGAGATGACATCATCTAGTTGGGCGGGCACAATGTTCATTTTTGTAGGGATGTCGAACATTTTAATTAAAATTATTTTGTCAGTAGTTTCACTGAAGGTGACAGACTATCGTTTAACTTGTCAACGTCCCTGTACAACGTTATGTAGTGAGATTAATTAATCATGTAATTTTTTACGACCTGAAACAAACAAAGTCGAGAATTCTGGATTCACCTCGGGATGGGACGAACAACGCTGGCGCGTCGGCACCGTGTCGAGTGCGCAAGCGTGAAACCCCGTATTGGTGCGCGTATCGCTTTAACAAAAACCCACGTGACCGGATACAGGGTTTGTGTCGTTCGGATGTTCCGCGCCAAAAAGGAAACAAAATGTATCGACTTGTTGCGGGTTCGTTGATGGAGATCACGTTGTTTGCTGTCCCTACTGGAGTTCCGCTTTGCTCCCGTTCATGGATCGTTCTCGGAAATGTGTGAATGAATCCATTTTTAGTGTTATTTCATATGATTGAACACTTCGGTTAACAAAATCGCATATAAACATTTTAACTCTGAATCTTATTACATACAAATTTGCTATATTTTACATGCCAATGCCAGTAATTTAATATTAGTTTTATTGGTATTGTTAAATGTCGATGATTTATGTACCAAGACCGCAAGGGCTTTTTTGAAATTCTCCTCTTAGACAGGATGTTCGACTGTATTTGTACTGTAATACATGCCACTGTTTGACTGTACTTGTACTCTAACATTCTAAATATATTCATCATCATCATACATTGCATTTTCATTTTCTTCTTCAACACTGCTCATTCTGTAACTTAATTAAAATGATAGATAAAAGGACATTTAAGATTTAATTTTCAAAAGATGCCCAAGCAAATAGGTACCAAAATTACATTTGTAGTGTCAAATTAGAAAATTAAAATGCACTGCGGAAATGCTTTTTCATTTTAAAGTCAGAGATAATGCCACATGTTAAAGGATTACAAATACTTGATGCGAAGAAAATCAAAAACTGTTACTCCAGCTACCGGACAGGTTAAATGCACGATGGAACAGACATGTTACAGACGGTAACCGTCCGGTCCACTCCACCCCGCCCAGCTCCACTGCGCCACGCTGTGGTGGTGTAATTTGTAATCTGTTGTAAAATGTGAACAGGACCTGAGGTCTATGTTCCCATTATTTAATCAACACATTCTTATTTTACAATCCAAATACATGTTATATTATGAGATTTATCTTTTTTTTTTTATAAAGAATCCTTCATTTTGAACAATAATGTCCAAAGACTGTGGCTAAATGCAGAATATCTGTTGGGCATATCTTTTAGAGTGAGACACTCAATGAGAACGTATTAATGTGTCTATACAATGTAAAAGTATAGTACATAAAAATAAGCACAAGAATGCAGATGCCATTATATTCAAACTAGCGAAAATAATTTTTACGATAAACGTAACTTTATTGACGGTACAAATTTTGAGAATATTGAGGGGCAGGCATTTGTAAATGCAAGAACAGCTCGGAAAGCGATGTGACTTTTTTTTATATACGGTGATGAGGCAGTTGTACATCTTGAACTTTGAGGTAAAGTGTTTGTCATGTTATGTCAATCACAAAATATCGTATAACATTGAAAAGTCCACACAGGAGACAAAACCCAAGGCTCGTTTTCACTTCTTGAAATTACTTCACATTTCCAAAATAATTCACAATTCAGGGAAAAGCAGAAAATGACAAGCATACATGCTATATTCCATTCACACACATATCTTTCTACTTATCAAACCAAGTGCATTTTTAGATGTACATTTTTCCAGCAGTTTCAAGTATATTTTTGAACAGAAAATTCAATTAAACTACAAAGCAGCAAACCCACAAGAACAAAAATAGAATACTGAGTTTGGTCTCATTCGTGTTCCCAACATTGACATTATCAGATAACACCATACTGTAGCAATAAGGTTTTTGGGTGCTATAAATAAGCAGGAGGTAACATTTCATAGACTTGAGGAGTATGCTGGATAAGATTTGGGATATAGCTGATTAAATACACCAAGGCTGAAACAAACAACACTAAATAGATAATCACAATCAATAACTGTGCAGATCCAATCTGATTTGTCAATATATTTTTAAATAAATCTTTTTTTAATTTTACTTACATTATGCAAATTGTGTAAAATCTCAACTGCTGAATGTAAAACCACAAAAGAATTGCAGCACACTTGCGTGTGGACCATAGAACCAGTGCAAAGCTGTGGAATTCGATAGAAGGCCAGCTCTGTTCAAAATGTGTCGGCGTCGCAACTGAGGTGATCAGTTACTGTTAACATGATGCAATTTATCAGTGCAGTCATACAATTGCAGAAATAAATGTGTACAGCCATTGGTTACTTAGGCAAAGATGTTAATATATAAGCAGGAAACCCAAAAGTGCACTCCTGTATAGGCGTAGCACGCCGGGCCGAGTCAGTCAGGTTCTTGCTGTACACACACGGCTCATGGTCTGATCTGCACCAGGCTTACTCTAAGGTTCACTTTAAAATCCATACGATAATTTGAAACCTCAGGTTCACTTCCTTCATGATTTTGCTTTGCCCTGATAGTCTCGCCGTGTAGCTGCAAACAGTCTCTCTTCTGAGGCGACCTCACACACTGTTGAACCGTGCTGTAAACAATGTATTCCTACAGCAGAGCACTACTGCAGGAGTTAAGGCAGGCATAGGCAAACTACGGCCCGTTGGGCTTTTTAATCCGGCCCGCCGAACTTGTCCAAATTATATCATTAAATTTAATTTAATATAATTAAACCTCATTCATTTTACCTTTTCCCTATAATTTGTACAATGAGCCGTGTATATTCATACTTTGTTACCTGTAAAATGCCAAATCCATTCATGTAATGGCTTTTATATCTCATTTAGATTAGTTCACACAAACACTCCATCCATCTGTTCCTGGCCCGGCCCCTCTGTCAAATTTTAAAACCCATTGTGGCCCGCGAGTCAAAAAGTTTGCCCACCCCTGAGTTAAGGCAATCCTTTTCTGTGCTTCGTCTGTGATGAAACCTCCCAAACTCAGAGGCACAAAGCTCTCAATGCATATTAAACTGACCTGACACACTACTTAAAACATCCTCTGCAACCACAGAAACAAAGCTCTCAGCACGCACTAATCATACGATACATTATTTGAAATGCTCGTGCTTTTCTAAGCAGCCTGTGTATACAACATCTCCAAAGTGCTAGCTAAATCACTTAGCAAAAGATGGCTAGTCAAGATTTTGAGCACCAGTTCCCTTCTATTTTTTATTTTTTTTAAGTTAAGAGGAAATCCCCACAGAAGGCACTTTTGAAGCAAAACCATTCGTTTTGCCAGATGAACTGATATGGGAGTGAAGTCAATCATAGAATGTAATTTGCCTCCACTACACTTAAATAATAAATAATCTCACAATAAAACCACAAATCTTTTTACGGACGCTTGGGATTTAAAGTAACTCGTCTGGTGCAGAACAAACATGAGCCCACAAATGAAGAAAGCAGCAGACCCCTTTCCTTATCGATCCACTGTCCGCTATATCTTCAGCCCACCTGATGCTCTCCACGGCTGAGGTGAGACAGGAACTCGTAACGGTCGTGGCTGTGGTGGCCGCAGATGTTGCACTCAAAGGGTTGGTGGAAGCCGTGACAACCCATATGGATGGTGAACATAACATGGTCCAGGAAGAGAATGCGACAGTGCCGGCAGTGGAAGGAATCCACAGGCCGACCTTCCCTGTCTAACACCTGCATAGGCTCCCTGGCGGAGAGGAGTGAGCCGTGGCTCCTCTTCACTATGACAGGGGGCGCAGGAAATGCTCTACCCCACTCTGAGTCCGAGTCTTTGGCCTGGCTGGGGCTGGGGCTGGGGCTGGAGGTGGGGTGGCTGCGGGGCAGTGCTAGGGTTTGGAAGTGGAGGTGGTGGTTGTTGGAGGTACTTGTCAGGGCTGTAACCCTTGTGCTCTGCTCTTCTGCTGTGCTTTCTGTGTCTGTAGAGTCAGGGCAGCCGTTGGGCGAGGTGGTGTGGCTATGAGCAGAAGGCTGGTTGCCGTGGCTTTCACCTGCCTCCCGTCCTGCCAAGCCGAGCGGCTTTGCTTTTGGCCAACCTCCACCACGGGCTTGGGCACCCTGAGGAGTCAGGCGGCTGTTGATGGAGCCCATAACTATGCGTAGCTCCGACAGGAAGGCAGGATGAAGCTGAGACAATGCAGGTCGCTTGTGGTTCTCGGTTTTTCCTTGGTCACTTTGGAGATTTGATCCCAGCAGGCCAACGGCGTCCCCGGCAGGCTGAGACATCATGAGGTCCCCCTCCTTCTCAGAGCCAGAGGACAATTCATAAGGTGCTTCAGGCAGGTCAAAATGCATGTGCTTTTCACCTATGTAATGGACATAGCAGTAATAAATAACAATTAGAATGTCAGGTTTCTGATTTAATTTGCTCCATCTGGTCCATTTTCTTAAAGAAACACGGACCAGTTGTCCCCAGATTGACAACAGAAATCTGGCTTGTCTTTATGATGCCAGATGAAGATCGTGTTGCTTTATTCTTTATCAGTCACTTATCGAGTTAAAGATGAATCATAAATATTATATAAAATAAACTAGAAAATAGTTTAATAGGGATTGTCTTCTAGATTAATGAGAACTCACCCAAAAACTTCTGTGGTGTAGACCTCTTGCGTTTGGTGATGCTGTTTGTCAGTCTATCCACAAACTGGATTTTTTTACTGGATGACTGGAGCACAGGTTTAATAATCACCTCCATATTTACTGATTCTTCATCTGCAAAGAGAGATAGAGAGTGGCTAAGTCATTGCCTTTTTAAAGATGTTCAATTTCATTCATGCAATCTGTATTTCCAACTGTGTTCAACAGGAAGTTTGTGTGGCGTATTACTTTTTGCTGTCTGTGTGCTGACTGCGGCCTGGCGGTCCAGACTCTTCAGACAACTATGGCAGCGATCCAGATGTTCTTCCAGTGTGTTCTGTTGTTTGAAGCTGCGACTGCAGTAGCTGCACTTGAAAGGTTTTCCAACGGTTGGGGAAGAAACTGTAAATAAATTAAGAGAAACAACTGTTTGCTTTATTCAGACGCAGACAAAATTGAAACATTTCACCCAAGACAATAGATATTGTTGAATGAACCAAAAATTGGCACATAATGTGGTTTTGTTTATGCGAGGGGATTTTTTTAAATAAAATATTTATTGCTTGTTAGGCAGGTTTAAAAGCGTGGATCCCCCCATTTATCGGTAATTACTCTATGTAGCTTGCAGATCTCGACAGAACGCCTAAACCCTTCACCGCAACATTTCATTTGAGGAGTTCATCGGAAACACTGACGTCAAAATGCTGAAATCCATTTTGCAAGAATTGTTTCTTCGCAAAAAAAAAGAGCCTACGAGACCCATTGAGATCGACCATGCTTACTGTAAAAAGCATGCATGTGAAACAGTTGAATTGAAAGCACTGACAGGATTTCCTGTTTTCAAAAACTGTTAAATGTCATATTTTGTTTTCAGGCCTATATTTCCACTAAGCTCCTCAAAAGGGGACGGTTCTAATGAAGCACCACTTCTTAACGATTGCTATAGTTTTATGCATTATTTCTCATCACAGTACGGATTGATATTGTTTGGGGGAAATACATTTAACAACAAAAATGTCCTCATGGCATGTGTCCGATGTGTGAGACACTGCTGAAATGCACATAAGCTTACGAATGTACCTGCATGTGTCCGTAGATGTCCAGCGAGGGCATCTCTCCGGCGACAGGCGTAATTACAAACGGGACATTTGAAAGGCTTCTCTCCTGAGTGCAGCTTGATATGGCGCAATAAGTTCCCCTTCTGGGTAAAGGAAGCCCCACACTGGTTACACTGGAATGGCCTTTCACCTGTGAATACACGGACAGTATTATATTACCTCTATATATTAGTATTTGAATACATTTTGTAACTTTTATTTATTTTTTTACCCGTGTGGCTACGCTTGTGCACCATCAGCACGTTGGGTCCAATGCAGATCATCCCACACACTTCACACTGGAGCTTCCCATTGGGCAGTCGGATAGGTCCCGGTGAAGCAGATTTCGAACTCGCCACCTCATTGTAAACGCTCGTTCCGTCTGTTCCAGCGGCGGCATACTCTGTGCTGATTTCTTCCATGGGTTCCCCTCCGTCATCCTTCCTGCTTTTGTCCGTGACAGCCGCTCTGTTGTCTGTCTGCGGAGGAACTGGTGACTCATCGTCGCTGCAAAGCTCAACCTTAATGGAGTTTGCTGTATAGAGAGAATGAGTGGAAACGTTCATATACAAACTATTTTAACCTAATTAATGAAAACTACATTTTGGAAATGTTTCAATTACCTTTCAGGACCTTTGCACAGAAATGGCCCTTGTAAAGTCTGAGTGATCTCGGCGTTAACACAGAATCTAAGAGGGGCTCTGCTCTGATTACTTTGGATGCAAGGTCTGCATTTGACGCAGCTGAACCATAACGTTCCTGCCTAGGTTGCCTTGAAAATAGGGTCAGGCTCTCCGAGACTGATTTAGAATGGTTGCTAGTGGGAAGAAAATTTGTTGCGACTTCTGTTCAAGTTGGAAATGTGAAAGAAAAAAAACTCCAGTTTCATACCTATGCTGACAACATGCAAGGCAGAAATTAAAAAAACTGGACTAAAAAAAGAAGTTACAGTAGACTCTGAATTTGACTTCAATCCACAAATCAAGCAGGTGAATAAAAGCAGATTTGTATTACCAAAAAAAATAATTCCAAAATAGGCCAATCCTATTCCATTAAGATGATGAATATCTTTCTGCTTTCAAGTCAAATTGAACCAATCTCCAAAAGCAGTCAAATCAAAAAATCTTATTCAGCTCCTGCTTTAATACACAAACTTATACACATTCCAAGACTGTGGAACACCCTGCCGATACAAGCTAAAGATAATGATAATAATTCTATATTATTATAATTACTGTATAGCATAACTGTAATGAATACTTCAATATAGGCCATATGGCCACAATGAACTACAAATTGCAGCATGAAAACTGACCGCTAAGGGAGCGATGTGGTGAAGATGGCTGACTGTTTGGTGATCGCACTGAAGGGCCCTGCATCCCACCATAAAACTCCTGTTCTGTTGATAACTCTCCGCCATTGCCTGAAACAAATACCCCCTCCTTGTTCAGTAAACACACTGTACAGACTTGTATACTAGTTCTTCCTTCAAGCTTACCTTGCGCACACAAGGAACCATTGCAGTCATGAGAATTCATTCTCTCACAGATTCCTTAAAAAAGAAATTGCAAATATTATTGTTTTCCACTCCCACTCATATTAATCCAATCAGACCGAATGTAACAAATTAGGCACCCAGAAAGTTTAAATATAACCCTCTGACACTAATTATACAAAACATACTTACCAGCGGTTCGTTGGTACAATAATAATGTGAGGTAATCAATAGTTTTATGGTTTCACTTCCAAGTTCTTTCTGATAAGTTCGGTGTCATGAACTTATCTGGTAAATTTTCGTTCTGCTATTTCTGTATCACAAGGATTCTTCTGTACTGTTGCCAGAAAATGAATACGAACAGCTCCACATTTATAGAACGCTAATGGGGTGTGGAGGAGGAGTTGAAATTACCGTGGGTGGACAAAATAGCTCGAAGACTTTGCACTATGCTGCAATCGAGTGCTACACTCCCACACGCTGCCCTTGATTGGAATATCTGACATAATATCAACAAAATTCAACATCAAGATAAAAACTAATCAGGAGGAAAATGCAAAGTCTGGAGAAGATGAAGAGAGGTAGAGATGGAAATAATATTAAGTGAGTAAAAATAATAATAATTCTACATCTCCATTTCATATGTTATCAAATCAGCGGTTTGCAAACTTTTTCAGCAATGCTGAAAAAGCAATGCTCCTACATCGAGGCTCGAAAAGTTCTCTCAACAATTCTTATCAATCAGTCTTTAATGTTGTAAAAATAATAATAATATAATATTGTGAAATAAGGAGTGTTTCTTAATAATATTAACAAATATAATGCATGGAATTTTTTTAAAATCTAGGGACTCAGTATCTCTGATCCTGTCTAATCTGGATTCACCAGATTAAAATTAAGATAATGATTATTTTTTGATGAGGTTTGGATGAAATAAAGGGGATTCTTGGTGGATGTATGCACTCTACTATACAAGCCATAGTCTGAATATTACTGAACTGAATATCGGCACAATAGCATCACCAATCGTTTGTTGTTTTTTTCTTCAAAACATCAAACAACAACAAATTATGTTGAATTTTTTATTTTTATTTGATTTTTATTAGATGTGTGTTTTCTTGACATTCTTTTCCATCATATTATTGTTGCACATTCACTATTCATGCATACTAGGCTATAGAATAGATAGTAGCCATGTGGACTCCAACGCTGGTGCTGATCAGTTCCATGCAACGTATCGATTTTAAATTAAATGGCCACAGTTCAGGTATCGCTTATATTGAATTTCACGCTGTGGAAAAAGATGCGAGAGAAATGAATGATTCCATCCAGATGTCGCACCTTTTGTTCAAATGGATGTTCTTCAATCGCGAGACTGTGACGTAAGCGAGGGGGCGGAGAAACGCATAGCAGGGCAAAATGAATCGAGGATTGGACGCGCGTTGGGAGCAACAGGCTGTGATGTAGCGGCGAGACGCGCCAGACGCGCCAGACGCACCAGGGCGATGACACTAAAAAAAGGGACGCGCAAAGGCGCAGATTCCTTGTCTGGCTCTGCTTTCTTGTCCGATATGGTCGAAAACACATTTACAAATGACTGTCACGCGCCTCCATCCGTGCGTGTGTCTATTTGTTTTAGCTGCGCGGTGGATTTTGGTCTCATTCCGGCTCCAAGGAGCTCGTAAGACGGTCGCGGCAGCGGCGAGACAACACGGCGGAGTCCAAAGTGTCCGCGTAACGCGGCTGTCACCGAACATCGTGCCCGAGCCATACAATTGTCTCTCATGCGCCGTTGCTATGGCACCCGACCACACGACAAATGGCATTCAACCCCACCAACTATTCAAAAACATGCCGTACTTCCAGAATCTCAATCGATCGAAGGTCTTACCGAACGCCGCGGTGACGCGCCTCTCCCCCCCTGCCCAGCGGCCGGTTGACGTTCCCCTCCCTATTAGCTGTTTGTTTTCCCGAGCGACGACAGCATCTCCGGGAATTTTTTTTTTTTTGCTTTGCTTTTTTTTTTTTTTACCTGGGATTCCCAAACAACTTCCGGGCCCATGCTGGGATACAGACCCAATAATTGTACTACAGAGCTCCTGATTCGGTGATTGTCGAATGCATCGATGCCCTCGCTCCGAGGGACAGGTGGCATTCATGTGACAGATCCGACTTCAAAGGAGCACACCTGGCCCAAAAGGAAGACTTCAGATGGCCAAAATAGCTTTTATGAGAGATGCTGGTGACAAGAGGATGAGTCAGGTTGTTTTTATTACAGTGTTTTAATTCAGGAAGTGTTAATAGCCAAGATATCTTCCGATTATAATTATTATTTTAATGTATTTTCTTTGTACAATATATCTGTTTATCGTCTAGGCTGCACATACAGTGTGAGTTAGATGAATAAAGTGCCTTTTACTTTATTCATTTTCAAATGATTAATGATAGTTATTTGTGATTTCAAATCGTTTGGGTAGGTTTTCTTTGGTATGGGTCATATTATGGCGGGATTGGTGCTTGTACATTAATGCGTAAACTGAGCCCACGTCTACTTTCTAAACATTTCTTTTATTATTATAGGGTTGAATGACGACCAAGCATGTAAAAATAGATGTTAATTTTATGGTATGGTAATAGCCTATTACACCTGAAACACCACAAGGTGGCGGCACTCTGCTATTTGAGACGAGGAGCTAACACACCAATGATAATAACTACACAATGCAAGTACAGGGCATGGTCTTGTTTTATGTGCCAACAACAATAGAAAATACTGACTATAAAGCAATGTTGTGATGCGAAGGGCAACTATTTGAATCTACGTGGCCTGTGCCGTTGGAGAAGGACCTCATACGCCTCGTGGATCTTCATGAACATTGCCTCAGCATCCTTGCTGGGGTTGTGGTCTGGATGCCATGTCTTAGCCAGCTCCCTGTAGCTGCGCGTTATATCTTCAGGAGAGGCCTCTGCTTCCAATGACAATAACTGCAAGACAATCCATATGATAAATTATGACTACATACATATATGAGCCATATTAATATGGCCTTTAATGAGGTCTTTAATTAATGTCTGCTTACCTGCAGTGCCTCAATTTCTCTCTCAGTGTACTCGTGGAGCAATATTTGAAGCACCCTCCTCCAAGTCTCTTCGTAATAGCCCCCTCCAGTAATGAAACAGAACAGCCGATATGGCATCAGAAGAATGTACTCCAACACATTTCTGAGCCAAGGCAGGAACCACAAAACATCCAGCAGTGCGGCTACACAGTCAGACAGGTAGTAGAGTGTGGCTGTTGTGTTGTGGAAAACACAATAACCCACTGGAGCAGAGAAAGCCAGCCAGGCTAGACCGAGCCTGTAAAGCCGTGGACCTGGACAAAAGACAGAAATAAATGTCACTGAAATTAACCTTGAAATCGTGCTATCTGGGAAGGTTAATGTCATATTTGTGTAGCTAATCTCACCTAGTTCCTGTGTGTGTCCAGATGTTTCTGGAGGTTTAAAACCACGGTACTGCGCAGCAGTGACGCTAGCACCCAGGCTTATAGGCAGAGGGGACAAGGTACTGCCGTAAAATAATGCAGAAATTAAGAGACAAGTAGTCAATGTTTTTTGGAGATTTGAGGTCTGGTGGCCAGCAATAGATACCAGATGTACCCCTGCACCCACAGATAAAGGCAGAACAATCAAGTAGAAGAACTGAAGGGAGTTCAGTCCAATCAGAGCAATGGTGCCAAAGTAGATTCCAACACACACCTGCCCAGCAAATCTGACAGGGCTTACAGGTGGTGGGACCACTGAGGGGGGTCGTCTTCTCTTTTTCTCTGTATCTTGATTTGCCTCATGAACATACGTAGGAATACGAAAGGCCTCTCTGACCCAGCCAAACCCAAATCCTCCCAAGGTGAACATCCATAACAGAGCATGACTGTCTCTCCCTAAATACAAATGGTGAAGGCCCAAAGGCCCGCCTAGTGCCCAAAGGGCATAGGCTACCCTTTTGCTTTTAACCATTTTCGGTGTCAGTAGATCATTCCTGGGACAGGTGAGTATTTCTCTATTGTGATGAGTGCCTGCAACGGAAGAAACAGAAAACTCTAGAATTAAATCCAAGTCAACATTATGAGACGTTATGAGTTCTTGGCAAAGGTTTTTCTTAAATACATTACCTTAATTTATTACTTTTCAAAGAGTTTATTCTGTTAACATTTCAGGATATACTCGTTGTCATACCTATTTTTGCTGTTTGTAATGAATTAAGCTAATATATCTTCAAATCGACTTTGTACAATGCCATATTGATTTATTACAGCTATTTTACTAACTTTGCATCATGCTCCTGTCCACTTATATCAGTTTTTCTATTTGATTGCAGACCTGTGTCATTCCACTAGCTGACACTATGATCCATGTGCAGCTGGTTTCTTGTTCAGCACAGTCAAAGGGATATTTAATCTCTGTCACCCAATCCGTGACTTTTAAAATAAATTATATACAATGAAATTATTCTTAGCTCATAATGGACATTGTCACTTAAATCATTACGGGGATTACAGTGAGCTGCGTCTCCATGTTCTTGTGTGAAAACATGTCATGTTACGGAACGTCAAACATTGAAATGGTAATCACTAACCTTTCTTTATAAAATAGGCAAATCCATACGTAATATAAAGTCTGTATGAGACTGACACTTCAACCGGTTTACTTTTTTAACTTCATTTTAAACCTTGGTCTACTTGATTTTGTCAAATAATAACTTACTTACACAATTTCAATCCTGTCCTTTCCGTTCACGAAGTTGCTGCATATCATTGCAACAGTTGGACTTTGGATCATTTCAGTGAACTCTCGCTGTGGCTGCAGAGCAACCTTCAGTCCCCCTGATCAACCGAGACAGTGAGGAAATGATCTGCTTTGAATTGACACAAATGCTTCAAAAAGTGCCTTCATTTGTTCTGCATATTTTTTTTGACTATTTTATTCTGAAGATCCAAGAATTATTGTGCTTTTTCCGTTTTTATGTTTTCTAACTTTTTTTTTTATCACTTTGTGCAGATTTCTTAATTTAAAGCACTTGTAAAGCTTCATTTTGTAAAGTTGCCATTCAAATAAAATTATTATTGTTATTGGCATTATTATTATTATTATTATTACCAATCTTATTATTGGTAAAAACACATCTGTTGCACTGAGATATGGAAGCTGTTCGTGGTCGATTGGGCTGATGAACAATGTTCCCTCTAATTGTTCATGCATCTGAGCAAACACACAAACTCCCTGAACAGTCCCTTGGACAACTTTGAGCAACATCATAATAATACATTTTATTTTAAACGAACTTTACATTTGAAAGCAAATCTCAAAGTGCACAATAGTATAAAAATAAATAACATAAAAACAAGCGATAAAATCAACAAATAAAACAGATAAAATCAACAACAAGTACTGTGGGACCGCGAGAGTCCTGGAACTACGATTACAAAGGCGCAACGTAGGATTTAAGCTGCGCGAAGACCGTATCAGCTGTGCGTAATTACGCACAAGCGCACCTTAGAGGGAACGTTGCTGATGAGTACTCGATGTATTATTTTTATTGTTTATCTGTATACCTCGCGCCCCTCCCTGAGCGGCTGGCCCCGCCCCCTGCCGGACCACGCCCCTATTGGTTTATCAGCGCTGGGTGAAGCTAAACGTTAGCTCGGCTGTCTGAGCGCAGTCCGGTCCGGTACTCCGGTTAGCAGCGGGGGAGCGACCGGAGCCACAAGAGGATGAAACGTGTTTAAACCATTTAATTCCCCCCCCCCCCGCCCCTCCGCGCGTTTACGCCTGAGGATACTGCTATGCTTTCGGAGGATGGAAACGGACGACGTGTCGGTTAGAGAGCAACTTTTCCACAACCGTGTCCGGGAGACCATCGTGAGTAACGCCGGGCCGCCACAATGCGCAAATATGCAGATCGATTTAACAAATGCGTCCTTTCGTTACGGCACCTAATTTGCATGTGCTAGTTTAGCGAGTAAAGTTTGGGTTTTTTTGGTTTCTTGCGTGACTTGGGGATAGTTTAACACTCGTGCGTAAAGTCACCAGGGTTGGACCGCCAGTATGTGTTTAAATAAAACTATACTTTATTACATTGACTTTATTTCGCAGTCAATGCCTTGGGCCGGTTGTGATGACCTTTGACCTGGATGTCAGAGCGAGCTTTATTTTCTCTCTGCAATGATTTGGACATTTTATGAGGACAGTTTCACTGCGACTAACGTTATACTTTTAATGACGCGTTAATTTACTCTTTTATCCAACTCCAACAATCTGTTGAACTTCAGACTTGCCATAAAGTGCAGATTAGGTACAGCAAGTCACATTATACTGACCTTTAACCCTAAAAAGTTACAATCAAATGTCACATGGGAAGCTCATTTCCCAAGATTGAATAAATTCCCACAACTTGTTGTGTGGGATTCTGTTTTGGAGTGATTTAGAAAGGACATAATGTCTGGAAAAATAAATAAATGGAGCATTCACTTTATCGAGGTCAAACTGCTACACAAACAAAGTTTGTGTAGGTTGGAAAGATCTCTTGCCAAGTCAACATATCGAGATACCGATCTACCTGACATCCTCGTCAAACAAAGGAACTATTTTTGGCACGTGTAAGCGCATCCATCATATTACAAGAAACTGCAGTATTAGCTGGTGTCAGATCCACGCAAGTGTTTTTATTTAAAATTTAGGAATAGATAATAGCGATAATTTGGCAGAAATTATACCAGGCTAACATGCAGGTCACAATTAAAACATATTTTTGTTAGGTTTTTGCATTCAATTTGTAGAGCTCTTAAAAGTGTGTATTCAGTGTGGTGGAAGATCAACAAGTATTGATGATTAATAAACCTTCATTGAAAATCAGCCTTGGAAAATGAGGACTGGGCAGTTTTCCCATTTGTATCGAGCATCACAAAATGTCAGCTTGTTGTGTTACTGTTAATTTGCCTTGTTTAATATTGTGTGCTCTGCCGGCTGGACTTGTTACAGAGCGACAGCGAAACACAAATTCTTCTCACTTGATTTGTATTTTTTTTTAATCATCCATTTTTCATTCATTGTTTTGTCCTCATGACTCAACCAACAAACTGGATTTGCAGCTGTTGCTAGTTGTCTCACTAAATGATCAAATATTGAATGATGCCTCTTGACCTAAAATACAAAGCTGTCCACTTTTCTTTAGATAAAGATGGCGTTTGAAGTTAATTCCAGCTGTGGATTAAATCTTGAATGGGTTGCGTCCAGCCTGTTCTCTTGCATCTAAATGATGGCAGACATGCATTGTTTGATGATGCTCCAGAAATTGAGCAGACAAATATCCCCTGGATTCTAAATTATTTTAAACCCTCGCCTGTGTTCAGTCATACAAATGCAGCCCCTCATGCCGTGACTGCGTTTGTATTCTTCTCATGCAGCATTGTCTCAACCCACACCCACCTTTGCCGCCTGCTTTTCATAGTGTTACTAAATCGCTCAGCATTATTGATTATATGCAGGCTGCGCTGATTGGTTTGTCTGTATAGTCCATTCTCGTTTGCGATGGTGTTCTTATTAATGATCATTCACACTTTGACAGTAAATCCTTGTTTCTCAAATATTAACTGCAATATTATTTTATTCTGTATATCGATAGCCATAATGTCGCTCTGTTAGGAAGGTCTAAGCAAATCATTACTGCAAGTTATGCTGGAATGTGTCCAGTTTCTTTCCGATTTCTTGGCCGAGCAACAATTACTATCAAACGGATAACAAAGCTAGAAACACCAAGTTTGTTATTTTAACAGTTCTTATTTGTTTGGCATTGTATCGCTCTAGTATGTTGTCACTATTGCAGTTGTTGTTAGCTCGGGGCGTAACTTCTACCTGCATCATAGCTACCTTCCTCGTCCACGTATCTCTGAGCTGCCATGCAAATATTTCCAACAGAGTTGCGCTCCTGTTGACTTTCCTTTCATCTCTCACTCAGGCATTACACTCCTCTGTTGCCAAAGAGATTCTTTTTAAATTTCCAGCGGCATTGTTCTGTTGTCACTAGATGCTGGTTTCGTAACGCCCATCGATTGATATGCCTTTCAAGCAGCCACAACCGAATGCACCAACACACACAGTTGTTGGCTGATTCCAGAAAGGTGTGTTTTCTGCTGTGAAGGCTTTTTATTTATGTCCAGTTCTCTGTCCAAATAATTTTAGTGTCTTCATTTCCACTTGGTGGAGGAAAGCTCCTATTCGTAACTCCCAATGTGACTTGCAGACGTTCATTCATACTTTCCCTTCTTTCAAACTTTTTTCATTCTTCAAACTTAAAATTGTCATTGTAAACCGATGTGTCCACCAGTTTCCTTCTTAAGATGAGACATTCCGGTGCGTTTCTAATAAGTGATGAGCTTTTTGCAGGCTGTTCATTCTGGACGGGGGTCCATACATTTTCATTACATTAAGATGTGTTTTTTTTTTTAATCTCATGCAAGTGACTGTTCTCTCCTGTTGTATAGAATCATCTTGCATGTATTTACTTTGGGTGAAATGTCTAAAGCTTCGAGGACTATGTATTTCTTGATGAATACGTTGACCTTAATTCTGTTGCTAGATTTGGGTTAGTGTCTGACGGTAATCTTTACAAGCCGTATGGGGGGTGTCGGTCGCTGGTATTAACCCTTCTTTCTTTCGCGCGACCCTAATCCGTCCAAGGTCATCACTGTCCCCGAGTTCACTCTTTTGTTTGAATAAGAAATCATCTTCAAGATCAATCTGTCGCTCTTACTCCTGGAAAAATTGTGAATGGTTTTGCATCATCGCGTTGTAGCAAAAAAAACAAAAACCCATTGTGTTTGTTGTGTGTTTGAATCAAGTACTCAATCATTATGCTAACATTCATTGGTTTGTTTGGCCATCTGTCTTCCTCTTTTCATAGGATTACTTTAAAATGTATTTTAAAAAAAATAAGACATGGCCCACAGATGAATCCATTGGATTTGACATCATCATCCAGATACTTGTTTATTTCATTGTATTCATATTGGGATAACTTCTTAGATTATATGTGTGAATAAAAACTAATTGATATTGCCTTTACAGCTAGCAGACATTATAGCTTTATCTGGATCCAAGGAATCCAGACTGTTTAAATTTATAGGGGTTTTAAAACTTAACTACTTTGTGATAATTAAAAACAATACTATTGATTTGCTGTTCTGATCATATTTTAGTTGAAAATCTGCTTATTCATTTATGTGCCAAATTTGACTTCTCTCCAAAATTATCTGCTTGAAAAATTGCAATGTTCCATAAGGATCAATGGATTGCTTATTGGTTAGAGTGGACAGAACGTCTTGCTTACAAGGTGGTATTATCTATTTCTGATTAGCTGCTAAAAACGTTAAAGAGATGACATGTCTATTCTGGATACATGCTTAAGTGATGCAAGTTAAAAAAAATAGCCAAATAACTGTTCTGTGTCCCCTGCAGATTTGCGTGCTCCTGTTTACATGCCTTTACATCGTGTCCTACCTCATACTTACCCATTTCAAGAAAGCAGCAGAGTTTGTCACAGGTGAGTTTCATAATATCCCCTTCCTAGATTTTAATAAGCACAAAAACAAAGACTGCTCTGAGAGAAAGTTTCCTATTAAAGGTTCATGGAGAAATGCGGAGAGGGGAATTTTTAACTGCCAACAGGCAGTGATCACATCAGAATTTGCTCTTCTTCCCACACGTTACGTCAGACACATTTCTAACACGGTTTATTTTAAAATTATCATTTGATTTGGAGTCAGAAAGTGGTAGATGGATCCCCAATGGGGACAATCAGGTCTTAATAGGAAATGTTATCACATACTTTTCCCAACGTCCCATTCATTTTTTTTTTTTTTTTGCATATATATGTATATACCATTAGTAAATGCATATATTAACTAAGGTTACGTACATGCATATGTTCACCCTATGGTGCAACGTTAAGGCGAACCAATCCATGGATGGGTAATGTGTTACGTGACGTTACCCACCTCTTCCTGCAGTGTCCATGTGGATCGGGGTGGAGGAGACTTGTGGAATGTTGCTGCTGTAAAAACAGACTTGTGCTTTTGAGTTGCAGCTTGCTCAATAAACATTTCATTTTGATCTGATCAGATTTTTCCACGCTCAAATACAGCCAGTGTGATGAAAGTGGCTTCATTTGGGGTGAACTCTTACTGCGTTTAATGGCTTTTGTTTTCGAAACTAGGAACGATGTAAATAAAATATGCATGATCAACGCGATCACAAAGACCATTTACGTGATAACTCTTATTTTATTATTTTACGATTGCCACATACGCTGGATAAACGTAATTCTTGTGAGAACTGTGAGGAAACCGGCCTCCTTTGCTCATGACTATTATCTTTTCAGATTAATATCCCCATGCAGACAGAACAACAACAAAACTGAACTATGGAATTACGTTTGTGCTGCAGATCCCTCTGCAGCAGTGGGCTGGTCCGGCAGTTACATAATCCATCCAATAACCGGTCACTATTGAAACCACATGCATGGTTTTTTGGCATGACACTAAGCATTAGTATACTGTCATAAACTGTCTGTAGCAACAGCAAAGGAACGCTTGTGCCCTTTAGCACAAAGATAATTGTGCAATGACGTTCACAGGAGCTACTTTTGTCGTTGAAGTCCAGAACTGGTTTGTACTCGTCACGGTTCACCTTATTATAATGACTGACAGACTTTGCTCTTTTTTTAAATTTATTATTAAACTGTCCTCCTAACAGAACCGTCCTTGCTCACCACAACATAATTTATAATCCTGCATTTTTCTCTTCTCTTTTTCAGATGACGTTGAAGATGCCACAGTCAATAAAATAGCGTGAGTGATCGAATTTAAAATTCAATGATCGACTGACCCACAGCGTTCTTCCTCTCTCCCGGTATCTGATTAGTACTCTTGTGACTAGTTGAGCATGTACCTTAAATTCAACGTGCCTTGTAGCGTCAGAACGCCAGAAGCTGTAGTTTTATGGCTCTTTTTTTTGTGCAAGTATGTTGTTATGTAGCGGTTGGCCAGGATGGAGGCACGTCGGTGTCACTGTGCCCTTTGCCCCCCCCCCCCCCACGTGCTGGCACTGCATTACCTTATCCTAGCCTTTCACCCAGATGTGTTGTTTGATTAGAAACAAACGAAAAGGACATCACTGACTGCTTCTCTCTCTCTTCCTCCAGGCTGTGGCTGTGTACGTTCACTCTGTCTGTTGCAGTGTGCGCTGTGCTCCTTCTCCCCATCTCTATTTTGTCCAATGAGGTGTTGCTCACCTTCCCACAGAGCTACTACATGCAGTGGCTCAATGGATCTCTTATCCATGGTACATCTTTAATTAGCTCTCAACAATAAACCGCTAACAACTGTGGAAAACCTGTCGAACAACAATCTAAATGTGCTTTTGGGTCACTGATAATAACCTCCTAATCAATATGGTGCAGGCCTGTGTCCAAAGTGATCATTATTGTGGACAGTGCTGCTGTGTGTATTCATAGGTTTTTTGTGTGTTTCTGGGGGGTTCCTAGATGTTCTTCTGTTTTCTAGCTGTTGCTTCTTGGTATTTAATTAAAAACTTGGTAAAAGGTAAAGTCAATAGTTTTGAACCCCCAAAGTAAACCAAATGTTTGAATCCACTCTAGTTGCTGCACGCTTGTGTTTATTAGTGTTGTCTGTGTGATTTGTTGGGCGTCACTTTATTCTACATAGCTTGGCATAACTGTGCCTCCTAGTGGCGTACAGTGGTACTGCCCAAATCCCTCTCTGCATGTCTTGTGTATTGTGTGCGTCTTTTCATTGACAACTTGCTTTTGACACGTCTCTTTCGCTCTCTCTCTCTCATTAGGCTTGTGGAATCTCGTTTTCCTTTTCTCCAATCTGTCCCTGGTCTTCCTGATGCCGTTCGCCTACTTCTTCACTGAGTCGGAGGGATTTGCAGGGTCAAAAAAGGTAGCAGGGTTTTTTTTCTTCTCATCCCCTCACGAATGGTGGCTCGAGATGCTCGCTTAATAAAAACATGCATACAAATTCATAATATCAGTGGGTGAATGAGAGCTGTTTTGTTTCCTGAAGGGGGTTATGGCACGAGTATATGAAGCGGTAGTACTCCTGTTACTGCTGGCGCTGCTTGTTCTGGGCATTGTGTGGGTGGCGTCGGCTATCCTCCATGACAATATAGCCAGGAAGAGCCTCTACGGTGAGCCACTTGAATTATAGCGCCCTCGGTGATGCCTGGTTTTAATTTTTAGTCATCAGAAGTCTGTTTATCCATAATGGTGCTTTGTCCGGAGCGTTTCACAAACTATACACACTAACTGCACCAAACTTCACAGATATATTAATCATCATGCGTAGTTGGGCCTTCTGAGTTTTGTGGAATTACACTAATTTAATTTTTAGTTATTTCAAAATATGTCATTTTAGCTGACTGAAGTATATAGATTAAAATATTTGAAAATAATCCCCAGGCCTAACTGTACTCTAGCTCGTTGCAGTTTTTTTTTTATTTTTTTTTTTAATAGTAGTACACATCAGGTACAAACAGCTAATTAAAATAGATGACAAAAGAAAATTCCCTTTAACTATAGCCTGTGGTGCCCAACATGTGCAACACATGACATCAAAAAGTAAGGAAGTATTGTATAGGTGTTTAAATCTCAGCTGTCACCACTTTGTTATGTTTGCAGTACATATTTATGCAGGCAGTGTAAATATAAATAATTCATTGATCGTTATTCAGATAAAAGATTAAATGATTGTGACAATAATGATCAGGCAGTCCTTCTCTGAGGGTTGTATTTTGTCTGGAGCAAATTGTATTTGCTTTCCCGACTCGTAAATCAAACACAAGTAATTCCTCCATTAAATATTTTGATTTTTGTGCAAATGTTAGAATATGAGTGTTTTTAAGGGTTCTCTAAAGGGTGGTCTTTAGATGTAACATCTGAAGCAATATACAGCAGTCTGGACCCCCCAAGGAAGGGAGGATGTGTCATAACTGATGCATTTGTTGTATATTTTTTGTGTTTGGGCTGGTTGAAATGTCGTCTTCACATTGTTGCTTACACTCCCCTCTTCTGGATTTCAGACTTGTGGGAGTATTACCTTCCGTACTTGTACTCTGGCATCTCTCTGTTTGGAACTGTGCTGCTTTTATGTAAGTTTAAAGCAACCACATTCACTTGAGCGGCTCTGAAGTGTGGCGTATGACTTGCACATCACATTCGTGTGTTTCTCCCAGTGTGCACTCCCTTCGGGTTGTCCCGAATGTTCAGTGTAACCGGCAGCTTATTGGTCAAACCACGGGTGAGTAGCGGACCCAGGGGGCTGGAATAACACACAGACCAGACTCTACATGAATAGGTCTGGCTGCAAAATGCGGTTTGCAAACTGATTTGTGCCCCCCCACCCCCCAGCTGTTGGAAGATGTGGAAGATATTTTAAGCTGCACCTCATTTGAGGAAGACTCGCTCTGCAGGAAACTGAACTGTGAGCGTGCCCCCGTAAACGCCCTCCGTTACCATTTTCTGATGATTCGCTTTGAAGTGAATGACCTTTTATCTCTATCCTGCGTCATCTGGTTGCAGCTGGCAGGACATCGTGCTGGGTCAAGCTGAATGTGGATGCAATGAAAAAAGATTACCAAACGGTTCAGAGCAAGCGCATCGCTCTGGGTAAGACTGACGAAACACGCGGTTTAATGCTGGCCTTCTTTGTGTTGCCATGTTCCTTTTTATTTATTTATTGTAGCTGCTACTTTCGATTTTTTTCCCCCCGGGATTTCCTTCCAGAATCGCGTCGGAAAGCCTCTCCATGGCAGAGAAACTTGGGCTATCCGCTGGCCATGCTTGTGCTCCTTGCGTTGACGGTACTCGCTGTGTTCTGCAGTGTGTGTGTGTGTGTGTGTGTGTCTGTGCATATTAAAAATAAAATAAAATCCCTCGTTGACTAGCATTGTTGTGTAATAATTTTGATTACCTTTGCAGGTGATGTGTGTACTGATGGTCTGCTTCAATGTGTTGGAGCTGCTCCTGGATGAGACGGCTTTGCCCAGAGGAATGGAGGTGAGCATTGCATGCCTGCTGCCCCCCCCCCCCCATCAATCATTTGTCTCTACTGATGATGCCTATTTTTCTTTCACTTGAGGACCCCCACCTGGGGATGGCCTCCTTCTCCATGTTTGGTTCACTGGGGGCTGCTGTTCAAGTAGTCCTCATCCTGTATCCTTTTGATCCCATTTACCTGTAGGTGTGTTCACCTGCAGGTTGTCATCTCTCAAGCCTAACGCAGCCACTTACTGGCTGCTTGTTGTGTGGGTGTGATGTTGTTGTTGACTGATTTCTGTGTTGTCCTTAATGTGACGTTTAGCTACCTGATGGTGTCCTCGTTAGTGGGTTTTTACAGTTCTCCCCTTTTCACTGGTCTCCTTCCTCGTGCAAAGGACACCAACGTCACACAGGTATCTGGCGGCTAACCTTTACATTTATTACGCCCTTTATTAGTGTTCTGTGCTCATCCTCGTAGTAACCCTTCTTTTATTTTGTTATTTTACAGATCATTGCGAACTGCATGTCACTGCTTATCCTGAGCTCAGCACTGCCTGTGTTTTCACGCACGCTTGGTAAGGACGTGACAATACTAGCGCCATTTCCTGATCCCAGTTTGGTGCTCATCATTGAATCCATTCTCATGCGTTCTCCTGTAATAGCCGGAAGCCCATCTGTTGTAATTCCACGCAGCTTGTCCTGTTTAAGTTCCATCTTGTCGATTGCGTCTGACTCCGCTTCAAAAAGGACAACCCTGCTTTATGGCAGGGGAAACGTACCTTTTAGGATGTGGAATCACTTTTGGAATAATTTGATTGTTATGACAGAAACAGAAACGTCACTGATGTTGGTTTTCTTCGGGATATAGTTTAACTTTTTTGATCTTTCAAATTTGACGTCTGTCAGGTTGGTTTCGGCTAATATTTGTTGTTATTGATTATTAATTTTCAATGAGCCATATAAATCTAAATATTCTGGATCCACAGAATCCTAGCTGGATGTGGATCACACTTGGAAATGTGGTTCCATTGTTACTTTTTTTAATTATTATCCAGGCATCGTAGGCGTAATGTCAGAAGCAAAATTCTTGTCGTTCCATAACAATGGTAAAGAATTCCTTGAAAAGATTTATGGATCCAGGTGATGATCTTTTAACCTTTTGAGATTATTCACTCTGCTATCCTGTAATGCGCTAAATCTCTGAAACGACAGACTTGCTTTTCTCTCTGAAGCCAGATAGATCTCATTATATAGTAATGTCAAAAAGAGTATATTTTGACATTTGAATTTATAATGTGCCCCATTACAATTAAATTGGAACTCTTAATCAATAGCTAGCAAATCTCTGTCTAATTTATGATAAACATTTTACATGCGGTTTGAGTAAACTCCACAAGGGGGCGATTGTATGTCATTAACCGATGAGGCATGCGTGGAGAGTTAAAGGAACTCTTCTCTTCCAGGGATCACCCGCTTTGATCTGCTGGGAGACTTCGGACGGCATAACTGGCTTGGGAATTTTTACATCGTCTTCCTGTACAACATGCTGTTTGCTGGCCTCACCTCTGCCTCCCTGATCCAGACAGTCACCTGGGCAGTGCAGAGAGAGCTCATTCGTGCCTTTGGTCAGTCAGTCCTTCATTTGTGTTTTATTGTGAAGCTTACTGTACGCACGCAGCGTACGGTAGTACTGAAATGTATTACATTCTGGTCGGCTGTGTCTTGCCGTTTCCCACATTTGGCCCCGTTTCCCTTCTGGGCTGGTCTCTCTTCCTCAGATAGAAAGAACACAATTCTTTCAGGAAAGTGTATTGGGACAAGAGGAGATTCAGTCCCCTTGGGGATCTTCATGCACACCGCCCTGGACCCCTCACAGCACTCAGCCCTCCACCCAACACAAACAAGAGCCTGGACACACACGCACACACACACACACACAGTTCCCTTCCTTGCAGTACAGATAGCATCTCTGCACCATGGCAGCTCTCCTGCACTTTCCCATTGCCTCCCAATTCACTTTTGTTCTGTTATAAATAGACATGGATTTGATGTAAATCATTATTTTACTTAGCTTTGCAAGTTTCGTGCTCCACCTTGTGATTATGCATGATGTGATGATCCTTTCGCTTTCTTTCCTTCTTTTTTTGCAGGTCTCCACAGGCTGCCTTTAACTGTGTCACGCTCCACGGTCCCATTCAGACTCCTGCTGGCCAGTGGACTGTCTAAAATCCAGTGACTTTCCCCTTGGCACTGCCTTACCTATTTTAGTATCTTAGCCACTTCAAGTGGAGCGCCTTGAATTGAAGGCATCTGCAATGTATTCCATTTGCCAGTCGGTACATGGGTTGGGTTGCAGCATGCACAATGAAGGGAAAAGGTGACAATCTGTCTGACGTCCCGGAGAACTCTGCGTAAAACTATTGAGTGAACTTTGAGACAGGGTCCAGTTTTATTACGTTATTCGACTGCAGGGACAAGCACTGCCGCAGGTGGATAGCCGAGTCATGGTTTCAACGGGATCAAGGAAAAAAGAGAATTAAAACCAGACGGGCTGTGCTGCCATCGTGGATGGTGACGGAGCCAAATTAGAGAGGATCAAGTGGAACCATTACTGTTTCGTCACATGTGACATTCAGCAGTTATTTACAAATATCACATTGCAACTGTGACATAACTTCCTCTTCCTGCTGCAGGCCGATTGAATGCTCACTATTTATTCCTCACATTTTACTCTCCAAGGTTTTATCATCATTTTAAAGCTGAGAATCTTATGTTTGACGGTTCAGTCCATACCAGTGTTGACGCACTAGAGGAAGACTGTCTTGTGCACAACAAGGACACAAGATGCAATCTGTAGATCCGCAGAATACACAGGGAATATCTGAGTCGAGTACAAGACTGTGAGTTCCTTTACCAAATCGGTCTACTAGAATCAAGATCATTTTCCGTGGCGATGTGTCACTGAGCAGGGTTTATACTTCATATAGTATCTGACGGTAACCTTATTGAATCCGAAAGTGACTATCAGGTGTAAAAATGAAACTTTAGACTTTAATCGCAGCATGACAATCACTCTGAGGAATTTCTGCTTTTTGAGAAATCACATTGAATTATTAGGAGTTTTTGAGGGGAAGTGCAATACAAGCAAAGCAAAGAGACACTTTAAACGATGCCAAAAGTACTTTCCAAATTAACTGTATTCTTTCTGTGAAGTCTTTTTCTTCTTCTCATTACTCTGTTAGACATTGAGTGGATGCTGAATATAGCTTGAATGTTTTCAGAAACCAAATGTGACCATCAATCCATGCATTCCTATTTTTTTGTACTTAAAATCCACTCAAATGTAATCCACTATCTCATCAACATGTTGGTGATCCTATTGCACCGTTTGACTTTGCTGCTGTCAGCGGGTTCTAATTCTCTGTTGGGGTGACCAGCAGGGGGCAGCGTCGAGCTAACACCCTCTGTCTTGAGGCTGTTCTTCCTTTCAAGCTGGGACAGTTAGTTATTATATTTCCCTATAAATCTGTGCACTCTGAGGTTTACTTCTTCCACTTTTATTTAGTTTTTTTGGGGACCACCTTTTTTTGTATGATGTCGCATTTTTAGTTTTATTTAAGGACACATTAGTGTCTATGCTTCACATGTCATTCTTAGGATTTTAAGTTGTTAAAAATGTTGAATGTGAACCTATTGAGGAAAAATAATCTTTAGAGTCATTCTCAAAGGTTGGAAAAACTTGTGGTTATGGTTTACCTTTGAAATCTCTTTATGTTCAGATATTCTGAACTGAATTTTTAACCATTGTTTCATGAGAAGAAAGCAATAAAAATCATCCTGTTTTTTTTTTAACTGTCTCCTTTTGGTACATTTCAATGCAACTTTTATTCTAAACTTATTTGATGCTTGTTACATTTGATGAAATGCAACCACTTGTGACTGTTCAGATCTCGCCTGTGGCGGACGTGTGCGAGTGGCGGAGGCGTCTGTCCTCTGTTTCCCCCCACACTCCCGTTGCACTTCTTTAATCAGCAGCAGAAGAAAGCCAAAGTTTGTCCCGTCTGTCAGCAGTGCCCAGCCACGACGCCATTACAGCCCGAGCCCACGCTTTCCCCGCTTTGATGCAACTGCCAGATAAAAACCCTGCAAATCAACAGGCAACGTTCACTTGCATTCGCTCCTTGGCGTCCCCACTACCCACCCACCTCTTCCATCCCTTTTCCATCAGTTTCTCGGTTTAAGAAACCCCCCCCCCCAGCCCTGATTAATTTCTCCTTGATTTTTGATTGCATTTCTTGTTTTGTTTTGTTGGATGTTTTAGTTAAGCTTATTTGATGTAGGCTTTGTTTTGCACTACGGTTCCTTTTGCTAAAAGGAAATGTTTCTGTAATATTATTTGCACATCTGGAAACCGGTTACCCTCTGAGGAAGTGACATAAGCGCCACATAGAAGGTCCGTGAGGGAGAGGTTGTCTTTTAAAAGAATGGAGCCGATATTCAGTGTGATTAATGTTTGAAAATAGGCTGTTTGTTTGTTTGTTATTATTTAAATGTATTCCTCATCACATGACTTTCACAGTTTGACCGGTAGTTTAAAGAAATGCCAAAACTTAAATTGAAGTCTGTCTGAACACTGGACTATTACACGGTGTGTTTTGACTTTTTACTACTGTAAACTGGATTTCTTTATTTTACTTATCAAGTTTCATACAGAGGGAGCATAAATCAGCTCTGTGTCATTTAACCTTCAGTTTAGTTGGAGAAACACGGTATCACCTCTCCTTGCAGTAAAAGTAAAGGTTGATAGTGCAGTCGGTGTGTCCCAGCAGCCTCGTTGAGTAACACACTATTAGCTGTCGGGCACATCGGGGACGAGGCGGGAGACGGCCGACTTGTAATGGGATGAGATAGGCTATCTTTATTGTCAAAACACAAGAATGAAGGGGGGGGGGGGGGGCGGCGACAGATTAGCTTTCCTGACGTCGCCTGTTTGAAGTTCATGCCAAAGAGCATTAGCCGTGTTATTCCTTCGTTTTGTAGCCTTTCAAATACAGGACCGCTCAGGAAAAGGCGAGACTGACTTGCTAATCAACTGATAATGGGTCACACACCGTCCGCTTGCCGTAGCCGCCCGCCGTCCTGCATGCACGCTCACGGCACACTTGCCTCGCCCAGTCGACTGGTGCAGGCCTTTCTTTTATTGGGTGATTGGAGCGGCCAGGATTCTTAGGGAGAGGCCTGTAATATTCCGACTTAATTAAATTCTAATGCTTTAGGAATACAGCGTGTAAACATAAATGTGCAAATCTGGGTCTGGTTCATGTAACAAGAACATGCATCACATGTGACCTTTGACCTGCTTGAATGGTTCCAGGTTCCAGGAAATCCCACCCTCCTTGGGCTATTGTCCACATTAGAGCAGCATCGCCTAAACCTCAGCCCCCTGGTGATCATGTTCTATTTGGGCAGGGGGGGGTGAACTCACCTGAAGTCATCCCGTCAAACATGCGGAGGTGAATTCTTAAAAGACAATTGTGAGTTGTGCACCTTTTAATACATAAGCCAAGAATCCTCCTGTGTGTGTGTGTGTGTGTGTGTGTGTGGTTGCATCAGAATACACAGCCCTGCCTCTTCCTGCACTGATAACAAGGAGTGAGACGGTGGCGTCCAGAGAGAAGTCTGAGTGTGATTTCAGGAGAGGGAGGGAGAGGGGGGGGGGGGGTTGTTAGGTGTCAGTTCCTTGACCCTCTCTAGTGGCCTCCATCTGAGGAAGTGGATCCTGCAGAGTGTCCAAGAAACAAGAAGCACTTGAGATGTAAGAGCCACAATATGCTCAATGATGGTGATTCCACAATGGAAGTAAAAACCACATAGAAGTGCATGCTCTTGTGTTTGACTGTGGCACCAGGCGCCAACACGAGTCCATTTGGAAAGATCAAAGAATGGTAGATGAGTCCAAGCAGGAAAGATCTCATTTTTTGGTGCTGTGGCTTTGCAGGAAACCCAACCATTCACCCAGTAATGTACTCCCATCCTGAAGTGGGGGAGGCAAGAGGATGGGGGCACCAAAATAAAAAAAACGTACTAATAATAATGACCTTATTTCCATCTCCATCCCGCTAGATGTTTGCTTCCTTCCTTTCCCTTTGATGTCGGATGTAAATCGCTACTCGTGTGAGACTTTGAAGAGAAACACTGGCGCGGGTCGTCGTAGATATGAAAGTGTTTGTTGCTTTTTTTTGATTGAGTCATTCCTTTGCATTTGTCATGAAGGCTGATATCTCTCATCTGTGTCGCTCGGGCCAGACGTATGAGCCTTTGTCCATGTTTATCATAAGAGCAGGAAGATGCGGCTGCGCCTTGCCACCCCTCCCCACAACATCCTGGGATCTTCGAGAAACTTCCCAAACAAGGATGCCTTTCCATGGTCAGTGTGGAGCTCAGTGACAAATTTCTCATGACTGTGCAAAAGGAAATGATGGAGTTTGTGCTCTGTTCAAGGCACAGCATTAAAAATTGACATTTTCCACTTTGATGTTAAGAGACTGAGAGCATTAGTAGTGTCCTCTTTTAACAAAAAAAAGAAAGACATAACTATGTACAGGAACATCCTAAAGTTACTGAGCAGCTCTGTTATGAGTGGAATTGAAGCAACAAGACATGATACATATAATCCCTGTGGGGTTATTAAGGGATTCTGATTCTGATGATACATTGGAGTCCTCAAGAGTTCCAGGAAGCTACTGATAGGATGGTGACACGCTTTTGGCCTTTAACTCTCCATTTATTTAAGCTTCCGCATGTGATTACAGATGTCAAAACCCCTAAGACACAATGATTCCTCTCTTTTCTGCTCCCACTATGGCATTATCTGTCCCAGCTATTGTTCTGAAGTGGATTAAAAATAATGTGGCCAGAGGGTGTTCCCAGCAGAGAGGTCTGGGGTGCACTGGGTCAGGGGGGGGGAGGTCAGGCTGGCTCCCTGAACACAGGAAGCTAGCCCTCCCAATCACAGAGACAGGTGTCAAGGCTGGACTCTTGTGTTTCTCCTCAGAACCTCACCTTCAACTCTAATAATAGGAACGTGTCGGTTCACCCACAGTGGGATGAGCCAGATGGAGGCGCTGGTTTCAGCTGCTCGGCTCTCTCTGTGCGTTGATGCGCACATTTGTTTTTAGTCAAGTCTATATAAATGTTCACCACGTGCCTGATAAAATATTTAAATTGTTAAAAGAGCATTGAAGGACGAGTGTTTGTAATTGATTTAACTTTAATGAGTGTGATAAGTTGCACTGAGCGTCATGATTTTATTTAGGCAATATTTAAGGTGGTGGAAGTGGGGGGGGTTTGTGGGTGTGGGGGGCCTTATGTTAACATAAGTTGTCTAATCACATGTTCCCTGTAAGGTTGAATTGGAGGCGTGCGCTGTTGCGCAGGGAGCGCGCAGAGGAAGGGAGGGCAATCGTGTCCGGACGCTAATAAGACCCGATGGCTCGTGTGAGGTGGCCAGGAGCTCCGCAACGCGACGCAAGAACGTGGACGAAGGGGAAAAGGAAAAAAAAAAAGACATTCTCCAGTGTGACGTTTCTGGATGAGCAAAGAGACGGCGAGAGCGCGCCGGGACCGTCCGCAGGAATTGCAGGGAGTTAGTGGGGCTTTTTTTTGTGTATGTATGCGCGCGCGTGCGTGCGTGCGTGTACGTGTGTGTGTCGTCAGAGTAAGTGCGTGGAAAGACAGCGGTAAGTCAGTAGCAACCCACGAAAAACACCTGCGTCAAGGGGTACCTGCGGCGGTCGTGGGGAGATGCCTCTCGCTCCAAGTGAGGAGCGCAGCCTGCTGATTGGTGATGAAGTCATTTATTATGGCAATTTATTTGTAAAACGCTTCTGCCAAACTTCAGAGCCCAACAACAAGTAGATCATAGGTTTTTGGAGAGATCCGGAAAAATACTACAAACCAAGAATCAGAATATTTTATTTTTTTTAACCACTGGTGTTTTTTTTTTAAAGGATACTTGCAGTAATAAAAAAAACAAATTCCCACATGTCCTAACATTTTGGACGGGTTTCTCATCAACATCGCCTCTAATACCACATGATTTGGAATGGGTCACGATTTGACCCGATCACACACCTGGACCTGGGGGGTATTACTGTAGCCACTGTGAGCATTTGACCACTGGGAGCCCCGACCCTCCCCAATGAAGCAGTCCTGGTGGGCCCGCCTGGCACGGCTCGGCCTTCTTGTTGTGTGGACCTGCGTGTGGCTGGTCCAGGGATGCGGCCCAGGCCCGGGGTACGGCGTCCGTCCCAGGCACAGGAAGCTCACAGCCATGCACTACAAGCAGTTTTTCCCCAACTTCTCCGAAAACAACCTCGGTGCCAGCGGAAGAGCAGAGGGCAAGATCACGCGCAACTCTGAGCGCTTCAATGAACTCGTGTGCAACTACAACCCGGACATCGTCTTCAAGGATGAGGAGAACACCAACGCAGACCGCTTCATGACGAAGGTGAGACGAGAGTGTTTGGGGTTTTGTTGGTTATGCACTGGATCACTTGTTTCCTGTTGACTGGTAATCACAATGAAATGTTTCACTAAACAATGCCTCCACTGGTGTCTCTTGGACTCTCCCCCCCTCCCCCCCCCTGCCCGGTTGGATGATTGATTAACTGCATTGAGCTGGGGGAGCAGACTGCAAGTTCATCAAGTTCATAACTCATATCCTGCAAGCCGACGTTTCACCTTCCAATCCGTCTCGTAACCTAATTCATTGTTTGCCGGACTTTGCACTACCCGCCCTTGCCAGGTTCTTAGCACACAAAGGTTCCGCGCTAGAGTGTGTACATTTTAACCAAACTCGCCCTCCCTTTTCTCAAGATAAGACGATCAGGATGTAATTCAACTCTGCCCTTTAAGAGACTACTTTCCATTTCATGAACACTTCCTTTTAATCTTTAACTAAAAGCCTTTGCTATTGGAAATAAAACCATTCCCGCGATAGGCCCTCGTGCGCTTTGCCAGGGGAAACGTCCAGGCATGGCACTTAAACTCCAATTCCTTCATGGTTATTGAGGATATGCATCCGAATTCAGATCTTACACCTAGAAAAGAGCATTGTTGGCCAGGAGGATGTTGAACTCCAGGCAGGGAGATGGACATCACGCGTCACCCAACATTTTGAATGTCATACTGCTGAATATGACCACAAGCTTTCCTTGACATTCAGATACTGCCCTGTTTTGGCTTTCTGTCATCATATAGGAGGGGTACAAACCAGGCTGTCGTTTTTTTTTCAGGATATGAATCTGTATTTTCGTGCTTTCCCAGAGTGAGTTGTATTTGATGGAAATGTGTGCCTGTATGTGTGTGTGTGCCCTGCTGATGCCCAGTATGAGTGTGTGTGTGTGTGTGTGTGAGCATGTGCCCCTTTTGCCCAGATGTGAAAGACAGTCTTTGTGTGCCATTTGGAGACTCGGGAGGGGGTCGCCTATACAAAATTCCCGCCTGCTGAAGTAATGGCACCGTAGGAAAAGCGACTATTGTAGTTCTGACAATATAACGCCTCTCTTCAATGGCATTGTGAGAAAAATGTACCCAGTTTGTTTTCAGTTCGTCTTGCTTTCTCACTCTTGCTGTCACATTCCCAAGTCCATGCCCGTACATTCTTGCCCTCTGCCCTCTCTCTTTAGCACCAACCGTGGCCCTCTCCTCTCCTACACTACTTCCATCTCACTCAACTTTTTCTTTCCCGCTCATACCCACCTTATTTTCCCCCTCGCTTTCCCAAACCTCTTTTCATTCAATTGCAAAATAGCGTTTGTTTTCCCCAGCCATTTATAGGCCTCGCTATCTCTCACATCAGAAGTCACAAGAGGACACATGTTCAGGACAAGGAGTGTATCACCTCAGTTGCTGACGTCGGCATATTTCAGCTTGATATTTTGTGACAATGCTCGCCCAGTCTGTAACATCACAGCCTGTGGGGGTGTAAAAGTCACCGTCCAACATTTCTGATCAAATGTCTTTGAGGTGAGAAACAATCGGGAAAACCAGAGAATGGCCTTGATTATTCTGTCTTCCTATCAAACAGTCTAAGGAATGTGCCAAACTGGTTACAGTAGCTTTGTACCGTGATGTTTGAGC
This sequence comes from Brachionichthys hirsutus, assembly GCF_040956055.1. Classification (NCBI taxonomy): domain Eukaryota; kingdom Metazoa; phylum Chordata; class Actinopteri; order Lophiiformes; family Brachionichthyidae; genus Brachionichthys; species Brachionichthys hirsutus. Next base: position 8,484,796 of record NC_090898.1, read on the forward strand.
AAAGTTAAGGTGGCCTTTTGCAGCATAGAGGCGGAATGGCCAGAGGAAAATGCTTAAATACTCTAAGTACTCTTGTTTGAGTTGCTGTGAAATCAGTTTGTTCACCAATGTGTTTGGAGTCTGCAACCCTTTCACTATATGCACAATGCTTTCTGCACTTGTCAATGATTACAGTGTCACTCGAGTCAGGCTTGACGGAACACGGCAGCCGGAGAGGCTAAAGATAGAATTATTGTCTTACGAATAAAGTAACAATCCTTATTGTACGCTTTCACAATCGCAATTTTCAAGCAATGAAATACGGTTACAAATGAGAAATTCCCAGAATATTAGAAAAAAAAAACCTACCGCACAACTCTCCCCTCCTCAAAAACAGATTACAATTAAAGTAGAAGCCTTCAAGATTACACATTGGAATAATGTTTCTGTTTTACAAGCAACACCCCCCCCCCCTTTAAATGTCGATGAGTTATGAACAAAGGACTTTCAACGGAAACAAGAACGCAAGGGCTTTTTTGAAATGCTCCTCTTGGACATGTGTTTGACTGTACTTGTACTGTAATACATACTACTGTTTGACTGTACTTGTACTGCTCTAGCATTCTATCTAATAAATATATTCATCATCATCATTACCTTATATTAGATGCATAAAGACGCTCTCAGTGACTCCAGTTTACTATTGATCAAGATTCTATCTTTTCAAACATTGATTCTATTTTATTTAGGTTCTGTGATATATTAGATTGTACAGTATATACTATACTAGCTGTAGAGTATATACTGTCGAGGTATGCTACCTTGATGGATTTCCACTGAAAAAAAGGTTAAGATAAGTCACTATTGATTGGCGTCTTTATACCAACTTATTGGAAGCAGGTCTGATTTTGAAGTGACTATATTTGCGAGTATTAGTCTGAAAGTTATACATTGTCTTATATTGATTATTTAAACACATTTAAATAAGAATGTTTGCTCAGGATCCCACAAATTGAGTTGAATATCATTATGAGAAATATTCACTTGGTGGAATATTTTACAGGTAAAATCAGACACTGTCTCTTCGAGAGAAAATGTTTGTTTTTTTTTATTACTAATTGGCAAATGTGCTTTGCTACTGTGTTTGTGATAATAAATTGAGTGATTTTAAGTTGTATTAGTTAGCACTGTTCCTAAGTGATTGCTTTCCCTCTGTCTCATTCTCTTTCTAGAGATGTAAGGACTGTTTGAACAGACTGGCTATCGCAGTGATGAATCAATGGCCAGGGGTGCACTTACGTGTGACGGAGGCCTGGGATGAGGATGGTCACCATCCTGCTGGCTCTCTGCACTACGAAGGCCGGGCCGTGGATATAACCACTGGTGACAGAGAAACGGACAAGTATGGCCTTTTAGCCCAGCTGGCAGTGGAAGCTGGCTTCGACTGGGTCCACTACGAGTCCAAATATCACATCCACTGCTCGGTAAAAGCGGGTAAGTGTAAGGAGGGAGCTTTCTTTTAAGGACAGTCCGCTGTGGAATCACTGCAGTAGATGGCGTGTCATTATGTCCAAAGCTTATCATCGGATTCTGCTGATCTTTCTGCAGATCACTCTGTTGCAGTGGAAAAAGGTGGCTGTTTCCCCGGCTGGGCCCGGGTGACTGTCGCTGGAGGAGCGCAGAAGAGCTTGTCGACACTAGCTCCTGGGGAAAGAGTTATGGCCCTGTCTGGGACAGGCCAAGTTGTATTTAGCAGAGTTATCTCGTTTCTCCATCGGGACCAAGAAAGTCGGTCTACTTTTTTGTCTCTGGAGACAGAGGATGGCCACAGATTGGCTGTCACGCCGCATCACTTGGTCTTTTTAGCGCCCCGGTGCAGGCTCAACGGCAGTGAGCACCAGGCTCAGTTTGCGAGCAGAGCCAAAATGGGAGACTGTGTTTTCATCCATACCACAGAAGGTCAAGTCCTTCCATCTCGAATCATCTCAGTTTCAGTAGAGGAGAGTGTGGGGGTGTATGCACCCTTGACCGAAGCTGGAACTGTGTTTGTGGATGGAGTGCTAGCATCCAGCTACGCCCTCGTGAGGGACCACAAACTTGCTCACTGGGCATTTGGACCTTTGCGACTCCTGTCTTCATTCAACCAGGTACTTTGGGGGTTGACAAAAGAACGGCCGTCCAAAGAAAGTGAGCCATTGTTCTGGAGCACGTCGGCCCCAGAGGATAAAGGATGTGGATATATGAAAAAGGGCCTTCTGAACAAACGAGACAATGTCGCTGAACCTATGAGGAGGGAAATGAAAATGTACTCGCTGCAAAGACAGACGTCAGCTGTGCACTGGTATGCTAGATTACTGTACAGATTTGGATCTGTCTTTTTAGACGCCAACTCATTTCACCCTTAAAGTAAAACTGTAGCCTTCATACATATCGCACTTGACATTGTTACAATTGTGATGCATGGCACGACACTAACATGTCCTGCTCTCCAATAAATTAAAAAAACCGGAACACTGGCTTGCTTTTTCTTTTCACCATTGTTTTCATTGTAATTTGATGTGATAAAAATTATGAGTGAGTCTGATGGGATAAATCTACTGAGCAGTTTAATGTAAAAAAACAAAGTTGATGCTAAAATGACTGTCATATTCTGAAAATTATGCTCTTTATATTCTTTGTATTCTAATAATTGGGAATATTTTTCCACTATTCCTTATTTTTGTACTGTCTTAGTTTTATAATGATTAAATATTATAATTCCACTGCATGTATGTCTTCACTCTTTGTCTTAAAATATAAAAATATTTAAGTGCTGCTTTTGCCTTTGCTTTGAGGTTATTGTCACCTGTTAAACTGATATGATTTTTGCCTGTATAGCAAAACAGAACAGCTTCGTGCTGAAATACCTGAGATGTATGCAAGGGATCATTTCCAGAGTCGTAGTTGTGTATAATGTGTACAGGCTGAGAAGTTAATGAAAAGCCAAGATGTACTTAATATTCCTCACACTGTGCCACCACTTAACCGTGTCACTCACAGACTTTATCACTTGGATAATTCGAGGGAGTTGTCCGGCTTCTTAGGATCAAAGGACCCATTTTACAGTAAGTACTGATCAATTTAGCTCACGAGTAATTTATCTTTTACATGTTTTACACACTTTAGCGTTTGAATAAAATGTTGCTGTATCCTATGTCAGAACTATAATCTTATAAGAGGAATTCAGTGGTAACAGGTAAGATTAAAAAAAAAAGATATTTTTAATTTATAATCAAATATTTTTAAAATGTTCTATAAGTGTAAGGCAATAATCAGTGCAAGGTTATACACCCCCTTGTGGAGTAAATGTCCTTGTATACTTATACTGTAACCACACCAGAGAATAAATTGTTATTTTGCAAACCTTGATTTGTCTTGTAATACTTGTTTATCGGTAATCAGATGTATGCAGTGAAAGTAAAAATACAATTTTGTAACTATAATAAAAATTGAATCATTTTTTGTTTTATTACAATTTTATAGCACTGACAATACAGTAGATAGAGTTATGATGCAACTGGTGCGAAATAAAAACAAAAATCGTTAAAAGTAAACTTGTACATTATTTTATGCATTGGTCTTTACAGGATGTCACTGTAAAAAAAAAAAACACACACACTCAGCTCAAACTATTGTCTTCTGGGTTTTGTCCTGCTGTCAGCATCTATAAAGCTATTTCTAGGGGATTATCCTTGAGATACAAGAGGCAGATGGGAAAGCACCCACTCTGTCGACTGGCCAATAGGAAAGGCCTGGTTTCTTAATACCACCCTCTATTTACACCTGTCGGCCAATCAGTCATTGCCCCCTCCAAAAAAAATCTAATCCAATCTGGCTAAAGATGAATGGAGAGTTAAGTAAATCCTGTAAGGGGCGAGGAATAACCTATTTTCAAAGCGGAACACTCCGCATGCAGGCAATGAGAAAAAAATACATATCAATGTCATCAGATGGACCAAATACTGAAAGACATCAAAAAGCAGAGTACTTTACAAAAACATGGTTCACATACCTCATGTCAACTCTTTGTTTTGTGTAATAAAACATTTGGAGTACTACATTGATTCTGTTTTATTTCCAAGACATTTACTATTTCTGATGGCGATAAACATGCAAAGAAATAAAAGCATTAATCACACCTATGTGCAACAGTTCAGTGTTTAGTTCCACAGCAAGACAGAAATGACACACTACTTTTTATTATTATTTGCAATTTTGCATAATATCTGACAGTGAAGCGATGTCAAAGTGTAGTTCAACTCAAAACTGACAATTAAAGGTTTTTATTCTTATTTTTAGGTAGAACAGCTTTATTGATCGTATCACGCCTGGGTCATCCATCTGATTTTGATGTTCTTGGCAGATTAAAACAAAATACTTTATTGCGCTGATTTTCAATGAACCTCAGAGGAGAGACAGTGACCGTGCATTTCAGATAATGGCAGATTATAAGATTATCCGAATTGATCGGATACTCTGTTCACAATGTGCACAAACACAAGCGGAGAAGGCACTGAACTATTTCAGTGGTGCTTAATACTCATTACGTTAATTGTAAAGAGAATTAGAAATAGGCTCGACCTCAATTAGATGGCCATCGATTTTAAAACAGCGCATCCATCAACATGCGTCAATACAAAGACGCTCTGATCACAACATAAAGAAAAATGGCTGCCCTGGTTCCCATCAGCTAACGCTACCTCAAGCGGTCCGCGTTCTCCTGATTAAAATCGTGTGATCGCTCGTAATGATCGACTCAGGATGATTTGTTAATTGTTGTGCTCAACCCGGTTTACATGCCCATGCAAATAAAGCATTATTTTGTTTATTATTTAGCATAAATTAGCTTTTGACGTAGTTATCAGCTGGCTAACACGGTTAGCCGCTTGATGAACAACCGTGTGCAAGCGTAAAGACAGTGCCGATGCACAGTTGAGCTGCAAATACGGGCAGCTGTTTGAGCTGCAGCCGGTAAAACTTAAAAAAAATAAATAAATATGGGCGGTTGTTATAAATTGTAACTTTCGGATGCGTCATTTCGTCCAAACTTGCCTTAACCGCATCGAGAGCTAGATTCCGGAACAGAGTAGAGGCTTGCAACTATTGCGACTTTTAGTCTTCCAGATAAATAAATCATTGATCACTCGCCAATATCTGCAGTTCTTTCTTTTACTGTTTGCATGTCGGTGTGGGCTCTTAGAGTCTGCTGAAGGCTTGTCACGGTGCTTAAATAGACTCCCTGATACCACCGCTCGCCACAAAGCTAAACTTCGCTGTTAGCTTAGCTAGCTAACCTTAGCATGAGCCAGCCTAGCCTAAGAGCTTGTTAGCATCACCGCACAAGCCTTGCCTTCCGCCGACGTGCACTTCCCCCACTCTCCCTCCAGCCGGCTAGCTGCGGCGTTAGTCCGGTACATAAAATGAAGCGACCATCAGCATTTTGGGAAGCTGTGTGGCTTTTTGGATTTTGCTAATGTATGAGGAGAAGATATCGTTTTTGTGAGGTGAGCCGATTTTCTTTGTTGCTTTAAAAAACAACAACAACTTCTTGCAATAGGCATACCTAAAGACACAGCAAAGCCTGACCTTAGACCGGTTAATGATAGCTCTGCTATCGGTAACATTTAGCTGTTAGCTTCGGCCAGATGGGGGGCGTCTACTTGCTGGAGAACAAGCCGCGCAACCTGGTTGCCAACTTTAGATTGAAATAGGCTCTATGTTGGCAGCGTCTAAGGTGTGATTCACAGTATAGCTAGTTGGCAATTGTAGAATTGCAAGCGCCTGTGAATAAGATTGGGAAAACCTCTCGCAGATATTCCTCCGCTGGACACTTTGATGCTACGCCACCATTGGCATTTAGTAGCTTTTCCGTATCAGTCTGTCGTCACTGACTTGTAAGAGGCTATTTGCTGGACGGAACCAACCCTTTGAAGTCGGTGTTTACATTGAGGAATAGTGCTCAGCGCCGCGTTTATCTAACCGTAAAATAGATTTCCACTTGATCGTTGCAACAAGCACTATCGATGTTGAATAAAATCAAAAAAATATGAGCAAACGCATTCACTGTGAGGGTTTATTTATTACGTTCACACTTTTCACGATAACTCGGCTAGCCATAATCTGAATGCGTTAACTTAAAACCACCATGTCATCACTTTTGTTCTGAACATTCCGATCTTAATTTTAGAGACAAAGCAAATCGAATCGGCATTTTATATTTGTTTAAATATATCAAGTATGGTATGATTTGGATTTGACGCCGGTTTGCTTTCGGTGCGGGACTTCGCTGTCAGTGTTCGGAGGAAGATGTGACCTCAACGTTACGTTGATAAATGTGTTTGTCAACTCCTCAATCACCTTCTGCCATTAGCAAGCCTTTTGATGCGACTCGATCAACAGCGTTTTGATGCAATCCCGCATACTTGCGGTGTAACTTTTGATCAATGGTGCGGGTATTTTGAATGTAATTCTTTGCAGTATTGGTTGTGGCGTTGTAGTACTCAGCCGTCAGGCAGTCGGAACGCTTCATGATAGTTTTGACAGATACTCATAACGTTATGTCGTGGTATCTGTTACATGTTTTATTATAAGTATAGCGATGAATTATCAACATGAAAAGAGCTCTTTCAAATGCCTCAGTGAGAGCGAACAATGCCCATTTACAAATATACGAGTGTGGGAGATGCTGTTAGACTGGGGCATGCCTCCGGTAGGGTGCTGATGTATTTTGTTTTTGGAAGTGATGACACCGAATCGAGGCTCCTGCACACATCGGATCTCAAAGTCACTGTCTTGTGTTTTGAGCCCACATACAGTATTTCTGTTTCCTGTTTTCTAGCGATCAAAATGGTAAATATTGGCGAGGCAAATCTAGTGTCATATAAAAACTAAGCTGATTTGTTCTTGTTAAATTATTGTCTTTCGATTGGCTTTTAGCATTTAAAAAACTACGACTTGCTGTTGTTCTTCATGTCTTAGAAGAATGGCGAAGCGGTCCGTCCAAGCGTTGTTTGATTTATTTACATTATTAGTGTTGGCGTGGATCCCAGAGCGGAACTGATGCGAGCGGCAGCGGTTCTGCACGAAAAGCCTTCCCGCTGCAACAGGAAGTTCGATACACGGAAGTTGTGTTTTCTTTGTGTACCCCGATTTATGGTTGTTTTTTTTAGGAAACATCGTTTTTGTTTTATCGTTTTGTTGATTTTCGGGCAGCTGGATCATCGATTCTGACTATGTATTGCTCGGTAATTATAAACTTTAGTTGTTAAAAGCATTTTCCGGGTGTCCGTCTCCTGCAACACTCGCGCTGTTTGCATGAGTTTGCGAGAAGGTCGATCACGTTAGTGCGTTGTTGGATTAAAGAAGCCATTTAAAGCAAGAACGTAAAAGTTATAATTTAATGTTTGCTATGTTGGCTTTGAATGTGATAAATGCATTTGGATGGGTCAGAGACGAGTGTGGAGTTTACAGTAAAGGTGGATTTTACAGATTTTTTTAATGATAACAAACATATGTTTGCTCATGAGCAAAATGTGGGGACCATTATAACGCAAAGTTGGTATGTTTGAGATGAAACTTGAAATATCATGGCTTCAGTGATTTTCTTTTTTGTTAGAATAATTATATATATTGATATATCTGTTTTTCATGTAGTAATAATAATGGAGATAATGTTAAAAGCAAAGCCTGTTTTCAAATGCAAGGCCCAGCATTTTCATGCTGAATATATATTACTATTATTACTATAAAAATTCTGTTTCTGATTATATTCTTGAATTGCAGATCTCTGTCAAGGAGGTCAAAATCAGTACAGGGGATGGACGAGCAGAAATCAAACTGCGAAGAGAATGACTCTGAACCAACAGGTAATGCATTCTCATTAGAAAAATCCCCATGTCTCAACATTAAAAATAATTATACCAGGATGTACTAATGCTTTAAATCAGATAACACACGTTTAAGAGAATAGATTCATAGCAAAAATATATTCAGAATAATAATAAAAAACTACTTTGTTAATGGGCTTTTGTTTTTTGACATAGTAATTAAATTGATGTAGAATTAGTTTCACATATTTATCCCTAGAATATGTAAAATTACTGCTCTTTTCATTCTTCCTTCTGTAGCTGATGACAATGCCCCGTCAAAGCAGCGTGACTCCCACAAGGAGTCCAAAGCCCTTCCTGCTGCAGAGGATGTGGCTGGTACTACTGCAGCCTCTTCCAGCACACCTGTGTATGTCTTCCCGTTTCGGTCAGAAATGATATTATGCTCACTGTAGTGGTCTTAATCCCAAGAAGCTGCTCACACCGAAAACTGAATGTCCATATTTGATCGAGCTTGTTTCGTACTCTACAGACAGAACGAGCGTGCTTGTGGGCTTTGTAACTGTGTGGAGCGGAGTCTGCATGGCCAGAGGGAGCTGAGGCACTTAAGGCCAACTTGCGAGCAGCAGACCCTCGAGCCATCAGCTTCCCCACTGCCTCAGCCTGGGAATGATGACTTGTCTTCCATTGGATTTTCTGACTCTCCCTGTCTGGCGGCACTCTTTGACGACTCAGGTTAAACTAAAAGACTATCCTATTAGATATCATTAGTGTGTAATAAATGCATTTCTTTCACCTCCTAGAAATACGGTAGACAAATGTGAAATTGGATGTTTGGCTTGAAATCTGTTTTATTATTTATAGGGGGTTGTTGGGTTCATTACTGGTGTGCAGTTTGGTCAGAGGGAGTGAAGCGATTGGAGAATGAGGAGCTGGAGGACGTGGATAAGGCCGTTATCTCAGGGACACAGCGGGTAAGTGTGATGTTCCTAAAGTTAGATTAAGTGCTGTTGAGTGGAAATAAAGAGATCAACACATTTAAAAAAAAAAAAAAACGAAATCTTACTTGTTACCATTGATTTGTTTCAGCTTTGCGAATACTGCAAAAGGCTGGGTGCAACCATTCGATGCCATGCTGAGGGCTGTTCACGGTTTTACCACTTCCCCTGCTCTGCAGCAAGTGGATCCTTCCAGTCCATGAAGCAGTTGTTCCTCCTCTGTCCAGAGCACATAGACAAGGCAGAGGAGTTGGGTAAGCACACCATCAGGAAGGAAAATGGTGTCTTTCCCCTTCATGTTGCCCTTAGAAGAACTAAAGTAACAATGCTCCTGCGTTTATTTTTTATTTTATTTCCGGTTGACAGTTATTGTGTTTTGGATCTTCTTCATAGCAGGCGAAGAGGCTTGGTGTGCAGTGTGCGACTCAGCGGGGGAGCTCACAGACTTGCTATTCTGTACGGGTTGTGGCCAACATTATCATGCAGCTTGCCTGGAGATTGGTGCCACGCCTATCCAGCGGGCAGGATGGCAGTGCCCAGAGTGTAAAGTGTGCCAGACATGCAGGTAGGTCCAAACTTCTGCGTTAAACTGTACCTGTGTGTTAAGATGCCCTGCCAATAATATAGAAAAAAAAGATTTGCATAGAATATAAACACAATTTGCCCATTGTAATTTCCTGATTTAAATATTTATTCTTACTTTCTAAGACAACCTGGAGAAGACTCCAAAATGTTGGTATGTGATGCCTGTGATAAGGGCTACCATACCTTCTGTCTCCAGCCTGCCATGGATTCTCTTCCCTCCGACCCATGGAAGTGCAGAGTAAGGTTCATTTCTCTCTTTATAATTGATGCCCTTACTTTACTAACATATTGTGAAAGCGAGGTTAAATGTTTTAGTGTATCAAGACATTTTAAAAAGCCCCCCCCCCAAATGTTTTTTCATGTTCTTCGGTGACCATAATTTTAAAAACATTTATCCCCTGCCATCTACACTCTATCAGAGGTGCCGTGTGTGTGCGGAGTGTGGTGTCCGTGGACTGGTTACGCCAGGCTCAGCCCAGTGGTTTGACAACTACACTGTGTGTGAGGCCTGCCAGCGCCATCGCAGCTCTACGTGTAGTGTTTGCAACAAGGCTGCCAACCCATCGGTCACTCTGCAGTGCTGCAGCTTGTGCCAAAGGCGAGTTTCTCGGGCTTAAGCACAATAGCGTTGATCGGAAGTAGCTGTCGTAATTCGTATTGTACTAATGTTCTTAATGATCTCTGTATTGCCTTAGATGGGTTCACAGCGAGTGCGCTCTACCTGGGGAGCTTCTGGAAGCTAAGTGCATTTGCCTGCTTTGTAAGGAGCAGCAGCCTGTCACTCAACCTTACCCAGCACGTATGCAAACCAGAGAGGTGTCTGAGGAGACTGAACGGCATACGGATTTGGTGGAGATGACAATCCAGACTGATGCAGACATTGTGACAGATGAGTGCACAGAGCTATCAGCGGTGACACCGGGACAGAGATGCACAAAAGAAACGGGTCAGGTTGATGCCACGTCTGACAAAGAAACGCCCGTGCACTCGGGTAAGTCTTATTTGGGCAGGCTGAAAAAAAACTACCAGTCATGAGCTTTGAGTAGAAAAAGAATGTAACTTGTTTTTATCCAGTATGAGCCGATCTAACTTAATTGCTTCTGTTTATAGGGGAGGAGTCTGCTGCTGTTGAGACAACAGACATTAGGCAGAGGATAATATACACTTCAGAGGTGCCTGCTGCTCCACTTGAGTCTACGGGTAAACACAGAAGACCTTGTGTACATACATATTTGAGACTGAACACAAATATGTGCTTTATTTGTAATATCTAATAATAATGAAGGTAATGATTTGTAAATGTTAAAACTAACAATCATGCATTCCTTACTGTCAAATTCAGACGGCGCAACAACAGAACAAGGGCCCTGTTGTCTGCCTGCTCGTGATGAGAAGGCTGCCAGCCAGGTGAACCGAGCCACCCCCTCCCAGGACCACGTGGCAGACACACAGCCGAACAACCCAAAACTAGAACCACCAATGTCACAACAGGGTCCTGAAAATAATGACGTGGAGAGAGACGAGAAGAAGGAGATCGCGTCTTTGCTGGAACAAGAAGCGTCAGTGGCGTTAAGCAGCGGCTCGTGTGGTGTGCCAATCACCAAACCATTCAGTACAATTCCACCACAGTTATCTCCCTGTGTTGACAAAACGAACCACAGCGAACAGAAAAGCCCAAGCCGGCACCGCCGTTCTCCCATTCCTCGTTCTTTATCACACGAGGTCCCCTCTGCTGAGGACATGGAGGCGGGGTTATTACTGCACTCCGAGGACGATGAGGAGGAAGAGGATGACGAGCCGTTGAAAGAAGAGGAGCACATTGTCGACATAAAGCAGGAATTGCAGGAGCAGGAAATTAAACCGGAATTGCTCCTGGATGAGATGTCCAACATGAGCCATGGTGACGAGAGCAGCTGTGGCTCTCTGGGCTCTCCAGGTGAATCCGATCCTCACCTCTCTATGGAACTGGACCTGGTAGCTGCTGGTCGCTCCCACGTGGACATCCTGCTCACGGAGACGGACGACTCGCTTCCCTTCGAGCCTCTCGGTAGTGACAGAGAGAAGGTGAAACGCAGAGGATCCCCAGGCCGCTCACGGATCAAGCAGGTGAGGTCACCATGTACAAGTCTGTCCGAAGGAGAGATAGAAATGTACCTGTGAGTGTTGAGATGATTTTAATATGCCATTGCTGCATTCTCATAATATGAGATTACATTGTAATGTTTTTTTGTCCGATTGTAGGGGCGAAGCAATAGTTTTCCTGGGAAGCGTAGACCTCGAGGGGGAGGGGGAGGAAGAGGGCGAGGTGGGAGGTCACGCCTAAAAGCCATGGCCTCCTGCATTGATGCCTTCTTGGTAAGCTTTCGTATTCTCTGACTTTTCTAATGTGTAATTGGAAAATAAAATAATAATTGTCACTTTATTCCACCATCTATCCTTTAATTACACGTTTTGATGAATTCTCTTTTCCACAGCTTAGCATGACCGCAGACACTGGAATCACTAAGGAGGAAGAAGACGAGGAAGATGACACTATGCAGAACACAGTCGTTCTTTTCTCAAACACTGATAAATTTGTCCTGCTCCAGGTACAGCTATTGTATTTACCTTGAACTATTTGCTCTTTGAAGAAACCTAGTCACCCTATTCAAATGCAATGCAAACATTCTTTTACTGTCTCACCTTCTCTCATCTGTTTTAGGATATGTGCGTAGTGTGCGGCAGTTTTGGAAAGGGTGCAGAAGGGCAGCTGTTGGCTTGCGCTCAGTGCGCCCAGTGTTACCATCCTTACTGTGTGAACAGCAAAGTGAGCGCATCATTTTCCATTGATTTTCTCTTTTTCCAGTGACGGCATTGTGTTAATCCAGATGGAATAAACCTTTTATATCGTCCGCAGATCACCAAGACGATGCTCCGTAAGGGTTGGCGCTGTTTGGAGTGCATTGTGTGTGAGGTGTGTGGAAAGGCCTCGGACCCGTCCCGTCTGCTGCTGTGCGACGACTGTGACGTCAGCTATCACACTTACTGTTTGGACCCGCCCTTGCACAACGTTCCGAAAGGGGGCTGGAAATGCAAATGGTAATGAAAATGAAACGCGTAGCGCGATGCTCGGTTCAGCCTCGTAGCTTCGAATGGGGTCATATGTAAATGAGCACCTGTAAATTTGCATGTTTATGGAAAAACACTGTCAGAGGCCCGTCTCCAGGTTTCTTGGTCACGTAGCAATAGGAAAATAGTTAATATTGCTCAAATAGTCCTCTGTATCTTATCCTAATGTTGCACTTTACGTTTGTGCAGGTGTGTGTGCTGTGTGCAGTGTGGCTGCAGCTCACCGGGTTTCCACTGCGAGTGGCAAAACAACTACACCCACTGCGGCCCCTGTGCCAGTCTGGTCACTTGTCCAGTGTGCAAAGAGAACTTCATGGAGGAGGAGCTGTTGCTGCAGTGTCAGTACTGCGATCGGTGGGTGCTGCTCATTAGAACTACATGACAAGTGGGGAATGGATTATTTACATATTTTTGTGTCATCAATAATTTTGTAATATCTTTGATTTGCAATGCAATTGGCTTAATAAAAAAGAAAAAGGTACGCATATCAATATATTTCCATGTCCAGATGGGTTCATGCTGTCTGTGAGAGTCTATACACCGAGGATGAGGTGGAACAGGCTTCTGATGAAGGCTTCGCGTGCACCTCCTGCACTCCATATGTTCCGAAACCTGTGGGTAAGTCCATGGAGCTTACCGAAGACGTAGAGTTCAGAGATTCACTTGCCGTTTTCTTCTTTGTACTAATATTGGTGTTGTTTTCTACATCTGTAGTTGAGTCGGCCATTATGGCTTCAATAAAGATCAAAGAGCCTGGTTAGTGGAATTTGCTTGATACTGATTGTTACTCTGTGTGATCCTCTTCCGTTTGTGTTACAGTAAGCTAAACGGATTTTAACATCTCACTTAACAGAACCCCAGTTCTACCGCTTGGAGGGTGTGTGGTTGACCGAGTCGGGCATGTCCCTGCTTCGCAGCATCTCCATGTCTCCTCTGCACAAGAGGCGGCAGCGTCGCTCTCGCCTTGGCACGATATGTTGTGAAGGAGGACACGACGGATTAGATCTGAGGGACGGCTATGTTGATGGGGAGGAAGGCAAAGGTTGATACACTTCCGGTTCATCCAGGAGCGCGTTAAGGAATTTTGAGGTCTATTTGGTTCTTTTTATTACCTGTTCTTCCTCAATCTATAGGGGAGCCCATGGATTGCGAACCCAAGATGGATAGCACAGGGAGCCCCGAGAGAGATGCCGGCACAGAGGGAATTGAAGGCATGGCTGACTGTGAAGGTCTCAAAGGTGGAGCAGAGGAGACGGAGGATTGCAAAAAAAGAAAGCGAAAACCTTACAGACCTGGTAAATTAGCTAGAATCTCTTAGATTCATTTATAACATCCACATAGATGTGTGTGATATCTACAAATATTTCGTTTCCAAAATCTTTCTAGGAATCGGAGGCTTCATGGTTCGACAAAGGAAGTGTCACACACGGCTGAAGAAAGAGTTTTTTGCCCAATTGGCTGGAGAGACTTCGTTAGACGGACATCCAATAGAAAGAACTATTTACGAAGGTCGGCCACAGCAGATTGACGACTGTCATTTCATCCCATGCATGCAGATTCCGATTAAAGAATTCTGTGGCTCTTAATTTAATGTTATGGTGGCTAAATGGGATGGCAAATAAATTGATCAGCCATTTTCCAGTTCTTCATCATGGGAAGATTTACACATTGAGCCCATCATAAAGAAGATCTCTTGTTTTCTTTTGAATTAAGGCTCTTGTTTTAATGCAGTGGGGCTGCCAACATAGAAGCGTTGGACAGGCTGCTAGTCCTTCAGTTACTAAAGGTGGCACGGCAATTATTTGTTGATATTGTAAGTATGTGAGTCTCAAGTTTGTATGTGTACAATCACGTAGGAGCCCACCCTGATACGGATAATATCATGGATCCTAAACCAGTAGAGGGGGAGGAGCAGGCTAAGAAACGTCGAGGCCGTAAGAAAAGTAAACTCGAGGACATGTTTCCATCTTACCTCCAGGTTTGTCATCTCTCTCTGCCCCCATGCTTAGACATTTTTGAGAGTATGCAATCAGGTGTATGTTAATATCTCGATTGTTTTCGATTCACTGCAGGAGGCTTTTTTTGGGAAGACTCTAATAGACTTGAGCAAGAAAGCTGCGATGATGCTACCAGGACAGAAGCCAGGCCCATGCCTTGCAAGGCCTTCATTTCCAGCATCATCGGGACACAAACCTGCTGCCGCAGAGAGTAAGAATGACGAACTTCTCAACGTCACATGAAAAGTGGTGCTAGCACATGATGTGTTACATTCATGCTTCTCTTAATAGCTCATGCCAAGGATCACGTGGTAAGAGAAAACTTTCCTCTCAAGCAAGAACGGGATGATGAAGCTCAGGGAGAAGGTGCAGCAGGTACGTGTCTGTGCAGTGATGCTATTGATATATCATTATGGTCTGAAGGTAATTGCACTTTTGTTAAAAATCCCACATTTTTTAGGAGCTCCTGCACCATCCTCATCACTCAAGGACCAGGCATCAACTGATCCTAATGACCCTAAAGCAGAAAAAAGTGAAGGTGCTGTCCTGAGAGGATGCTATTTTTAATAGAATGTAGATGTAAATAGAATGTAAAATTTTTTTTTTTACATTCAGTAAGTGAGATGAGCATCATGTCTCACATGATGTTTCCTTTATCACAGGTCTTCCACAGGGGGTGGAGAGTCAGGACTCAGAGCAGTTCTTCAGGAAGGTTCTGGGAGTGTCAGATGGTTCACCTTTGGGTGGCATGAAGCCCATCTTAGAGGGCAGTAAGGGAGAACTCAGTCATAGTGCTGCGCCACAGAGAGCTCTCCTTTCAGGTGTTTACAGCGGTATTCTTGCAAGTCATCATGTCATTACATTTTAGAAGTCCACAGCCATGTTCACAAATAAGTTTCAAATTCAGCTCTAATCAGTCATGGACAATCTCTTTCAGGGTCCCTGCCCTCTGCTGGAATGATGGATCCCTTTCCTGGGCTTTCTCAGTCGCCCTTTTTTGAAATGCGGTAGGATTCCCTTCTGCATTTTAATTTCCAAAAGACGTCGGCATGTATTTCTGATACAAAGCTAGTTTTTCCCCAATGTAAAATAGCCTTTTGCAATCTCGCCCCTCTCGTTTGATGTAAAGGGACCGAGGAGGACTGTTCAGTCCAGATGGGGGCGAGGAGAGCCCTTGGGCAACTCCTTCAACTCCAGCAACCCCCTCCTCCCCGCCAACTCCCACTGAGGCGGAGGGCGACGGGCTCTCCTACAACCAGCGCAGCCTCCAACGCTGGGAGAAGGATGAGGAACTGGGAGAACTGTCAACCATTTCCCCGGTTCTCTATGCCAACACAAACTTTCCTACTCTCAAAAAGGACTATCCAGGTCAGTGGGAAAAGCAACACCAACATACACATCGGTTGTTTGTTTTTATTTTTAGATATTAAGCAGATGCTTATCGTCCTTTTGGTCACAGACTGGGCTAATCGTTGTAAGCAAATCATGAAAATCTGGAGGAAGGTGTCAGCGACTGACAAGGTTCCATATCTGGTAGGTTAACTTTCACTTTTTAGGAAATAATTGATCTATATTTATTTACTCGTTTCCCCCCACAGTTGTATATTTTGTAACAGTGGTGCCATGTTTTCCTTCTTTGGCTCTGTATTTGAATATATTCTCCTTACTACCGAATGGTCGCCTCACTTCCATGCAGAGAGCTGTTATTCAGTTATTTGACTGCCTGGTGTTTATTAATTATGAAAACCTCACTGAGAAACTTGGGCTTGTCCTGTTTCAGTGAAATTATTGGTCGTCATTTTCATATTACGAATGACAGCTGGTCAGAACCAGTTATCTATATCTAAAAAACAATTACTCTTAAACTTGTCTGTTTTTAGTTTGAAGTTCTTTATTATGCATGGCTTGATATTTCACTTCTTTTTATAGCAAAAGGCCAAAGATAACCGAGCAGCTCAGAGGATCAACAAGGCACAGAGGGTATGCTAAAGCATGAGCGTTCTTTTTGTAAGGGTTAATGAACGGCTTTCATCATGTGTGCTTCGGATTGTTAGTGTCCCCCATTCATTTATTTTTTTCTCTCCCACAGCAGGCAGAGAGTCAGGTGTGCAGGCCAGTCAAGACCGAACCAGGTCTTGTGAAGGGAGAACGGCCAAATCTACACCTCCAGATCCCTCCACCGTCGGGCTCCACGTCAGTCTCTTCCCAGCCTAGCTCTGCAGGAAGCCCATTTCCCTTCCCTCCAGATTCAGGATCATCGTCGGTCTTCTTCTCAGATGGACCTGTAAAGACCCCGGGGTCAGCCGACATCCGCACTGATCCTTTGGCCAAGTTTCCTCCTCAGTCACCCCAGTCTTACTCGCATCCAACCACGCCCTTCTCCCACGCCGGGGCCAGCCACATACATGTCTCTTCCTCAGGTTATTCTGCTTCCGGCCCACAGGGTCCTCCTCAGGGACGGCCAGCCAGTCTTGGCCCCTTTGACATGCAACCAGGAACTCCTGGAACCCCCAGACGGGCACAGCAGGTTGACCCATACTTCAGATCACAGCTGCAGCAACAACAGAGTCACCTACCGCATTCGCAGCAAGGCTCTCAGGAGTCCCTGGGACCTCCAGAAAGTCCTCACTCGAGAAGTGTTGGACACGGGGAGTCGCCCATCTTCTCACCACCCCACAATACCCATTATGGAGACCCTTTCAGAAACCAGCAAGGGATGGGGCGTTCAGAATACGGTTCTCCATCACCCTCGGCGGTGGCTTCCTCACCTGTAAGCGCAGGGCAGTACAGGACTGATAGGAGTGCACCGTCTCCACGCTCTTCCACGGTTGGAAGACCTGACTTTTCCGCTGGCTCCCCTGCTGGGATGCTGGAGTCTGGAGACGGTCTATTCAAGGCACCTATGACGCCAAGGATGCACCAAGGGGAGGGTGGCGCACTCCATCCCGGAGCGTCCCCGAGCCACCCGTCTGAAAGCTACAGGCATTCTCCCTCCCACCCTTTCCCTGACCCTCAGCCACAGCTAACTCCGAGACCACAGTCTGGGGACAATTGCTCTCATGGATCCCAGAGACATCCTGTAGGTCAACAGGAGCTTTGCCCTCGAGTGTCCTCCAGTCCACAGTCCCAGGGCAGCTCTCAGTCACCCCACACTCCCGGTGGCCTGTCCAACGATGCTTACTCTGTTCTTTCTCCTGCTGCTCCTCGTTTCCAATCCCCAGATCCTTGTTCCCAGCCGCCCTCAAGACCACAGTCTCGAGACCCCTTTGCCGCTATTCACAAACCCCCTCGCCCCACCTCCGTTACGGCAGAGGGAACTGCGAGTTACAAAGGGTCACCGCAACCCAACCAGCCACCTCCTCCCCATCCCACCAACAGCTCAGCGGTGGATCCGCTCTCTGGTAACTTGTCAGCACCCCCCAATTTTAGCCGCAGCCCCAGCGCAGGAGGCTTCCAACTAACCCAACAGCAGGGTCAGCCACAACCTCAGCAGACCATCGTGTCTGACGGTTTCTGCTCCAGAGTTCCGCCTCGTTCTGGATCTCAAGAGCAACCGGCTATCCGTCCTCCAGATCCGACTCCACAAGCGGCTTTGCCAGGCTCTCAAGAAATGCCTGACATGTCAGCAGTGCAGGATCCGGCATTAGTTGGCCTTAGTCCGGCTGAGCTGGAGAAGCACCGACAGGTATTTCAGTATTTGCCAATCACAATTACTCTATGCTGCTCTTAGGGGCATTGTTTTATTAATTTCTTTTTAATTTAGCGCCAGAGGCTGAGGGAATTCGTAATCAGGCAACAGATGCAGAGAAATTCCATTAGGCAGGAGAAGGAGGCTGCAGCTGCTGGCGGTGCACCCCCCGGCTGGTCTGCAGGAGAGATGGGGGCCTTTCAACATGACAAGGCCCACAGAGCACCACCGCCATACCCACAGGTACACGGCGACCTCCATATATCTGTGTTAAATATGAGGTCTGGATGTGTTCAAGTAGCAACTAGGAGAATGAATGAAGACACCCCCCACCCTGGAAGAGGTGCAAAGCCTTAAATGTATTTAAAAGTATTTATCTTACGGAAAATAAAGCATTCATGTTTCTGTTTTTCCCTCTTTGCTTACTTTAGGATCGTGTTGCTGGAACTCAGACGTCTGTGACGGGGAAGGTGGCTGCAGGAGACTTGGAGACCAAGCTCGTTCGCCCGCCGCTTACAGGAACTCCCGCTGTCATGGATCCTAGTGCACTAAGGTAAGCTCCTCATTACAGCATATTCATGTTCGCTATTAAATAATAACTCATTTTAACTCATTGAGTGCCAGCCATTTTCAGCTCGGCTATGTACCCCAGTTTGCACGCCTTTACCCCCCTATTTTCCAATCCTCACAGAATATTCTTTACTGTGACTAATGCACACACACACAACCTAGCAAATGAAAGTCTGATTGCCTTGGTGGTGTCGGCCCCTTCCTTGTTTTCTGCTCCAACAAGAGTATAAACATCTAAACTCTCAGAACTGAAGAAGCCACTTGGATGAGAGGCGAAACATCTTCGATCAAATTTGATCAAGTCCAGTTCATTCTTCTTTTTTTTGCTCTTCATGAAAGAGCCCAAAACCAAAACTGGTCCCCAAAATATTCAGCTCCACTAATTACTCACGTCCATTACATCTTTAAACTGTAGAACTGTAAACATTTTAAAAATGGAAGTCTTTCTTCTCTCTTGTTGCTCTGTCCTTCAGGCCACCAGGGCCGTCCAGACCTCAGGGCATGTTTCCACGTCCGCCATTCCCTCCCCAGTGGCAAGGTCAGGCACAGGGATCAAGGAGGTTCCCTCAGCCTGCCATGGAAGCTATGGGATTGAGGCACAATGTTAACCCTGCGGTCAACATCCAGGTTCCGGAAGGCATGGGTAACCCCAACGCCATGACGCCAGTGCATGGAGGAGAGACCATGCAGCCAATGGGGCAAGGACCCCCACCGCAGTTCATCGAGTTGAGACACAACTCGCAGAGACTACCTCTACGCCCCCAGTTTATGCCACGCGGACCCCAGGCTAGACCGCGTCTTTTTGTCCCTCAGCAAGAGATGGCGGCGCCCTGCAATGTTCAGCAGCACCCCATAGCTCAAGCTGGCGGTATTCAACCAGACGCCTCACAGCTGGGCTTACAGCAGGGTGGACTGCCAGTCGTCATCCCTCAGCAGCCTACAGGGCCTTTGCAACAGCAGCCCCACGTTCGACCCGAGGCAACCAGTTCCGCTCCAAACCTTTCTCGGGCTGAGCAGCATCAGGTTTCACAACGGGCCCAGCCTGCAGCAGTAGAAAGTAGCGAGGAACTGCCAGAGCCTGACCTCGAGGCTCTTGGGGATGCCCCAGGCGACGGAGGTGTGGATGAGGATGATTTGGCTCTCGACTTGGATCCTGACAAAGGAGACGATGACTTGGGCAACCTCGACAACCTTGAAACGAATGATCCGCATCTAGATGACTTGCTTAACAGCGACGAGTTTGACCTGCTGGCGTACACTGACCCCGAGCTGGACCAAGGAGACCCGAAGGATGTCTTCTCGGACCAGCTGCGGTTGGTTGAGGCAGAAAGTGAAGCGCCTTCGTCTTCGTCTGGATCTGTGCTTGTTAAAGTAGAAGAGAACCTCAAGGTGGAACCAGGGTACAAGTCCGTTGCAATAGCCCCTGCCACATCTGGGGGGTCTTCTACCAAACTACCGCCACCCCCTGCAAAAACTGCAGCTACGTTCAAGATCAAAACGGAGGAGACTTCTCAGCTGCAGTGTGGACAGTCTGCGGTCAAGGATGAAATAGGAGAAGCCGTGTCGATGCTCCTTGGGGGTACCACACCTTCAACAAAGTCGATACAGCCAGAAAACAAGTCTGCTTCACTCAGTTCTGTTCGGCTGGGGGGGCATCAATACCCCCTGCCAGGCCAAACCAATCCACTGGCCTTTCCTCCAGCCGGCCCAGATGCAAACATTGTTCACGTTTCACTGGAGCTGCCCGACGTAGGTGGGCAGCACTCCCCTGCTGTCGATTTGGCCAAGGTAGAGAGCTCTTTAGACGGCGAGCTGCCTCTTCTAATCCAAGATCTGCTGGAACACGAGAAGAAGGAACAACAGAAGCAGCAGCAGTTGCAGCTCGGTTCCCTCCACCAAGGAGGCGGGGTGCCTCATTTCCCTGGTCTCCCAAGTCAGCCGGCAAACGCACAAGCACCTGGGCAGATGATGCTTCCACACCACCATCGTCCTCCAACTCAAGGAATGATGGCTCAGCCGGGGGTTGTGCCTCGGGCTCCACACATACTGCAGCAGCAGCAGCAGCAGCAGCAAAGACTTATGGGACCTGGAATGCCGCCTCCTCCTCACATGAACATGGCCCAGCAGCAAGCCATGATGAGAATGGGACAACCTGGAATCCACACAAACCTCAGTCAGCAACAGTCGCAGCCCGGGGTCAAGCAGTCACCGCTGGCCAATAACTTCTTCCCAGATAAAGGTAACTGTTGTGGGCTTTCCAATGTCGTCGTCGTGCGATTGTGTCCTTTTCATAGGTCAACATCAGATTTTGTGTTGTTGTTGTTTATATTGCAGACTTAGACAAATTTGCAACAGATGATACCATGGATCCCATCGCCAAGGCAAAGATTATGGCACTCAAGGGTATCAAAAGAGTGCTGACGCAGGATCCAATGGTGGCTCCTTCTGCCATTAATAGGTAATACTCCGTCTCCCTCTGAATATTTGTTTGTTTTTTCATTTGAGACAAACCGACTTCAGGAGACGTGTACCTCATTTACTGTAAGTGCTACGAAAGGGAGAAATATATTTAAAAATTGATCACAATCAATTTATTATTATTCGCCTAACTTAAAAGTATATTTCTCCATCATGCCCGTGGGGTATTTGATATACAGTATTACACCTTGCAACGTCGGATGTTCTTTGGCAGTTTTTTTCGTTTTACTTCACCAGTAATGTATGCGTACCGTAAGTGAAATTCTAAATGTTCGAACCATTGTCTCTGCTGCATCCCCCAGTTGTATATTTGCTAGTAGAATTCCTCATTATGTTCTAAGAAGATTGAACTACATTTTGCAGAGGTAGCCTTTGGAGATCAAGAAATATCTTATCATAAATTGCTAAAGTGTTGCACAATGCTTTGGAACCAGCGCATATCCTTTTCTGTTCACTGCAGGAATAATTACAGTTTGATATTTTCTGTTTTACTTTCTCTTCAGGCAACAGGTTTCTCTGCTCGCTCAGAGGCTGGCCTCTGCCCCAGGAACAGATCCCGGTCAGCTTGCTTCTGGACCTCCTAAGGTATTGAATATCGCTTTTCTGAAGTAACTGGTTTGCTTATTTCTCGTGTACGTCTAGACTTGTTTAATATGCTTTACTTTTGCCTTCAGGAGGGAGAAACGAGTGATCCAACCCAGTCGAGACCCAACCCTCCTCAGTTTGTAAAAGGAATCATCAGTAGGTTCTACCAGTGCTGTCTTCTGGAGGCATATTTCTATCCACATACTGTGTAATAGATGTATTAATTTTTCCCTTTTATTTAACAGATGATGCAGAACAGCATCAGTATGAAGAATGGCTTCTGCATACTCAGCAGTTACTTCAAATGCAGTTGAAATTTTTGGAGGAACAGATTGGAGTTCACCGCAAATCACGCAAGGCATTGTGTGCTAAGCAGCGCACGGCGAAGAAAGCTGGCAGGGAGTTTTCTGAGACCGATGCAGAGAAACTGAAGCTGGTTACGGAAGAGCAGGGCAAAATTCAGAAGCAGCTCGACCAGGTGTGTGTCGTTGTCGAGAGGACTTTTTCCTGACTTTTCCAGGCGACTGATGGAATCTCAGCAAATTTATATCTCTTCATAATTACTCTGTTATAGGTGCGCAAGCAGCAGAAGGAACACACGAATCTCATCGCAGAGTACAGAAGCAAACAGCAGCAGCATCAGCAGCAAGGTTCAGGTCTTCTTACCCCAGCCCATTCCTCCCAGGGGGGAGCCCCACACATGTTTCCCAAGATGCCCGGACAGATTGTGATGGGCCAACAAGGAACGCCGGCGATGGGACAGCACCAAGGCATGATCCGCCAAAGCGGAATGCCTGTAAGGATGCCCCACGGTCAGCCCTTTATTGGTGGAGCTCAACCCCAGCTCCCTGCAAGTCTCGGTGCCAGCGGTGTGAGGGCCCCCGGGCCTCCTGGGGCTGCAGCAGGATTCTTCCCACAGGGGCCTGGAATGCAAGGCGCAGATCCCAGAATTCTCCAAGAAAGACAGCTTCAACATAGGATCCAAATGACAAAGCTCCAACAGCAGCAGCAGCAGCAGGGAATGATGGGCCAGCAGCCAATGCCGCACCCAAATAATCAACCGTCTGCCTTGATTGCTCAGCCGCAGTCTGGTATGATGGGGAACCCACTTATGGCTCAGCAACCAGCCAATACCCAACAGGCAATGCCGACCAGCCAGGCCAGTCAACACGGCATGGTGCAAGTCCCACAGGGAATGGTTGGAGTTCAGACTGTAGCTCCACTTCCCCAGAGCGTAGCGGGGGGGCAGCCCGTTAACCATGCCCAAGCCATGATGGCAGCTCAGCCAGGGATCATGGGGAACCAGCCAGTTGCACTGCCTCAGCAACAGAGGCCTCAAGTTATGATGGGTCAGCAGGGAATGGTTGGATCTCCAGGTCATCCTGGCCTCAGGGGTCCTCAGATCCAACTGACTCCGCAACAACAGAACATTCTGGCCCAGCGGATGCTCGCATCACAACAGCAGCAGAATGCTGCAAAGAATTTGGTCCACCTTCAGCAGCAGCAGCAGATGGCACAGCAGAGACAACCAACGCAGGTGATCGGTCAGTCCAGTCAAGAGCAGGGCGGGATCTCCCAGCCCTCCACGCCGCAGATGAGATCCTCGCCTTCGGCTGGAAGCGCCACGCCTCAGCCGCACGGAGCTGCAGACGGCCAAATCCCAGGCCCCAAAGAGGGTGAGATTCTCAGCTCTGATTCAAGAACACCACCACAACAGAGTGGACCCTCCGTTCCCAATCAGGCGACGCAAATAAGCTCTGCAAATGATCATCAAGCGGACTTGGGAAGGCAGCAGTTACAGCATCAGAACCAGAACCAGAACCAGAACCAGGGTTATCTGTGCCAGCAGCAACAGTCAAATCCTCAGTCGCTACCTGAACAACAAACGGGTTTGATTGGAAACACGCAGTCCGCTGTGTTTCAGCAGCAGCAACTCGCGCTCCAGAGGCAAGCGTCCCTCAGGGTGGACAAGCCCAACTTGATGGCCGTAGAAGAGGAACGGAAACCAGCTGATTTCTTACCGCAGCAGCAGCAAACGGTTCAAAACGCCATGCAGCAGTCAAGTCAAGATTCCAACATTCAGCAGCAAATAATTGCCAAGAGCCATCCTGGCCAGCCACAGCCAGTTCTAATGAGCCAACAGCAGGCGCTCCTGGCCCAGCAGCAAAAACAGCAGGCGATGATGGGCATGATTAGGGCCCAGCAGCAAGGCATGATGGCGCAGAGGCCCGCACTTCCACCTGGACCAATCCGGACTCCTATCAATATCCAGGCGATCATCGCTCAACATCCCCAGCTCCGCAATCTTCCACCAAATCAGCAGATACAGCACATCCAGGCCATGATCGCCCAGAGGCAGCTCCAACAGGGGCAGATGCTGCGGATGTCCGTGGCTCAAGGCCAACAAAGCCAGCTAAGGTCTCACATGCCAGGAGGGCAGGCGCCGCAGGCCGGGAACGGAATGCCAGGGATGGAAGGCCAGCAGGTGCCGTGTGGGGCCATGAGGAAGCAAGGAGCAGCAGGAGGCGCTCAGCCGCCCAACGTGGCTCCTCAGATGCAGCCGGGGATGCTGGTCCCTGGGCAACAGCATGCACAAGCAGGGGAGATGATTCAACACATCGCAAGGGATCAGGCGCCAGTCCCACCTTCTCCCGTGGACAATGGCCGCATGGCAAAGCCGATGTCTCCGTGCCAATCTTCAGGCAGCGCTCCTGGAGATCCACAGCGTCACGCATTCAGTCAAGCCATGGCAATGTGTCCGCCCACTCCCAACCAGAACCAACAAGCGCTAATGGTGGCCACGGCCGGACGCATGCAAGGCTCTCCGTCTCATGCGTATTCTCCAAGAGGTCCCTTCGGCGTTAACCCGGCCCACCCGGTCTCGCCCCATTCGTCGCACGTCTCCTCGCCCTCCGTAGCTGATGGCAGGGCTGGAGGCGGGGAGAGTCCTTACACCCAAATAAAGGCATCTCCACTCAGGTCGCCCGGAGCCAAGAGCCCACTTGATTCTCCAGGACTGAAACTGGAGAGTCAGACATCGGGCCATGAAAGACCTCACTCTGGGCCGTTTATCCCTAATGGGCCGCAGAAGGGCACGAATGTTCTCCAGCCGGTCACCGAGAGCCATGCCACTCATGCACAACATAGTTCCAGAGTAGCGGACCTGTGTAAGATCAACCTCCAGAACATTAAGCAGGAACCCGGAGAGGTTCAGTGTGACCGAGCAGCGGAGGCTCATCAGGGCTGCATAAAGCGAGAAACGACAGGAGTTCTGGTTACATCTGGGAACAACGCGGGCGGGATCAACGCTGGAATTGTGTCCGGAGACGGCGAGACTCAAAGTCCCCGGACTGAGACTGGACAGCAGCTGCTTCAGAAGCTCCTGAGAACGAAAAACCTCCAGCTTGCTGCTCAGAGGCCTTCAGAGGGCATTCACAACGAGATAAACGGTCACATCAACACCAAACTGGCAATGCTGGAGCAAAAGCTCCAAGGGACGCCGCGCAACATGGAGGCACGTAGTTCTTCAGCGCCATTACTTCCTTCTACTCCCGTTTGTTGTTGTCTGTGTGCGTGTGTTGATAAATCCTCATTCATTCTGCCAACCCCGACAGGATCTGCAGTCGATAACAAAAAGGGCTCCGGTGCAAAAGCCAAAGCGTCCCAATAAGGCGCCTGGAGACCGGGGGCCAAACGCACGGAAGAAGAATAAGAAGGACGACGTTGGGAAAGGTGCAGAGGCCCTGATAAAGCAGCTCAAACAGGTACGAGGGTGGCAGAATGGGATGATCTCACTTTTAATGTCTGCGGCTTGACCTCACGGAGATTTGCCCTCCAGGGTCTCTCTCTGCTTCCTCTGATGGAGCCTTCGATCGCTGCCAGTCTGGATCTGTTCTCCCCGTTCGGAAGCAGTCCGGCCAATGGGAAAGCCCCGCTCAAAGGGTCCTTTGGAAATGCTGCGCTGGACAATATCCCAGACTATTACACTCAGTTGCTCACCAAGGTATCGTCACTAAGTTGAAATCCTGTTTTTTAGCTTTACAGGCTGTAACAAAATCCAAGTTGTTTTCTGACGACACGCTGCGCCTTTCCAGAGTAACCTCAGCAACCCGCCGACACCGCCATCCTCTCTGCCGCCGACTCCTCCGCCTTCTGTGCAGCACAAGTTGCTCAATGGAGTGACTCCTGGGGAGGAGATCTGTAAGGGACAGAAAGAGCCAATGGGTAAACACCTGGGGGATTACAAACGCCGTTATATATGTAGTCTGCAGTTGTGCATTCATTCTCCTTTTTCCCTGTAGCTTCTGTTACAGAGGAGGTGAAGAGCGTCGACATCCTAGCAGCTCTCCCCACACCGCCGCACAACCAGAATGAGGACATTCGGTACGAGAGAATTCTCTTGAGTTGTTTGTCAACCCAAAATATGTAGGCCTGAGTGGTTAGAATGGTTGGGAATATAATTTTAACAGGATGGAGAGCGACGACGAAGATGCCCCAGAAAGCATCATCCCGGCGTCATCCCCCGAGAGTACTGTCGGAGATGAAACGCCCCGTTTCCCTCACCTACGGGAGCCGAAAGAGGAGGAGACGGAGCGAGCGATATCCCCAATCATCCCTCTGATACCTCGTACTGCCATCCCAGGTAGTTCTCATTTAGTCTATTTTTTATTTCTCTGAAATACAGACCAAAATGCAAAATGGCACACTTTCCTTCATAGCATTCCCAGAAAACAGGCCAGTTGATTCGGACGATGGCAGGGAAGTGTCCACATCTAACCATTGGGACAAGGCCAGGAGCAACGAGGTGTCCGTCACCTTCACGCTGTCCTCTGCTGCAGCCAAGGTAGCCATGACAACGCTTTCACCCAGGTTGAACGTTCCTCGGCTTCGTTGCGACGCTAATCACGGCGTGAACTGACTGCTTTGTCCAGAAGCTGAACCACGTGATGATGGCCATGGCCCAGCTGCTTAACATACGGATGCCAGGTTCTTATGAAGTGACTTTCCCTCCCCAAAACCCAGAGACGCCGGGGGTCGACGGCCCGGGGAAGGGACCCGACCCGTCAGGTATTCATGATGGGGCTTGATCCAGTCGTGATGGATTTAGGAGTGTCTGTGGGATCGTAGTAGACTGTGTTGCGTTCTTAAGACCCCGTTGTTAAACGAAACCCCCCCGTTGATTGACAACTTGGCGACGCTTCCGGGGGGGTACCCCGCCTCTCGCCCATAGAGAGGCTGGGATAGTCTCCAGCGACCGTCGGAAGACGGATAAAGAGGACATGAACATGAAGCGATGAATGAAAAATGCGTATGTTTGCATACTTGTATGCCATTTATACCGTACGTATGTACGAACTCACTCATAACTCTGCTGCCTGCGCATTCTGCTCGCCGTAACGGCGATTCCTTGTTACTAAACATGTACTCTTACATTTCGGAAAGCCCAAGTCGTCGTTAAATGAGGACCATGCGGAACTTTGAAGCTCATTCCTCTGTATATCGGGACTATTGCTAAGGTGGTCTTGTGTTCCTTCCTATATCAGGACTATTGCTAAGGTGGTCTTGTGTTCCTTCGTATATCAGGACTATTGCTAAGGTGGTCTTGTGTTTCTTCGTATATCAGGACTATTGCTAAGGTGGTCTTGTGTTTCTTCGTATATCAGGACTATTGCTAAGGTGGTCTTGTGTTCCTTCGTATATCAGGACTATTGCCAAGGTGGTCTTGTGTTCCTTCCTATATCGGGACTATTGCTAAGGTGGTCTTGTGTTCCAGGGGTGCTGTGTGCCAAGGATGGAGCTTCCCTCACGCAGGACGAGTGGCTCAAACAATTTGACGTGACTCTGCCCGGCTGCACCTTGAAGAAACAAGTGGACATTCTCGCACTCATCAAACAGGTCAGTCTTTTACGCTCTTTACAAGAACTTTATGAAGCCCATAGCTCTGACCCGTGTGTTTGTCTCTAAGGAGTTCCCAGAAACGGAGGAGGCGGCGGTCCTGCATTGCTACACGACCAACGTGAACGACTTGGATGTGCGTCACCTACCGAGCCTACCAGTGGAGGAATCTCCTCCCCCATCGCCAGCCCCTCTGCACCCTGAGGTCTCTGGCCCAGCTTTATCTGGTGATGCTGAACCTCCATCCAGCCCCACCGATGTCCAGATCAAGATGGAGGCTGAACAGCAGGATATCGGTCAACCTACTGACGCTGCTCCGCTGACTGACGTCACAGAGTCTGATGTTGCTGCTGCAGATTCAGTCATGGATCAAGCGTCGGCCCCTGCGGTACCGGAGTCCGCTGCTCTTACCGAGGCTCGTGTGAGTCCTCCTGCTAAGGAGGAGGACTTGGTTGGCGGTCTGGCTCAACGCCATGAAGATTCTGCCACCAATGCCGAGTCCCCTAAGACCGTCAAGCAGCGCAGGCCCCTCTCTCCCGACGAGGTGGCGCATCCTAAAATAAAAAAGTGGAAAGGGATTCGCTGGAAACGTCTTCAGATTGTCATCTCCATACGTAAGGGCGGTTCTAAGAAGGAGACCAGCCGGGAGGTTTCCGAATTAATGGAACGGCTGCGAATCACTCTCCGGCCAGACAAGCTCCCTCGGGATAAACGCAAGTGCTGCTTCTGCCACGAGGAAGGCGACGGCGCCACCGACGGACCCGCGCGGTTGCTCAACATCGACGTGGACCTGTGGGTGCACCTGAACTGCGCCCTGTGGTCCACGGAGGTGTACGAGACGCAAGGGGGCGCTCTCATCAACGTGGAGGTAGCCCTGCGGCGCGGGTTGCGGACTCTTTGTGCGTGCTGCCAGAAAACGGGCGCCACCAACAGCTGCAACAGAATCCGCTGCCCCAACGTCTACCACTTTGCCTGCGCCATCCGCGCACGCTGCATGTTCTTCAAGGACAAGACCATGCTGTGCACGCAGCACAAGCTGAAGGGCCCCAGCGAAGACGAGCTCAGCGCGTTCGCCGTCTTACGCCGCGTCTACATCGAGCGCGATGAGGTGAAGCAGATCGCCAGCATCTTGCAGCGAGGGGACCGCGTCCACTTGTTCCGTGTCGGCGGCCTCATCTTTCACGCCGTTGGCCAGCTGCTGCCTTCCCAGATGGCAAACTTCCATTCGCCCACGTCCATCTTCCCCGCCGGCTACGAGGCCACACGCATTTACTGGAGCACCCGCCGACCCAATAAGCGTTGCCGCTACCGCTGCCGCATCAGCGAGGATGACGGCCGGCCCTTGTTCGAGGTGCGCGTTCTGGAGCAAGGCATGGAGGAGTTGCAGTTTTCTGACATGACTCCAGACGGTGAGAATAAATGTCTCGCCTGCTCCCACTCGATGTCACCGCCGCGTTGGCGCCGCTCGTAAACATCCGCCGTCTCTTTCTTCAGGTATCTGGGACCGGGTTGTCCAGCAGGTGGCTAAACTCAGAGACGAGTCTTGCATGTTGAAGCTGTTCACGGAGCATCTCAAGGGAGAGGAGATGTACGGCCTCACCGTTCACGCCGTCATGCGGATCACCGAGTCGGTAAGAAATGCAGCCGAACAAATGTGTGCGATCGTTTCCTACGTGTCGTCCCTATATCGCTATATCGCCCTTCACTTTTCACTGTCATGGAGTTTCTTTCTTGCCCAACATATGCATTAATTTATCAGGGATTTTCCGATATATCGCAGGATTCTGCATATTAAGCATTTTCTATCTTAGAAAAATGAAAAAAAAAACCCCACATATTAGAGCACATTGTTATTATACACAGTATTGCAACATATAAAACACAGTACCAGTATTATATAAAATAAATGCTGCTCGTGTTTTTTTTGTGAAAGTTTCATCAAAGTTTTGAGACATAGAGCTGTCCAGTGCTGATCCTGAAAGTGACGTCTTTTCCGCGGCATTGACTCGGGGAATGTTCTTTATTTTGCCCACTTAGTTTGTTTTTTTTTGGTTTGTGCATGTCCATGACAAGACAAGGTGGTGGCTTTTTGGTTTTTCTTTGATTTTGTATTGATTATCTTTGTTCCTGCGTGATGATTGCATTTGAATGGAACTTTTCCACATTATTAGATGTTAATTTATTCCCATCACAAACTGTGGTTCATACTTATGATTTTTCTCATTTACAGTATGGCTTTATCTCTCTAAAAAAAAAAAGGTGATGTCAAAACGGAATATTTTATTGTAATTACTGTGGCGGCTAAAGAGTTAAATAAAAAGAATAGTTATTTAACCGCATGTTAAGGAGTAGCTACATTTATTTTACATTAAATTACATTACATTTAGTTACATTTTTACTATGTTACGGTTTAATTTGGCCTTTGGAGGGCAAACATAATGCTAATGTGGCCCTTGGAGAAAATGAGTTTGACACCCCTGCTGTAGAGAGAACGTCTGACTCAGACTGGATCCCGGTGGCTGAGAGGGACTCTGATCAAACGGTTCTGATGATTCATTCCTCTTTGTTGTGTTTCAGCTGCCTGGAGTTGAAAGCTGTCAGAACTACCAGTTCCGATATGGCCGTCATCCTCTGATGGAGCTGCCTCTGATGATCAATCCTAGCGGCTCCGCCCGATCCGAGCCCAAGGTCCCCACACAGTGCAAGAGGTGAAGCAGCTAGCTTAAAACAACACAGCTGATTATTAACCCGGAAAACCTGACTGATCATGAAGCATCAGGTCTTTTTGGAGGTGCTCAATTTATATTTTATAAAATAAATGTTTCTTTTTTTAAAGAACAAACATATTTTTCCAAGTAATCCTGTAAGTTAAAAATGTCCACAGTGGAAAATACTTTTCTGCGCTAAACAGAAATGCGTTGGAACATTACAGCGTCGTTGTCAGACACTAATCGCAGTCGATGCAGTTTCCGTTTTGAAGCTCTTTCTTTTCCGTTTATTTTTTCCACATCAAGGCCTCACACTCTGAATAGCACCAGCGTGTCGAAGGCCTACCAGAGCACCTTCACGGGAGAACTCAACACGCCATACAGCAAGCAGTTTGTCCACTCCAAGTCATCCCAGTATCGGCGTCTGAAGACCGAGTGGAAGAATAATGTCTATCTGGCGAGATCTCGGATTCAGGGCCTGGGTCTATATGCTGCTAAGGATCTGGAGAAGCACACCATGGTCATCGAGTACATCGGCACGGTCATCCGCAACGAGGTGGCCAACGGCCGCGAGAAGATCTACGAGTTCCAGGTTTGGCATTGAACACGGGGACTTGGAGGGGGGGGGGGGCGGCACGGAAAGCAGTTGTTTGGGTTGAAATGGGAGGCGGGGTGGGGGGAATGAATACAAATAAGCGCTTTGGGTTTTAAACCTTTGACTTTAAGTAGCTTACCCGAGTACAGACGAGGACAGCGCTTCAGTGGTTACAGGCTCCTGTTTTTGTTTCTCTAAATTAGAACCGCGGTATCTACATGTTCCGCATCAATAATGAGCAGGTGATTGATGCCACTCTGACCGGTGGTCCAGCTCGGTAAGTCGAGATACACATATATAAGCCCCGTTGGACATCTTTAGCTCCATCAGGCCTCTTTATCCGCACCTATTCTTGTCTTCTTTCCAGCTACGTCAACCATTCCTGCGCTCCGAACTGCGTTGCTGAAGTTGTGACGTTTGACAAAGAGGACAAGATTATCATCATTTCCAGCCGCAGAATCCCCAAAGGAGAAGAGGTGCAGCGCTTTAGAAGGCAGACCGGTACTACGTATAGGTTTATGTCTCTAATCTGAAGTTCACGCTGTCTCCATTCTCCAATTGCAGCTAACCTACGACTACCAGTTCGATTTCGAGGACGACCAGCACAAGATCCCTTGCCATTGCGGAGCCTGGAATTGCAGAAAGTGGATGAACTAACCAGAGGAAATGACAGAATTCCCCTCTCATTGGTGCCATCTCGCGCCAAAGCCTTTGAATCCTACATAGCCAGTGTATAAGCTGTTGGGAATGTCGTGGAGGAAGGCAGGCCTCCGTCATCGAAAGACTCAACCGTTGATACCCGTAGCCAAAGGTTTGAAGAGCATTAATCAATTTAAGCAACCGACCACCTCCGTCAGCAGCAGTGTGATGGGAGTAACTTTCATGTTTGGACTAGTGAGCCTCCTCCCTCCTCAGCCGACCCCCTCCCCCCTCCCCCCCTAGACTGTTCTCAACAAGCTTAAAGTGGCTTGAATACAATCCTCAAAAACTACCAAATGATTCTGACCCTCTGATATCAACACTCGCCTGGAGCGTCGACAAAAAGCCATTTTAAAATACTAAGAATGAACTAATGATGCATTTCTATGTTTGGACCTATTTCCTGTCCCACGTTGACCATACCCCCCCCCCCCTCCCCTCCGAAGGGCACTTTCCCCATCAAGTCATCAATGAAGACAACGCTGTTATTTGGCTAGCTAGACAATCCTGACGTGGCTTTTGTGTAAGAACTGCGTGTGATCGATGGAAAAACAAAAGATGCAATTTAGCATAAAAGCTAAGCTCTCTGGCTCCAGAGGCTCCAGATGTTGCGACTGTGTGGGAGTCCCAAGGTGGGTTAGTTGGACCCAGTCTACCTCATTGATTCAACGGGAAGTGACTGCTTTGTATAAAAACTGTTAACTGCTACTGTGGAACGGGGCGGGGGGGGGCGGGCGGGGGAGTGTTTTTATGGGCTTAGCCTTCTCGGACAAGCAGGGAACCATTAAGCAGCAGGTTTGCTCCATCGACTCTATGCTGGTGATGATTTACAATAATGAGCCAACATAATTATTATTCATGAATTGTTTATACAGAGGAAATATATGACAGTTTTGATAAGATATTGTATTAAAATCACAATCAGAAGCTTAGCGGGTGCCCTCTATGCCACCAAATCATCATGGAATATTAATGTAGCTTTTTCTCTTTTTTTATGTTAATTTATGTATTTCGGATCATGCTATCAGCTGTGTGAAAGCACAATAACGTCCACCTGCTAGAAGTCGCTGAAAGCCGGTGTAAGTGAGAGCGGCTCTAGGATCACAGGATGGAGACGACTATGAAGTCAGTACACAACGCTCGCTGCTGCAAACGGAATGAGTTCCACTTGTTGAAAAGCAGCCGGTGGCCGCACGACTACTGTCCCATTAAATGTTTTTTTTATTTTTTATCCCCAACAACTTGATCTTTCCAAACCCAATTTTACAACTTTGAATCTCGCCTCTTCCTCTTTGTATTATTTCGTGGACTGTTGATAACTTTACTGTACTATAAGTCCTTCCTCTGCCTGAGTACAGCCTGCAGTGTTTCTACTTCCCTGTAGTGTGCTTTTCTAGTGCTGGTACTGTCCTCTCGAGGCTGAACTAATGGCAGGGAAAGACTTAATTAGGGGGGGAGGAAAGGGCATTTGTTTTCTTTTCTATGTAAGATGAATGAAAAACTCTTTAAAGGGAGCTTTCTGGAAACTTCCCCCCTTTCCCATTCTATTTTGTTTCCTCCCTAACCTAAGACCTCACATGATTGAAAAAAAAAAAAAAATGCAAAGTTGTACAAAATGTGTATATATTATATGCATTATGGGGACAGCGGCTCTTTATCAAGCTCCTTTGTAATCAAAGTCAAAAGTCTAGAGAAATAACATTTGAAGAAAAAAGAAATCAACCACTGGATATCATTTTAACATAAGATAAAAGCTGTAAATAAATATAAATATATGTAAAATGGCAAACTAATATCTTTATGTATATGAACCAGAGTGTTTTGCATTTATCTGTTTTTCTATTAGTGTTTTTATGCTATAAGCTCTCTCAAATGAGTTTGTTAAAAATAGTTATAAGGAAATGTTTGGTCTTCTCCAATCAATGGCGACGAGAAGCCGACGTGATTATGAAACTGTTTGGATTCATGTGGAGGTCATTAATTAGACATGAAAATCACTTGCGTAAAGCAGTACTATGGTGCATAGCATTTGTATTTATGTATTATTATTTTTGTTTGTGTTCATTATTTATGCTACTGCTTGTTGATTACCAAAACCTATCCCTTTATCAATCACAATTGGATTAATATACTCCTGAATGGAAAATCTCGAACTTTCTAGAATATTGTTAGTGCTTTATTTTTAAATCTTCCCTATAGAAGTGAATGTGTTGGTAAACCTTGTGAAATGGTTACTTGGCCTAATGTATGTTACGTAATACTCAAAGTTAATCCCATACTTAACCTGGTATTGAATTGCACTCTCATTGTATAACGGAGAACATCTCTAAAGTGGTTGATATTGATCAAGTATTTGAAGCAGTGATCTATTATCTGTTCTTATGTCACAGGGAGATCATGAAAACACATGCCGCTCACTGGATTTTTAGCCTGAATATAAAAAAAAAGTAACCTCTGAATCTTAATTTAAATTCTCTGCATATCCTATAATTTAATAAGAATTTGCTCAAATTGAAGGTTTTTTTTAACCTCACCTTTTTGAAAAGATGTTGCATCTGTACAGCAGAGATACTTTAGGGAATATGAATAAATATAATCATTTTTATTGTATGTGGCATGTTTTGTATGAATTTTATTTTGAATTGTACAGATTTTTTCTCAGTACGCCAGAGATTGCATCTCTTTATACGCAGCTTTCCTGCTCCCTCTCCCCCGTCATCTTTTTTTTGTCAGCTTTGGTTTCTTGTAAAGGAAAATAAAATGCGTTTCAAATATGAGCCCATTTGTTGTCTTTTTTTTTAGGCCTCAACTAAAGCAGCGTTTGTACTGAGCACCAGGGTTCAGTCCTGCCCTTGGAAGTCTTTTTTTTTATGAGATTACAGCTGGTCATGGACAGGAAGCGTGGAACCACATGGACATCAGATTAAAAACATCTGAGTGGACCATAAAAAAACAGATTTAATTTAAGCATTGACTCTTGTTCTAGGTTAAAAACAAGCAGATTTTATTTTTCCACGTGATTTTACCAATTCTTCCTGCTGATGTCTCCTCAGATAAACTTTGTTCCACGAAGTCGTAGAAATTACCCAGAAAGATGTCTACTTGAGGCAAACTGTTCCGTGCTGAACGCTGGAGGCTATGTGACAGATCTGACACACGGAACGACTGCAGCAGTTAAAGAAAAAAAGAGATAAGAAAGAGGTCTTTATTGTGTATCACCTATATACATTTTTCAGTTAATTTTGAAAAGATTTCCACAACGTGATTTGAAGTATTACTTATGAACAGGATGTCTGACGGTCACATCCCCACGGCAACAACCAAACACAAACAGGAGTGTGTTTTTGACCCCCTCCCCCCCCCCCCCCCCCCATTTACAAACCCAATCCTTTCCCACCCCCAGCATTCCTTCTCCAATCTGTCTGCTCTACTTCTATCCAGGTTATCAGTAGCAGCGACATTTCTGGGGTACAAAAACCAAGACCTGAACAAAAAGGAAGAAAGAAAGCAACAAATCTGAAGAGGGAAAGACAGTTAAGTTCATCGACCTCAGTGAAGAGGACCCAGTGTTTGATACAAAACAGAAATCCAGGATTCATGGATTTGAGATCAAGTGTTGACATAACAGTGTAGAGCCCAGTGGTGACAAAAGTATTTTTCTGCGTCTCAGTCGTCATTACATCTGAATAAATAGCTGCTGGCAGTATTTAACAAGGATACAGGCGGCTCCTAAATATTCCAGTGTCAAAGCGAACAGCTCGTCTGTTACCCCAGTGGAAATGTAGAAACAGATTTGCACAAAACTGAGAAAATAACTCAAATCATTCAATAATTATCCATTTAAAAAAAAAAAGCAGAAGTTGCAGCAACATTATTTGGGATCAGTAGTACCACCAAACTGTCATAAAAGAAGTTAAAAGTTAAAAACTAATTCCAGCAGATGACACAGTCTATTTCCTGGCACAGTTGGAGTCCATGCAGACAGATTAAAAAAAACAAAACACAGACTTCTGAAAGTACCATTCAAGCAAAAGTAATAAATCAGTTTAAATGTCACACTGGTATTTGAGGCAAAAAAGTAAAAACAAATGTATGTACAAATCACATGTACCCATCATCAGTAGTGTCTAATGCCAAAAGAAAACAGCTACCATAATGTCTAGACAAAACAAAAAAATATAGATTTAAATTAAAAAGAAATCATTGCCATTATTTGCTCAGCATGCATGATCTTATCGCCTGCAGCCCAAAGGGTTTCTGGCTGCATCCATCTCATCTTAAAGGGACGCACCTTTTACAGTCTCAGACAGAGAAGACTCGAACGGCTTGTTGTCACATCCCATCTCACAGTGTTCAACGATATGAAATAAAAACTATCAACAAATAAATAGAAGTAAAACCATCCCAGACATTATCCCTGCCACAGTTCGACTAACACTAAGGACTGGACCACATCTGTTACGCGATAACTGCAGGTCTCACACTTCATGAGGAAGCTACAGTCGAGTGCAACTAATTTCTGTTCAGGGTTTTCAAGTGAGGGATTGCGAAATGGAATCTTTCTGTTCATGCTTAAAATGTCCCATTATTGGTTTTTGTCTAATAAAGTACAGCCTTATACCAGAGGACATCTTCGGCTTTTAGAAACATGCTAGTAGTTCAGACGCCTTTCATAGACTTGGCTAAAGAGAGGTAATAAAGATCAAAGATAAAATTCCTGTCACTGTAAAACAGTAATAATTCCTGCCATGGGACATGGAAAAAAAATAAAAAAAGGGTGACGCGTGATACTAACAGTGGTAGTAGCGGAGTGTTGTGGCCCATGGAGAAATGGGGGTCAAAGAGAACAGGGACACGAGGAACAAAGGGAAGCGGGGGGGGGGGGGGGAGGGAGACTCAGTAGTTTTGGCTAAAAAGGTGAGGTAGGCCTCGCCACGACGTGGCGTTAAAACTGGCAGGGTTTTCAGTTGCACTCCGTCTTTACAGTTTGCTTCCTACAGGAGGCGGGTCTCTCTCTCTCTCTCCAGCGCTTTTTATGCTGCTCGCCCGCTCACATCTTGATGTCCTCCTCCACGCTGAGCTGAGACAGGGTCTTCTTGATACGCAGGGCCGTCAGCCTGGCTGCCCCGTTTGCATACCAGCACTCCCTCATGATCTTACCCATCACTCGCAGGGACTGCACGGGACACAAACACGGGTGAGACACACACACAAAAAATACATCTGGAGAATGCGTCAATCAAGCCACAGACGAAAAGCTCTTTCACCGACAGCAGGGAATCAGGCCTGAGTGAGAGCGAACCGTTGGACATTTTACAGGATTTTATAGGATGCAAGGTCGGACCAATGAAATAAAACAATTCATTAAATTCATGAGAGCTCAGAAACCCGTTTTCCAGCACTCCCCTACTCAAACCAGCTCATGCTGCAGGAGGCGCGTAAAGAACGCCCGCCGGCCTTCCTGCAGAGCCGACTAACTTTAGAAAAGCTCCAGTAAAGCTGTCGCCGAGTATATTTAGACGCACCTCGTAGCTCTGCCACCAGTTGGGCACATTGGGCCTCAGCTTCTGGTCACGCACCACCTTCCTCATTTCCTCTATGGATGG
Organism: Brachionichthys hirsutus; assembly: GCF_040956055.1. NCBI lineage: Eukaryota > Metazoa > Chordata > Actinopteri > Lophiiformes > Brachionichthyidae > Brachionichthys > Brachionichthys hirsutus. The sequence continues at coordinate 8,522,153 of NC_090898.1, forward strand.
GTCAGAGGGCACAAGGTCGTAGTAGGGCAGCTGATACTCCTCGTGGATACCTGCAGCAAACAGGAAGCCCTCTCAATCCCTGTCTCATGCACCCCCCCAACAGCGTCAGAACGATTCATTCTCATCAGGCATCATTCGTGGTCTCACCTCCTGCGTTGCAGCGACGTGCAATCTCCCAGTACACGAGGCCCAACGCGTAGATATCAGCACACTTGAAGGAATCAAAGTGTTTCATGTTGATGCTTTCGTCCAGGACTTCTGGAGCCATGTACCTAGAGATGGTGACCAAAAAACAAAAAGCAAGATGTCGAGCATTCATCAACAGCAAGTCAAACACAGCACACATCGCTGCAGACAGAGAGCCAGGTGGGGGGGGGGGGGCTTTTACCTCTTCGTGCCGACGCGTTGGTTCGGGGCGATGTCGATTGTGTCTGTGGTGGACTCGTGGCGGACCGCCAGGCCGAGGTCAGCTATGGCACACATGCCATTTTTCTTAACCAGGATATTTTTAGACTTGAGGTCCCGGTGAGCAATGCCTGGTTTACCTGGAGAACGGACAACACAACATCAACTACACACCAAGACGTCGCTGAAGGTAAATAACTACGGTGTGACGCGCCCCCCCCCTTCCTGCAGGGGGGGTTATTTGTTTGTTTAATTGGGGTGAAGCATTTCTCACCCTGAGTGCCGAGGATCTCCATGTGTAGATGCGCCAGGCCGCTGGCGGCAGACAGAGCCAGTTTGATCATGCCCTCAATGGTGACAGAGTATCGGTTCAGGTAGTCGAACAGAGAGCCGTGCTCGTGGTAGTCCGACACCAGCCACAGCTGAGTCCACGTGCCGTTGTCTGAAAGACGGACGGCGTGCGTCACACGGGGGACAATTCAAGAGTAAAGCTAAACCGAAACCGTTTCTAAACAGCAACGAGGCAGATGTGGATCCTATCCACCTCTCCTCCTCCTTTTCCTTCCATTTTGAAAGCACTTATTCTTTTGGTATGTAGTTTGACATTGAAAATGCAGCCTCAATTGCAACTGTATTCAAAATCCTCACCTTTATTGTCTGCAGCAATGAATCCGAGGATGTTTTCATGGCGCAGCATTATTGTCTGGTAGATTTCAGCCTCTCTGAACCAGGAGCGCTCTTCTCGAGACGAAAAGATTTTCACTGCCACGTCTCCTCCCCTCCATTTCCCTCTCCACACCTCACCAAAGCGGCCTTTTCCTATTATCTCCTGCAGCACGATGGTTCTAGCCACCGTCCGCTGGACGAACAAGGGCAAACCTGCAGGGGGCAGTAGACAGAATGTTTAAAGGCATCCTCCATAGACTTGAAGGTGTGTGCAGAAGTCCTATTATTAGTTAAATATCACTCATGCAGCCTTCTGCAAGAAAAACATTATAAAGTCGGGTATAAGGAGGCACCATCTTGAATGTGAGCAGCCCGTTATACGCGTGTGGCTCGTGCACAAAACTTTAACAAGGGGATTGAAGTTTTGGTGAGTTTGGAGACATTTCAATCATCAATCCTCCTTGATTACTCATGATCTGGGCTAAAACGAACCCGTTCGCAGCATTGATTACGCGACATGAAGCGCTTTCTGCGAGAAAACCCCGACGGCTAACTCCCATGTGCAGGTGTGGAACGCTCCAAGTATCCTCAGCAGATTCTGGGTCAGTGCTTTAGCTGAATAATTAATCAAGGCATATTTATAGAACAACATAAAAGTAGGTCCTGCTAATTTGTCTTGCTGACAAAAACAGTTCATAGAGGTATTTAACAAAGCACATGCTTTTCTTTTACACCACGTCACGTGGTTTAGCGACTGGTACTGACCAGAGCCTGATCCGGATGTGGACATGTCATAGATGAGGTCCTGCAGGGTCTTGTCCTTGGCCAGATATAGATGCTCGCAGGACGGGTCTTCTACTTCCAGCCTCTGCCTGTGGCTGTATGCCCTCTGGTGATACTGGAATAGGAACACGCCGACCATCAGCAGCACACAGAGAAGGAACACCGGGCCGGCGATGACTGCCACCAGCTCCACTGGTCCCCAAGAGCCGCCCGAGCCTGACCAGTGCCCCTCCTTGGTTGGGACTAAGGGGGCAAAAGGGAACAGGTGAAAAACCACAACTTGTAACTTTGACTTTAACATAACAAAACATTACTGTTGTTGAATTCCTTCAAATCTGGTAACTGATGGTTGCGCCTCACCAGAGACTTTCAGATCAATACTGTTGCAGTAATTTTCATAGCAGCAATGAGTGTTGAGGAATCCTTCAGCACTCAGGCAGTAGAAGGGTTGTCCAGGAGGAAGCAACCTGTCCTGGTCGATACAGATCCGTACGTGTTGCTCCTTCCCCTGGATGAAATACGTGGAGGTCATGCAGGCACCGTCCGTTTCGCACACGTAGCCCGTCTTCTCACAGTTTGTGCAGTTACAGCGTAGCGCTGGAGGACACAAGAGAAGCGAATTAATACAAATTCATCAGACAGCACTACCAGGTTAAACTTATCGACTGCGGCTTTCCCTTTTGTCCAGTAGGTGGCGACCTAACCGTTTCAATGGCCTGTAAGGAGCACGGTTTCCCATTCAATTGAGGGCATTTTGTGACTAACAAAGAGCAGCAGCCCTGAAATCAGATCCGTCACTGCAGATGAACCCAAACATGCAGAGTGGAGACAGACCTGCACAGCGGGGGAGACCAAGTGAAACCCGACGCGGGGAGAGGGCTCCTGCTAAATCCCCAACGCAGCGTTCTGCTCCATTCCTTTCCCTTGTAGGTCTCACACTGATACAGGGAACTGTCCCTGTTCAAACTAAAGAGACAAGAGTTTCATTGAACGCGGCACAATCCTGCTGGGGGACCTATTAAAAGGCGACACAATGGAACAAATGCCACTTACATAATAAAACTATGCTGGCCCATCTACACGCTCAAAATTGAGGCCAGTGTGCAGGAATGAAACTATTCTCAAAGAGAACCAAGAGACAAAGTACCCTTCTTAGATTTGGAGAGAAATGTGATTTCGAGTCATAAGACTTGCTTCTCATTAAGAGTAAGATCAACACAAAAGCGTTCTTCCAAGGTTTTCTGTGACCAGAGCACAAAGCTGAACCAGGCATGGCTCGGTAGTTGTGGAACTGAGGAAAACATTCTAACATTGGGAAGAAGAAAAAAAACGAGAGAGTGGCTAAACTTGAATGAACCCCCGCGGGTAAAATTCAAGCTGACTGACAACAGGGATGAGAGTGAGACGTGGTGGGCCCGGAGCTTTAATGGACAACAAAGGCTACTTAGGAAGTACACACAGGAAGAATCAAAGCAGAGAGAAATTTCAAATCCCAATTCACCTGCAAAAGGAAGCGGCTCAGAATCAGCCGGACCATTGATCATGTCTGGTCCAGAGGAAAAGAAGATTCCAGAGTGGCAAGCTCCCAATGATTTTATCTCAGGGGTTTCTTTCAGTCCAGCTCACTGACCTTTCCTGTTGGTGTACTATCTATCATAAGGCGTCAGCATGTTTTAGCCCGTTCCTGAACAAAGTACTCATAAGATAAGACTACCGTAGTTAATGCAGGACTAAAATACAGACTGGGTAATCAGCATTTAACACCCCAATGGTAAAAACCACAACCCGCTGTGTCACAGGAATGATTAAGACAATTTCTGGGAGGTAGGGTCCAGTGGGGAAGATATTTTTTCCACATATCTATGATTGTTTGCTGAGTGTTACTGGAAACATGAAGCACTTTCAGTAACATTTCTTATCTGTTTTGTGTTTGCATGCATCACTCTGCAGGAGGTGAGCGGGGAAAGTGGCAGGAACTCTTGACGAAGTTCGTCCAAATTCCATTAACTTTGCATATAGATGGAATTTCCTGCGGATTACGCAGAGGTAAAGCAGCTGGACTGAATGAAGAGAGGAAAAACAAGCTTTGCGCAACAGCATTCTAATCTGCAACATAATGGTGCAAAATAGTTCAGCTAAATTACAAACAGATGAGAGAAGTAACAGATGTAAGTTAGAAAGCTGGACAATAAGTGGAAACAAAACATCATCACATTTGGACAGTCCTACCCGTCTTTGGTAGACGTTTATTACCGGTTACGTTAAAAGCATCAATCGACTGAATCCAGTCCAGGCAGAAGCCTTTTGAACAAATCCATTCTCAATGCAAGCAGTGACTTTTTAAAAACCCACCAGATGGTGAGTCCAAACCGTCCTCACTAGACGTTTATTTTTTCTTTGAGAAACTTCCCACATATAAATACAGTATATACAGCAATAAATTAACAGCGATCTGACAGGAACACCGTGACCTGACATGAACAGGCGCATCCCACACGAAGACTCCGTGTGTGGCAAGACAGACGGTCCAAAGACATACCGACAGAAACGCAGATAAGAAGCTAAACACGGCTGAAACACACGGTTCCCTCTCTAATCTATCAGGGATGGTTTGTGGTCAACCAAGAGTTTGGTCTGTGGCAAGAAAGCCCTCATTAAAGACCACCTTGTGACTCTACCATAAGCTTCCACAGCGACACGCCTCAACACTAGTGGTGCGACGGTACATTAAAATGGTATTTCGGTTCAGTCCAGTTTTTTGAGGCGCTCGGTTCGGTTAATTTTCGGTACAAAAGAGGCAGAAAGGAATTACGGTACTTAAAATGCTTTAAAGTTTCACAACATTGCCAGTTAGGACAGAATCCAACCAGGAGGTCTCTGCATTAAAATGTAAAGATTTCTACCAGCTGACAAATATCAAACACCAAAATGTATATGACGGAAGCCACTATTCCAACAATGTCTCGTTGGCTGTGGTGAATTCCATGTCACAGGAGAAAGCACAACTAAATCAAAACAATGTCCAAGAAAGAACTTCTGGTCTGCCAGAATTTGTTTGCATCACATTGTAACCAGTGTACAAGTGTTACAAAACCAAACCTGAGGGGATAATGCCGAGCCTAAACACACGAGCATGTGTAGTTGTGTATGTCGTTTTAGTAAAGTGCTCTTGTATCCACATAATTGGTGGTCTTTACACTGGTCCTTTGTGTGGAGATTAAAGCAACATGGAGGACAGATTGGACTGGCCCTGCAGCCACAAAGAGCAGAGCGGAATGGGGGGAGCGCACTTCTGCATGGAGCAGAGGGGGATGGTGGGACACAGGGGACAGGCCGAGAGTGAGACAACCTCAAAATCTGAGGGGGGGGGGGGCTGCCCTCGACCAGACAGGATGGGGACCGGTCCCCGAATTGCGCAGGACAATATGTCGGGTGGGGGGCAGGCAGACGGTAACAGCGCTCTGCCTAAGTGACCAGCTGCAGCCATCATTAAAGCCCAGTCTAGACTTTGACTTAGGGGGGGGGGGGGGGGGGGGGACTACTGTAGAAGAAAGCATGGAGTAAACAGTGCAGAGGGATTCCTTTGAGCTGCTAGTGTGAGAAGTTCCTATCATTCCGTTCGTGTTGAGACAGGAAACTGCAGACAGCGAGAAAGGGCTTAGTAAAACATTGTTGCCTTGCCCCATCCCAAACACCGTCACGCTTTATCCCTGATGACCATGTTCTCAGAGCGTAACAGTTCACTCACGTGTTGTTCTGACAGACTCGTGGGGCAAACCTGTAAAGACAGGGGTCGGCTTCATTTATTTATTTTCCTGCAAAAATAATGACGTCTGTTGGAAATAAAGAGAACGTCAAGTGTACTTGACAAAAGGTGGCGGTTACACAAACTACCAGGCTACATGATGCAGGCGGAGTCACTGGATTTGTGAGTGTGCACGGGGAGCAGAACACCATTACCAAAATGCACTGGCTTAAATTAGATCCATACAGATTCCAGGCTGAGCTGATCAAGACAAGCAGACGCCACCAGAAAGAGTGAATGCGAGCGCGCACGCACGCACACACACACACACACACACACACACACACACACACGTGTCCTAATCAATGCTCTGGGAAGAAGGAAAGTCATTACCTTTGTCTGCATCTCAGGGTCAGATTACTGCTCTGATGCTAAAGTGAAGTCTCTGGGGCCGAGGCTGCTTCTGTCTGGACCAACCACCAGCCTCGTGGCTACATCCCATCCGGTCTGTCTGGTCGTCGACCTCCACGGGTGTGTTCAAATGCACACAAATGTGAGCACAGGCTCGCCCTGGAATGCTCATCAAATTCCCAAACTGGCTGGCATCACTTCCATTATGGGAAAGCATGTTGCAGTACTACGAGCCTCAGCATCTGGCACGTGACTGCAGTTTTAATACACTAACAATCATTAGCAAACCACAGACTTAATAATTACTAATCCTCTGTCTACAGCTGTTCAAAAGGTTAGCCAGCTCTGATCACAAAGCTGGATAAATCCATACCGGAAGCAAGCAGCACTCACTGGGGGCACACTTTATGACACCGGTGCATTCATCCATGAATGCATCTGCTATGTAGAATATAAGTGACGTTGAAACAAAAACATCAGACTATAGATAATGCTGCTGAGCAAAAACAGATAATTAAATTTGATATTTTGCATCTTCTAAAGCCAAAATAAACATTGATAAATGAAATACACAGAAACCCCAAATAGACTTGCAACATTCATGTCAAAATCGTCAGATTTCAAATAAAATACAATAAAATATCTGGAGGAGGAGAAATGAAACGGGCAGAAATGCACACCCCACATAGTAAACATGGCCGTGGCTCAGTGATGCTCTGGGCTCATTCGCTTCCTCTTGCACTGAGAACCTACCTAGAGGATAAGATGTTTTCCAATGTATCAGGAAATCCTTTAAGAAAAACATCTTGGCATCTGTGAGGAAGCTGAAGCTTGGGCATTACTGCACATTCCAAAGGGACACTGACGCCAAGCATATCTCAGTTCACTAAGGATTCAGTTTAGAAAAAAATCCTGGAATATGCTAGAGAAGCAGCAAATCCTGTATAAAACCTAAAGAGGGACGCTAAATCAGGGATATTGTAAAACTGGCACGCTTGGCCCGTGAGGAACGTGCAAATATTCCTCAGGAATAGTGCCAGAAGATGCATTCTGGCTATACATTACATTTTCTACAGCTTATAGCAGCAAAATGGTGCCTTGCAAACTACAGATGTTCATTATTTTAAGAGAAACTGCCGTCGTCTGTAAATATGGCCTTCATTGTCTTATTTAGGACAAACACTTGTAATATCTATTGCTTTTAATCATTTTAGCCATTTGTTTTTATTACAAATAGATGCTATTTACAGCTGAATATTTTGTAAATAAACCACACAGTGTAGGATAATTTTGTTTCTAACAGCACATGATGTATTTACACATGTCTGGAGTAACTTCACAGGACAAAGTAGACAACTAAAGGTGAAATTGCTGGCTCTAAAGCAGTAATAATCCCTTGTTGTCCAACATCAGTAATGGCGGCGCTGGGTCAGTCGGAGGCTACACGGTCTGCAGCAGCAATTAAGGCTCTGGGCCAACCGAGGTCATTAACAGCACTGGCTATTAGGGGGGGGGGGGGCGACCACCCCAGACATTATTTGACCTGACCTTGACTGACTCGGTGCCATATTGTAGAAAATGTGAGGAAATAAACTAAAAGGTCTACAGCGAGGAAGCGCCTGGGGCAGGGAGAAATTGCACACATCATACATGCAACTTAATTTGATCACAATTTATGTACTAAAACATCAACAACAGGCCTCAACATTCAATTTAAGGGATGCAAAATAAAATGCTCCCCCCTAAGCCTGCTGTAAATATTACCGTCCCCATCCCAACGCTGGTCTCTCAACCAATACATACCTTTGAACCCAAGCAAGACCTTTTTTGTTGTCAGACTGCCCTCTCTTTCATTCTGCACAGGAAGCGCCTCATGAAATGACAAGACTGATACAGCCTTGATAGTATGAAGACTGGCTACTAAAGGGTAGTACAGGATTCTCTTGATGTAGTACTTGAAGGACTTTATTTAACCAAAGGCCTCGCTTTAATGTAGGAGGAAAAACAGCACATTCAAGTGACGAGAAGGCAGAAGTGGGACCACAGATATCAAAGTACAGATTAAATCCTGATAAAGTACCAGGACATTTATGATCGAGATAGAGAATGGTGGGGGCGGGAGGAAGACAGGGACGCGCCCTAGCTCGCGGCTGTGTGGTTGAAGGTGCCCAAGCATATATCACATTGATATTGTGTTTAAAGCACCCAGGAAGACTGCATCACTCAGGCACGGAAGGACTAGAATACCAGCGACTTCAACTCCTGGTGAGGTTGGAACACGTGAACGACGCATCAAACACTCGTCTCAGAAAAACAAATTACGCTGGCCCCGGGGGCAGAAACTACTTTTAGAGATTTGAACGGTTCCAGTCCTTGCACGGTGTAATCCATTACCCAGCATGGAACCATGGCTCCTGACAGACTGGTGGGTCCCCTTGCACAACAGACCAGGCCAGCTGGAAGAGCACAGCCCCAGTCTGTTTGAGTCACACACAAACCTCACGCTCCTATCCAACTATCCAACATCGCTGTTAATGTCGAAGTAACCCTGCCACCCACTAAAGGTGCGAGTTTGTTCCCCTGTGGGGGGGGGGGGGTCAATCAACAGTATATAATGCACATATTCCAGCGTAACTGTTTCAAGCATCATAATGTTAATAGAAGACAAAAAGGTTATTTGGTTTGGCACAGAAATATAACAAGTCAAAAGAGCATTAAAATACAGAGATCCCAACGGGGCAAACGCCTTGGATGGGCGTACAACAAACCATTTGTGCCTCAAGTGAACGTCTATGTTACCACAACACAGGTTTAGTGCAACATATGGTCGGATCCCAACGTGTGTTGTGGAATCAAGCGGCCCAGCAGAGAGGACTGGAGTGGACGCAGCCACACAACCTCAATGGACCCCTCATTTAAATCACAAGGAACCCACACTCCGACTTTGACTCCAGTCTGGGACCTTTGAATACGCTGCAGCATTCACTTTCTGCTGGAGGCACCCCAGCGCCCTATTCAACCTTTACAAATGCAAAACAAAGGAGAAGCTGCCTGTGTTTACATCGGAGTGGGCTCGGCCCAGATCGTGACCCCCCCCCCCCCCCCGGACCGACAGCATGAACGGGTTTAACCAGCCTGCTATCCTCACAGCGATAAGCCCACACCGGAATGTACCAGAAAACTTCAGCAGCAACAGCAGAGTGTAGATTATTCCAAACACACGGTGACACATTGTTATTAAAGTCTTAAATTAGCACTTTCATCTATCCACATTAAACTTTAGAGTCGTTTCATTTTCCACCTGGCTAGCCAGCGTTAGCTGGCGCCTCGACACAAGCGGTCCCGTCTGTGGATCCGCGACTTCCCAGCGAGCTCGGTAGAGACAACGAAGACGGCGGGGAGTCGTCGGTCGGTGAAAATCAGCCACAAACAAACACACGAGAGGAGCTTTTTGTTCGCGCAGTAACGGCGCTCGTCGGTTTGAGGTCAGCGCTAGCTCGGCACGGTTAGCCAAATCCCCGACGCGGAGCGCCATGACGAGGGAGCGACAAACAGGCGCTGTCCTGCCCAAGAAAACACACAGAGAGAGAGAGAGAGACAAAAGCCGGAGAAGCGTTCGCGGTGAGACTCACCGTTACCGGCCGCCGCCAGCCCCAGCAGGGCCAGCAGCGCGGGGGCGACCCGCTTCAGAGACATCTTCCCCGAATCCCCATGTCTCAGCGAGGAAACGCGTCCGGAGTGTGTCGCTACCAACGCGAACAGACCTGCAGCGCAACCACAGCCCACCCGCACGCACGCACGCACGCACGCGCGCCACCGCCAGCAGATCTATAGCAGCCAGCCCGGCGCGTGACCCGTTCAAAGGGGTGCGCGCGTGCACGTCGAAGGGAGAGGTCTCTGATGTGACCTTCTGCGAAAGCGATGCCTGTCTGGGCAACAGCTTCTTAGGGAAGGATCAAAGATAGTTCTGGTTTTAAAGCTCCACGAAACGGCGTCTTCTGAGTCTCATCTCAAGGAGCACACAATGAATAATCAGTGACTTTACCTAACAAATCCATTCTCATCTCTGCTCTGTAAACGCATCAGTAGTTCCGCCATTAAAATGTGGGACCAATTTACCTTGAGTTTTCAAGAAAATGAGTGAATGAATAAATGTTTGTATTCATCCATCTCAGTTATCAAAAGACTAAGATGGCTGAAGGCTGGGTACGCTCTGGATAAGTCGCCAGTTTGTTGCAGGGCTCTGTAAAAGCAAGCAAACAAACAAAACAATGATCAAATCCGCTGCAGTATCAGATTTCTGAGGGCAGATTCAGACAGAATGTGAAATAATCACAAACAAGATCATGAAATGCATTTTAATGAAGATCAATGAGGGTTTCAGGTTTTTCTTTCAGCTTGCAGATGCAGCCTGTCCCATTAACGCATCCAGCTGCCAATGCCCCAGAATACAGACCAGGAAGCGGTGTCTCAGATTTTAGCCTGGTGCATTTGGGACTTGAACTCGGGGACCTGATCTGTGCTTCCTGTCATCACCTGTCCTCTTGCTAGGACTCTAACCGATCTACCCTCGAGCCTAATCGTGTCTGCAGAATCTCCTCTGTGGCTTTGTATCTGTTCATTAGCGACCATATGTAATTTATCGCAACATGGCTTGACTGCACATTGCCTGTTAAACAAATCCACCTGTCTTTATTTGGACTGATCCCACTGTGAAAAAGAATACACAGAGGGAGAAGTAAGATGGGCTCCTGTACTCACAGACAGGGAGTTTTGTCTCTCTGATACTTGAACAACCCCCCCCCCCCCCCAGTGTTAAAAATAACCATCATCTGACTGCCCAGACAGACTGGGGCTTTGAGGGAGTATTATCTATCTGGAGTTGCTTCAACAACTGTGCAGATGGAAAACATACTCACACTCAATGCTCCCTCTAATTGTTCATGCGTCTGAGCAAACACACAAACTCCCCGAGCAGTCCCTCGGACAACTTTGAGCAACATCATAATAATACATTTTATTTTAACCGCACTTTACATTTGAAAGCAAACCTCAAAGTACACAATAAAAAACAGGTAAAATGAACAATCAAAGGATGTGTGTACTGTGGTCCCGAGAGAGTCCTGGAACTCTGATCACAATGGCGTCTATTAGCTGCGTAAAAACATGTGAATCTCATCATTAGCCGGAGCAGCCAGTCACCGGACACTCACTGACTCAGTGGAAAATAGAACAGAATTAATGTTTACGTGTTTATGCTATTTTCAATTTAGGTTGGATTTTGTTTGTGCGCAACGTAGATTTTCGCTGCGCGAAGACCGTATCAGCTGTGCGTAATTACGCACGAGCCACTTTAGAGGGAGCGTTGCTCACACTGGTACATAATAATGATTATAAAGCAAAAATATGGGTGATACTTAACCCTACACTGTAGCTACGAGGACTAAAGGTAAACTAAATTAACATTGGTTCATGTTGTAGTTTGGATTTTGAGCTTTATTTTTAATTTTTTTACACTTGACATTGGAGAGACCTGAATGTTTGCATCATTGTAAGTACAATTTAAAACACATCAGATAGAAAGTTATTTGAAATGTATTTTTTTTTAGAAATTATTGCATGAAAAATTACGAAGAACAATGTCATGAAAATAATATTAAAGTTACGAAGTTGCATTAAATGAGGCTTGCTTTGAATTAATGTTTTCATATTTTCTACATTCAGTTTTCACCATATAACTTCACAAAATGTGAATATATAGTTTTAGTTGTAGTTGCTTAATTTTAAGATGGTTTCAGCTAAATAATAACACGTCTGTAGAACTGTTAGTGCCGTGAATCTCTCACCGTTTTGTGTGGTCTGTCGGCATCTACAGGTCTTTGAGAGAGTTGCAAACTTCAGTGGGCTAAAAAAGCTTCTGGAGCGCACGTTGTTGAAACGTACAATCCTTTATTCAACATATACAATAGCACATCACTGCTTCCTTTACTGCATGGCCATATTAGTGGCGAAAGTACATTTTGGACCTACAGAAAAGTGGAAAAATAATTAGAAAAAGTTGCTTCATAAAAAATTATTATATAAAATGTGTCTCATCGTTGAATAGTGGAAAAATATATATATTTACAATAAGCCCAATGCTGAACTAAGGCAATGGTATGTACAACTACATATCTCCATATGTCTGCATGCAAATAATAAAATGAGCATTCTATACAAGTTAAATATGTTTACAAAACAAATAACATACTGGTGAGAGCATGATTGAACGTACGCATTTCCTGTATTCATCGTGAAATCAAAGCCATTGTATTCTTTGTAACTTTGTTCATGAAGTGAGATGTATGTGACATTATACAGAAATTAATCTTCAATGAGACGAGTAATAGGTGCTCCTTTCTGCACGGCAATGGGGACAAAAATAATTCATGCCTTTCATGTGCAGAACAGGCTGTTCATTGTTCAGTGCGTTATCCTGCTGTAGAAACATCTGAAAGCCTTCATCAGGTGAATGAAACAACAACAACAACAAAATGCCTTGAGCTTAATAGCTTTCTTTTTTGAGGCCTTGTCGTTTTGAAGCAAAAGAAATGGACCAGTGAAAATCAGGCTATTATAAATGGGGAAAGTCTTGTGTGTGAGCGGAAAGCTACTGCTCAAAAACAGATGATTTTAATATAAAGCAGCAACTGTGTGAGTTAATAAACATCTACTAATCATTGGCACCTCGCAGGAAAGTGGTATAAAAGCCCTTCTTGGCATGTACAAGTTTTTGTCCAAGTTTCTTTATGGTCCTCATTCTACACATCTTGTTTGAGTTTTTCAATGCTGAAGTCACTGTCATGGTCCAGCTTGGAAAGCGTCTTCCTCACCCGCAGGGCGGTGAGGCGGGCTTGTGGGCTCTGGTACCAACACTCCTTCATGATCTTCACGATCGTTGACAGGATCTACAAACAGATATAGAGCGATGTCAAGCGCCACGTGGCCAATGCGTCGCTGTTGTTTTTAATATATGATATAACATCATTGTTATAGACAATGCACCCTGCCCTGACTCATTTCTAAATCGTTATGGTACAATCAAACGTGACTGTTTATGTGTTATCTTGAAAAGATGTGAATTGGAGAATTTGTGGGTGCTAAAGATTTAACTTTGCACATCTGTAGAAAAAGCAGGGCATCCTGTTGCCCTCTTAGGTCTGGAAGAAGCTGGATAAAAAGCTCTTTGGAATGATTTCCAATGCTGGAACCACAGCTGATTTCTTACAGTTGTTGCTGCGTGTGACCTCGGCCATTAACACCAACAAAGGTCACCATAACCCATAGATATTCACAGTCCTGGAAATAAGTCCCACCTCCAACCCTGGGCAATCCAGGGTCCTCACCACTTCCAGCAACTGGCAATGTGAAATGCTCGCAGGACGGGTCTTCTACTTCCAGCCTCTGCCTGTGGCTGTATGCCCTCTGGTGATACTGGAATAGGAACACGCCGACCATCAGCAGCACACAGAGAAGGAACACCGGGCCGGCGATGACTGCCACCAGCTCCACTGGTCCCCAAGAGCCGCCCGAGCCTGACCAGTGCCCCTCCTTGGTTGGGACTAAGGGGGCAAAAGGGAACAGGTGGAAAACCACAACTTGTAACTTTGACTTTAACATAACAAAACATTACTGTTGTTGAATTCCTTCAAATCTGGTAACTGATGGTTGCGCCTCACCAGGGACTTTCAGATCAATACTGTTGCAGTAATTTTCATAGCAGCAATGAGTGTTGAGGAATCCTCCAGCACTCAGGCAGTAGAAGGGTTGTCCAGGAGGAAGCAACCCGTCCTGGTCGATACAGATCCGTAAGTGTTGCTCCTTCCCCTGGATGAAATACGTGGAGGTCATGCAGGCACCGTCCGTTTCGCACACGTAGCCCGTCTTCTCACAGTTTGTGCAGTTACAGCGTAGCGCTGGAGGACACAAGAGAAGCGAATTAATACAAATTCATCAGACAGCACTACCAGGTTAAACTTATCGACTGCGGCTTTCCCTTTTGTCCAGTAGGTGGCGACCTAACCGTTTCAATGGCCTGTAAGGAGCACGGTTTCCCATTCAATTGAGGGCATTTTGTGACTAACAAAGAGCAACAGCCCTGAAATCAGATCCGTCACTGCAGATGAACCCAAACATGCAGAGTGGAGACAGACCTGCACAGCGGGGGAGACCAAGTGAAACCCAACGCGGGGAGAGGGCTCCTGCTAAATCCCCAACGCAGCGTTCTGCTCCATTCCTTTCCCTTGTAGGTCTCACACTGATACAGGGAACTGTCCCTGTTCAAACTAAAGAGACAAGAGTTTCATTGAACGCGGCACAATCCTGCTGGGGGACCTATTAAAAGGCGACACAATGGAACAAATGCCACTTACATAATAAGACTATGCTGGCCCATCTACACGCTCAAAATTGAGGCCAGTGTGCAGGAATGAAACTATTCTCAAAGAGAACCAGGAGACAAAGTACCCTTCTTAGATTCGGAGAGAAATGTGATTTCGAGTCATAAGACTTGCTTCTCATTAAGAGTAAGATCAACACAAAAGCGTTCTTCCAAGGTTTTCTGTGACCAGAGCACAAAGCTGAACCAGGCATGGCTCGGTAGTTGTGGAACTGAGGAAAACATTCTAACATTGGGAAGAAGAAAAAAAACGAGAGAGTGGCTAAACTTGAATGAACCCCCGCGGGTAAAATTCAAGCTGACTGACAACAGGGATGAGAGTGAGACGTGGTGGGCCCGGAGCTTTAATGGACAACAAAGGCTACTTAGGAAGTACACACAGGAAGAATCAAAGCAGAGAGAAATTTCAAATCCCAATTCACCTGCAAAAGGAAGCGGCTCAGAATCAGCCGGACCATTGATCATGTCTGGTCCAGAGGAAAAGAAGATTCCAGAGTGGCAAGCTCCCAATGATTTTATCTCAGGGGTTTCTTTCAGTCCAGCTCACTGACCTTTCCTGTTGGTGTACTATCTATCATAAGGTGTCAGCATGTTTTAGCCCGTTCCTGAACATAGTACTCATAAGATAAGACTACCGTAGTTAATGCAGGACTAAAATACAGACTGGGTAATCAGCATTTAACACCCCAATGGTAAAAACCACAACCCGCTGTGTCACAGGAATGATTAAGACAATTTCTGGGAGGTAGGGTCCAGTGGGGAAGATATTTTTTCCACATATCTATGATTGTTTGCTGAGTGTTACTGGAAACATGAAGCACTTTCAGTAACATTTCTTATCTGTTTTGTGTTTGCATGCATCACTCTGCAGGAGGTGAGCGGGGAAAGTGGCAGGAACTCTTGACGAAGTTCGTCCAAATTCCATTAACTTTGCATATAGATGGAATTTCCTGCGGATTACGCAGAGGTAAAGCAGCTGGACTGAATGAAGAGAGGAAAAACAAGCTTTGCGCAACAGCATTCTAATCTGCAACATAATGGTGCAAAATAGTTCAGCTAAATTACAAACAGATGAGAGAAGTAACAGATGTAAGTTAGAAAGCTGGACAATAAGTGGAAACAAAACATCATCACATTTGGACAGTCCTACCCGTCTTTGGTAGACGTTTATTACCGGTTACGTTAAAAGCATCAATCGACTGAATCCAGTCCAGGCAGAAGCCTTTTGAACAAATCCATTCTCAATGCAAGCAGTGACTTTTTAAAAACCCACCAGATGGTGAGTCCAAACCGTCCTCACTAGACGTTTATTTTTTCTTTGAGAAACTTCCCACATATAAATACAGTATATACAGCAATAAATTAACAGCGATCTGACAGGAACACCGTGACCTGACATGAACAGGCGCATCCCACACGAAGACTCCGTGTGTGGCAAGACAGACGGTCCAAAGACATACCAACAGAAACGCAGATAAGAAGCTAAACACGGCTGAAACACACGGTTCCCTCTCTAATCTATCAGGGATGGTTTGTGGTCAACCAAGAGTTTGGTCTGTGGCAAGAAAGCCCTCATTAAAGACCACCTTGTGACCCTACCATAAGCTTCCACAGCGACACGCCTCAACACTAGTGGTGCGACGGTACATTAAAATGGTATTTCGGTTCAGTCCAGTTTTTTGAGGCGCTCGGTTCGGTTAATTTTCGGTACAAAAGAGGCAGAAAGGAATTACGGTACTTAAAATGCTTTAAAGTTTCACAACATTGCCAGTTAGGACAGAATCCAACCAGGAGGTCTCTGCATTAAAATGTAAAGATTTCTACCAGCTGACAAATATCAAACACCAAAATGTATATGATGGAAGCCACTATTCCAACAATGTCTCGTTGGCTGTGGTGAATTCCATGTCACAGGAGAAAGCACAACTAAATCAAAACAATGTCCAAGAAAGAACTTCTGGTCTGCCAGAATTTGTTTGCATCACATTGTAACCAGTGTACAAGTGTTACAAAACCAAACCTGAGGGGATAATGCCGAGCCTAAACACACGAGCATGTGTAGTTGTGTATGTCGTTTTAGTAAAGTGCTCTTGTATCCACATAATTGGTGGTCTTTACACTGGTCCTTTGTGTGGAGATTAAAGCAACATGGAGGACAGATTGGACTGGCCCTGCAGCCACAAAGAGCAGAGCGGAATGGGGGGAGCGCACTTCTGCATGGAGCAGAGGGGGATGGTGGGACACAGGGGACAGGCCGAGAGTGAGACAACCTCAAAATCTGAGGGGGGGGGGGCTGCCCTCGACCAGACAGGATGGGGACCGGTCCCCGAATTGCGCAGGACAATATGTCGGGTGGGGGGCAGGCAGACGGTAACAGCGCTCTGCCTAAGTGACCAGCTGCAGCCATCATTAAAGCCCAGTCTAGACTTTGACTTAGGGGGGGGGGGGGGGGGGGGGACTACTGTAGAAGAAAGCATGGAGTAAACAGTGCAGAGGGATTCCTTTGAGCTGCTAGTGTGAGAAGTTCCTATCATTCCGTTCGTGTTGAGACAGGAAACTGCAGACAGCGAGAAAGGGCTTAGTAAAACATTGTTGCCTTGCCCCATCCCAAACACCGTCACGCTTTATCCCTGATGACCATGTTCTCAGAGCATAACAGTTCACTCACGTGTTGTTCTGACAGACTCGTGGGGCAAACCTGTAAAAACAGGGGTCGGCTTCATTTATTTATTTTCTTGCAAAAATAATGACGTCTGTTGGAAATAAAGAGAACGTCAAGTGTACTTGACAAAAGGTGGCGGTTACACAAACTACCAGGCCACATGATGCAGGCGGAGTCACTGGATTTGTGAGTGTGCACGGGGAGCAGAACACCATTACCAAAATGCACTGGCTTAAATTAGATCCATACAGATTCCAGGCTGAGCTGATCAAGACAAGCAGACGCCACCAGAAAGAGTGAATGCGAGCGCGCACGCACACACACACACACACACACGTGTCCTAATCAATGCTCTGGGAAGAAGGAAAGTCATTACCTTTGTCTGCATCTCAGGGTCAGATTACTGCTCTGATGCTAAAGTGAAGTCTCTGGGGCCGAGGCTGCTTCTGTCTGGACCAACCACCAGCCTCGTGGCTACATCCCATCCGGTCTGTCTGGTCGTCGACCTCCACGGGTGTGTTCAAATGCACACAAATGTGAGCACAGGCTCGCCCTGGAATGCTCATCAAATTCCCAAACTGGCCGGCATCACTTCCATTATGGGAAAGCATGTTGCAGTACTACGAGCCTCAGCATCTGGCACGTGACTGCAGTTTTAATACACTAACAATCATTAGCAAACCACAGACTTAATAATTACTAATCCTCTGTCTACAGCTGTTCAAAAGGTTAGCCAGCTCTGATCACAAAGCTGGATAAATCCATACCGGAAGCAAGCAGCACTCACTGGAGGCACACTTTATGACACCGGTGCATTCATCCATGAATGCATCTGCTATGTAGAATACAAGTGACGTTGAAACAAAAACATCAGACTATAGATAATGCTGCTGAGCAAAAACAGATAATTAAATTTGATATTTTGCATCTTCTAAAGCCAAAATAAACATTGATAAATGAAATACACAGAAACCCCAAATAGACTTGCAACATTCATGTCTAAATCTTCCGATTTCAAATAAAATACAATAAAATAAAAACCAGAAACTGTGCACAGTGGAAGTATATTGTCAGGATAATTGTTCAATTGTCAGGTCAAACTATACTACGGAGTCACATGTCAGATGAGGTCTTCAAATACAAGTCAGAACCATTAAATCCTCGAAGCTTTTGGGTCCTGTTCTGTGAAACTATGAAACAAAACAGAGATCCCAGCTCTTTGGATCAAGTGTATATCTGGAGGAGGAGAAATGAAACGGGCAGAAATGCACACCCCACATAGTAAACATGGCCGTGGCTCAGTGGTGCTCTGGGCTCATTCGCTTCCTCTTGCACTGAGAACCTACCTAGAGGATAAGATGTTTTCCAATGTATCAGGAAATCCTTTAAGAAAAACATCTTGGCATCTGTGAGGAAGCTGAAGCTTGGGCATTACTGCACATTCCAAAGGGACACTGACGCCAAGCATATCTCAGTTCACTAAGGATTCAGTTTAGAAAAAAATCCTGGAATATGCTAGAGAAGCAGCAAATCCTGTATAAAACCTAAAGAGGGACGCTAAATCAGGGATATTGTAAAACTGGCACGCTTGGCCCGTGAGGAACGTGCAAATATTCCTCAGGAATAGTGCCAGAAGATGCATTCTGGCTATACATTACATTTTCTACAGCTTATAGCAGCAGAATGGTGCCTTGCAAACTACAGATGTTCATTATTTTAAGAGAAACTGCAGTCGTCTGTAAATATGGCCTTCATTGTCTTATTTAGGACAAACACTTGTAATATCTATTGCTTCTAATCATTTTAGCCATTTGTTTTTATTACAAATAGATGCTATTTACAGCTGAATATTTTGTGAATAAACAACACAGTGTAGGATAATTTTGTTTCTAACAGCACATGATATGTTTACACACGTCTGGAGTAACTTCACAGGACAAAGTAGACAACTAAAGGTGAAATTGCTGGCTCTAAAGCAGTAATAATCCCTTGTTGTCCAACATCAGTAATGGCGGCGCTGGGTCAGTCGGAGGCTACACGGTCTGCAGCAGCAATTAAGGCTCTGGGCCAACCGAGGTCATTAACAGCACTGGCTATTAGGGGGGGGGGGCGACCACCCCAGACATTATTTGACCTGACCTTGACTGACTCGGTGCCATATTGTAGAAAATGTGAGGAAATAAACTAAAAGGTCTACAGCGAGGAAGCGCCTGGGGCAGGGAGAAATTGCACACATCATACATGCAACTTAATTTTAGCACAATTTATGTACTAAAACATCAACAACAGGCCTCAACATTCAATTTAAGGGATGCAAAATAAAATGCTGTCCCTTAAGCCTGCTGTAAATATTACCGTCCCCATCCCAACGCTGGTCTCTCAACCAATACATACCTTTGAACCCAAGCAAGACCTTTTTTGTTGTCAGACTGCCCTCTCTTTCATTCTGCACAGGAAGCGCCTCATGAAATGACAAGACTGATACAGCCTTGATAGTATGAAGACTGGCTACTAAAGGGTAGTACAGGATTCTCTTGATGTAGTACTTGAAGGACTTTATTTAACCAAAGGCCTCGCTTTGATGTAGGAGGAAAAATAGCACATTCAAGTGACGAGAAGGCAGAAGTGGGACCACAGATATCAAAGTACAGATTAAATCCTGATAAAGTACCAGGACATTTATGATCGAGATAGAGAATGGTGGGGGCGGGAGGAAGACAGGGACGCGCCCTAGCTCGCGGCTGTGTGGTTGAAGGTGCCCAAGCATATATCACATTGCTATTGTGTTTAAAGCACCCAGGAAGACTGCATCACTCAGGCACGGAAGGACTAGAATACCAGCGACTTCAATTCCTGGTGAGGTTGGAACACGTGAACGACGCATCAAACACTCGTCTCAGAAAAACAAATTACGCTGGCCCCGGGGGCAGAAACTACTTTTAGAGATTTGAACGGTTCCAGTCCTTGCACGGTGTAATCCATTACCCAGCATGGAACCATGGCTCCTGACAGACTGGTGGGTCCCCTTGCACAACAGACCAGGCCAGCTGGAAGAGCACAGCCCCAGTCTGTTTGAGTCACACACAAACCTCACGCTCCTATCCAACTATCCAACATCGCTGTTAATGTCGAAGTAACCCTGCCACCCACTAAAGGTGCGAGTTTGTTCCCCTGTGGGGGGGGGGGGGGGGTCAATCAACAGTATATAATGCACATATTCCAGCATAACTGTTTCAAGCATCATAATGTTAATAGAAGACAAAAAGGTTATTTGGTTTGGCACAGAAATATAACAAGTCAAAAGAGCATTAAAATACAGAGATCCCAACGGGCCAAACGCCTTGGATGGGCGTACAACAAACCATTTGTGCCTCAAGTGAACGTCTATGTTACCACAACACAGGTTTAGTGCAACATATGGTCGGATCCCAACGCGTGTTGTGGAATCAAGCGGCCCAGCAGAGAGGACTGGAGTGGACGCAGCCACACAACCTCAATGGACCCCTCATTTAAATCACAAGGAACCCACACTCCGACTTTGACTCCAGTCTGGGACCTTTGAATACGCTGCAGCATTCACTTTCTGCTGGAGGCACCCCAGCGCCCTATTCAACCTTTACAAATGCAAAACAAAGGAGAAGCTGCCTGTGTTTACATCGGAGTGGGCTCGGCCCAGATCGTGACCCCCCCCCCCCCCGGATCGACAGCATGAACGGGTTTAACCAGCCTGCTATCCTCACAGCGATAAGCCCACACCGGAATGTACCAGAAAACTTCAGCAGCAACAGCAGAGTGTAGATTATTCCAAACACACGGTGACACATTGTTATTAAAGTCTTAAATTAGCACTTTCATCTATCCACATTAAACTTTAGAGTCGTTTCATTTTCCACCTGGCTAGCCAGCGTTAGCTGGCGCCTCGACACAAGCGGTCCCGTCTGTGGATCCGCGACTTCCCAACGAGCTCGGTAGAGACAACGGAGACGGCGGGGAGTCGTCGGTCGGTGAAAATCAGCCACAAACAAACACACGAGAGGAGCTTTTTGTTCGCGCAGTAACGGCGCTCGTCGTTTTGAGGTCAGCGCTAGCTCGGCACGGTTAGCCAAATCCCCGACGCGGAGCGCCATGACGAGGGAGCGACAAACAGGCGCTGTCCTGCCCAAGAAAACACACCGAGAGAGAGAGAGAGAGAGACAAAAGCCGGAGAAGCGTTCGCGGTGAGACTCACCGTTACCGGCCGCCGCCAGCCCCAGCAGGGCCAGCAGCGCGGGGGCGACCCGCTTCAGAGACATCTTCCCCGAATCCCCATGTCTCAGCGAGGAAACGCGTCCGGAGTGTGTCGCTACCAACGCGAACAGACCTGCAGCGCAACCACAGCCCACCCGCACGCACTCACGCACGCACGCGCGCCACCGCCAGCAGATCTATAGCAGCCAGCCCGGCGCGTGACCCGTTCAAAGGGGTGCGCGCGTGCACGTCGAAGGGAGAGGTCTCTGATGTGACCTTCTGCAAAAGCGATGCCTGTCTGGGCAACAGCTTCTTAGGGAAGGATCAAAGATAGTTCTGGTTTTAAAGCTCCACGAAACGGCGTCTTCTGAGTCTCATCTCAAGGAGCACACAATTATTAATCAGTGACTTTACCTAACAAATCCATTTTCATCTCTGCTCTATAAACGCATCAGTAGTTCCGCCATCAAAATCTGGGACCAATTTACCTTGAGTTTTCAAGAAAATGAGTGAATGAATAAATGTTTGTATTCATCCATCTCAGTTATCAAAAGACTAAGATGGCTGAAGGCTGGGTACGCTCTGGATAAGTCGCCAGTTTGTTGCAGGGCTCTGTAAAAGCAAGCAAACAAACAAAACAATTATCAAATCCGCTGCAGTATCAGATTTCTGAGGGCAGATTCAGACAGAATGTGAAATAATCACAAACAAGATCATGAAATGCATTTTAATGAAGATCAATGAGGGTTTCAGGTTTTTCTTTCAGCTTGCAGATGCAGCCTGTCCCATTAACGCATCCAGCTGCCAATGCCTCAGAATACAGACCAGGAAGCGGTGTCTCAGATTTTAGCCTGGTGCATTTGGGACTTGAACTCGGGGACCTGATCTGTGCTTCCTGTCATCTCCTGTCCTCTTGCTAGGACTCTAACCGATCTACCCTCGAGCCTAATCGTGTCTGCAGAATCTCCTCTGTGGCTTTGTATCTGTTCATTAGCGACCATATGCAATTTTTCGCAACATGGCTTGACTGCACATCGCCTGTTAAACAAATCCACCTGTCTTTATTTGGACTGATCCCACTGCGAAAAAGAATACACAGAGGGAGAAGTAAGATGGGCCCCTCTACTCACAGACAGGGAGTTTTGTCTCTCTGATACTTGAACAACCCCCCCCCCCAGTGTTAAAAATAACCATCATCTGACTGCCCAGACAGACGACAGACTGGGGCTTTGAGGGAGTATTATCTATCTGGAGTTGCTTCAACAACTGTGCAGATGGAAAACATACTCACACTCAATGCTCCCTCTAATTGTTCATGCGTCTGAGCAAACACACAAACTCCCCGAGCAGTCCCTCGGACAACTTTGAGCAACATTATAATAATACATTTTATTTTAAACGCACTTTACCTTTGAAAGCAAATCTCAAAGTACACAATAAAAAAACAGGTAAAATGAACAATCAAAGGATGTGTGTACTGTGGTCCCGAGAGAGTCCTGGAACTCCGATTACAATGGCGTCTATTAGATGCATAAAAACATGTGAATCTCATCATTAGCCGGAGCAGCCAGTCACCGGACACTCACTGACTCAGTGGGAAATAGCACGGAATGAATGTTTACGTGCTTATGTTATTTTCAATTTAGGTTGGATTTTTTTTGTGCGCAACGTAGATTTTCGCTGCGCGAAGACCGCATCAGCTGTGCGTAATTACGCACGAGCGACTTGAGAGGGAACGTTGCTCACACTGGTACATAATAATGATTATAAAGCAAAAATATGGGTGATACTTAACCCTACACTGTAGCTACGAGGACTAAAGGTAAAATAAATTAATATTGGTTCGTGTTGTAGTTTGGATTTTGAGCTTTATTTTTAATTTTTTTACACTTGACATTGGAGAGACCTGAATGTTTGCATCATTGTAAGTACAATTTAAAACACATCAGATAGAAAGTTATTTGAAATGTATTTTTTTTAGAAATTATTGCATGAAAAATTACGAAGAACAATGTGATGAAAATAATATTAAAGTTAAGAAGTTGCATTAAATCAGGCTCGCCTTGAATTAATGTATTCATATTTTCTACATTCAGTTTTCACCATATAACTTCACAAAATGTGAATATATAGTTTTAGTAATAATAACACGTCTGTAGAACTGATAGTGCCGTGAATCTCTCACCGTTTTGTGTGGTCTGTCGGCATCTACAGGTCTTTGAGAGAGTTGCAAACTTCAGTGGGCTAAAAAAGCTTCTGGAGCGCACGTTGTTGAAACGTACAATCCTTTATTCAACATATACAATAGCACATCACTGCTTCCTTTACTGCATGGCCATATTAGTGGCGAAAGTACATTTTGGACCTACAGAAAAGTGGAAAAATAATTAGAAAAAGTTGCTTCATAAAAAATTATTATATAAAATGTGTCTCATTGTAGAATAGTGGAAATATATATATATTTACAATAAGCCCAATGCTGAACTAAGGCAATGGTATGTACAACTACATATCTCCATATGTCTGCATGCAAATAATAAAATGAGCATTCTATACAAGTTAAATATGTTTACAAAACAAATAACATACTGGTGAGAGCATGATTGAACGTACGCATTTCCTGTATTCATCGTGAAATCAAAGCCATTGTATTCTTTGTAACTTTGTTCATGAAGTGAGATGTATGTGACATTATACAGAAATTAATCTTCAATGAGACGAGTAATAGGTGCTCCTTTCTGCACGGCAATGGGGACAAAAATAATTCATGCCTTTCATGTGCAGAACAGGCTGTTCATTGTTCAGTGCGTTATCCTGCTGTAGAAACATCTGAAAGCCTTCATCAGGTGAATGAAACAACAACAACAACAAAATGCCTTGAGCTTAATAGCTTTCTTTTTTGAGGCCTTGTCGTTTTGAAGCAAAAGAAATGGACCAGTGAAAATCAGGCTATTATAAATGGGGAAAGTCTTGTGTGTGAGCGGAAAGCTACTGCTCAAAAACAGATGATTTTAATATAAAGCAGCGACTGTGTGAGTTAATAAACATCTACTAATCATTGGCACCTCGCAGGAAAGTGGTATAAAAGCCCTTCTTGGCATGTACAAGTTTTTGTCCAAGTTTCTTTATGGTCCTCATTCTACACATCTTGTTTGAGTTTTTCAATGCTGAAGTCACTGTCATGGTCCAGCTTGGAAAGCGTCTTCCTCACCCGCAGGGCGGTGAGGCGGGCTTGTGGGCTCTGGTACCAACACTCCTTCATGATCTTCACGATCGTTGACAGGATCTACAAACAGATATAGAGCGATGTCAAGCACCACATGGCCAATGCGTCGCTGTTGTTTTTAATATATGATATAACATCATTGTTATAGACAATGCACCCTGCCCTGACTCATTTCTAAATCGTTATGGTACAATCAAACGTGACTGTTTATGTGTTATCTTGAAAAGATGTGAATTGGAGAATTTGTGGGTGCTAAAGATTTAACTTTGCACATCTGTAGAAAAAGCAGGGCATCCTGTTGCCCTCTTAGGTCTGGAAGAAGCTGGATAAAAAGCTCTTTGGAATGATTTCCAATGCTGGAACCACAGCTGATTTCTTACAGCTGTTGCTGCGTGTGACCTCGGCCATTAACACCAACAAAGGTCACCATAACCCATAGATATTCACAGTCCTGGAAATAAGTCCCACCTCCAACCCTGGGCAATCCAGGGTCCTCACCACTTCCAGCAACTGGCAATGTGAAGAGGAACTGGGCAAGCAACTGCAAATTCCGGACAGGATGTCATCTATTCTGCTTTGGCCAAACATGATAACTGTTTCAAAGTCCAAGAGGGAGTGAGTACTAGGAGGTCATGGGAGAGTGCAGGGGGGCAAGGCAGGCACAATCTGCAATGGGTCTATGGAAACGGGACGCTAAGGAATCACAGGGCAGTTGGAAAGTGTTCACTTCCGGGAAGAAGAATGATGCTGGGACACAACCTGGGGTCTGACTAGATCACCTAGGTGAGAAGTTGTGAAAATCTTTTTTGCAGTTCTGAGACATATAATTACACTTCGTGTCTGCTCATGTGTGTGGATGTGTTTGTGTTCCTTATGTCATCAAAAGTCCCTACCGGATGGGAATAGAGCCTGTTGTGCAGGACAGGCCTCTGATGGTCCACACACACCACCTTCTTCATCTCCTCAAAGCTGGGATCTAAAGGCACCAGGTCAAAAAAGGGAGGATGGTATTCTTCCACAATTCCTACAAAAGAAAAACGAAACAAATAAATCTCAGTGTGAAGCTTCATCCTCAGTCGAGCAGAGGAGCAACAGCCAACAGCTGACCTGGGCAACAACAGTTGTTGTGATCAATCAAGTGCAAATCTGTAATGTTTCATTTAATTATTGTTTAAAAAACAACAACTTATTGTCAGCCTCATCAATGGAAAACATTTAAGAACATATAAGGCCTGAAATAGCTCAGGTGGAGAGATAGTCTATAGTTGGGGTTTTGCAAGGCTAAACAACAAAGCAGGGAGAGATAAGAATTCCCTGAAAGACAGCAGTAGGACGGAGCTCTGCAAGGCCTGATGAACGTATATGTAGTGTGTGAACACATGCAAAGGCATAGTTATGAAATTCCATCCATCTGAGCTAAACGTGTTTGTGTGCACGGTCCAATGCATGTGCTCGCAGCTACAGGCTGTGCACACAGGCATCTGGACTATGCATCAGCGAGTGCTGACACCAGATAAGACTGTTTATAATTACTGTGGTGCTAATCAGGAGAGAGAGGATAGGAGAGACAGACACAGACTAGAAAAACACTGGAGTGCTGAGAGACATGGGACCGACTGCATACTCAACCAGATCCGGGCAGACATGACAAAGAAAGTGAATTTCAACATGACGTGTCTGAGTGGATGGGCAACAGAACAACGTGTAAAAGATCCACGGATTAATTTGAACAGCTTCAAACAAAAACTATTTCTGCGAATGAACGAAAGCACAGAATTTAAATGGGACGTTGTCATCTTACCATTGACTGTAGTCCTGCGGGTAATTTCCCAGAAGACCAGGCCTAGTGCCCAGATATCGGTTTGCTTGTAGGATTCAAAGATATCCATGCGAATAGTCTCATCCAGCACCTCGGGGGCCATGTAGCGTTTGGTCCCGACGCGAGGGTTGTTGCCCACGTCGAGGTAGTCGTGAGACTGGGAGTGAATGACAGCCAAGCCTTGAAATGAGACATAGAGCAAGGATATGAAACGATCAAGATCTGTATTAAATTGCTGTTTGTCTCAATATATCAACTAGAAAAGCACTCAGAGAGCGCAGACCTCCGCCGAGCAGCTCATTCCCCCAGATAGCTCCTAATTGGATTTACACCGTCCACATGGTGATCTGGATCATCACCAAAAGCTTCTAAATTGTTCTTGGTGTCTTTTTGTTACACCAACCGTGAAAAGTAAACGTGAATCGGAGTTGATTGCTCCACTGACTAAAATGTTAACGGACATTTCAAAGTGATCCATAATCCAGGATCTCTTCTGGATCATCACCAAAAGTTAATCATTAGTTCCTGGTAACATTCCCAACACTTCCTGAAAATGTCATCAAGATCCATCTGCAACGTTTTGAGGTAAGTTGCTAAAAGACAAACAAGACAAACCAACACCGGTGATTGCATGAACCCCGCCTCGGGGGGGGGGGGTAATTACTGTAGCCATGGAAACTTCTAGTGAAGCGAAAAAGCCCTCACCCAGGTCAGCAATGCAGCACTGTCGGTTCCGCTTAACCAGGATGTTCCGACTCTTCAGATCTCGGTGGGCGATAGCCGGTTTTTCCTGGGAGCTGACTATTTCGGTGTGTAGATGGACCAAGCCGCAGGCTACAGACAGGCACATCCTCAAGCAGGCCTCAGGCTCCAAGCTGTTGTACTGGAGGAAGTCATAAAGCGAGCCCAGCTCGTGGAAGTGGGTGACGAGCCACAGCTGGGTGCTGGAATTCTTGGACGTCATGTCAGAGGCTATGAATCCTAAAGCCGGAATAAGAGATTTCAGGTTTCAACGTTGTTTGAAGTGATGCTACACTTTCACCAAATGTAGCGGTGGAATAGTTTATAGAGAAAACTCTGATGCCGTACCCAGTATGTTGTCATGCCGCAGCTGCACTGTATTGTAGATCTCTGTCTCTCTGAACCAGGACTGCTCATCCCTCGAGGAGAAGATCTTGACAGCTACACTCTCCCCCATCCAGGTTCCCCTCCACACCTCCCCATACCTGCCTTTACCTGGAAATAGAGAGACATAATTACACTCCAGGAAATTAACCGAGTGGAGGAAGAGCAGCAGAAGTGAGGAAGGAGACTGACCAACACACTCGACAAGTGAAATCTGTCTGGCCATAGTCCTTTGGACCAGATAAGGCAATCCTGTCCCACTCCCTGACGTACAGAACTCATCAAAGATATCCTGCAAAAGAGCAAAGAGGAAGAAAAATATAAACACAACCATCTTGCATAAAGCGACAGTGCTGAGTCATATATATTGAATGCCTCTTACGCCATATGTGGGGTCGTCTCCGTTAGGGACCTTGAGCATGGTGGCATCGTGGTCTTCAGGATTTCTCAGTCTGCATTGCGTATGTCTAAAGCGTAGGAACAGCCCTAAGCCAGTCACACTGGCAATCGTGATAAGCAGCAGTAGAGAAACCGTAATCCACAGTTCTGGACTGCTGGGCTCTGGGGGTGTTGTTGTTGTTTCTCCATCTGGACACACACAGAAGCGTTCAGGCAAAACACACGTTAATAGTTTGGAAACGAGCTGAGAGCATATCAATACGTGGATGTGCACAGACTTTACATTGTTATTGCTTTTAGTCTAAGGCAAACTCTCAGTAACCTGACAGCCACGGCATCGTGAGGCCCAAAAATGGAAGCCACACAGCATGCACGTACTCTTTGTGACCACAAGAGGGAACTAGCTGCTACCTGAAAGTGAGCTTTCAATCCCACCAGTACAAAATACTGTGGGCTGAGCCTGACAGGACTAAACTGCAATCTATAAATAGACTCAGTACCAGGATGGCGCTTAAAGATGAACAGATGTGATACGAATACGAATCAGATGGTGAAACAACAGCTTTGGGTACTGACTGATATGCGTCGGCGGCGTGGTGAAGGCATTGCAATGATTCTCTTTGCAGCAGGAGACAAAGAAACCAACAAAGGAGGTGTAGCACTGCTCCCTGTAATTGGCTGCGGAGAAACAGCCCCTCTCCTCATTGCTGTGCAGCCAGGTGTAGAAGCAGATGTCGCCCCTGCAGGTTCGATTCACGCATGTGCCCTTCTCATTCTCGCATGTGCACAGCAACTTCCCATCATCTTTGGAGTCTGGGGTACAAGGAAGAACACAAAATAAATAGGCGCGTGCATGTATCTTCACAAATCATTGCAAACTGATCATTAAAACATATCAAGGGTGATTCATTTGGGAAAAGTTAAATACGTCACATTATAAATATGTTTTTTTTTTTACAACCATTAACCACAGACAAGCAGTTCATCATGATAAACTGTGCTAGTATAGAAACCCTGGCTTCCTAACGCGGTAACAGACAGACGTATGTGTGCAGAATCTCCTGGCAGCTCTGTGGTTTACCAGGAGAGGTATTTTTTGGTTTGTCATAAACTACAGAGTGCGTCTGACTGAGTTATGCAAATTGTGTATTAAATATTCACATTGTGTATGAAACAAGAATCACAAATCCTATCACAAATTAACGAGCGACTCAAAATCAAGTTTCATAACATTTTCTTTTTACCACTGGGAGGCAGAGGGACCCAGACACAAGTAAGATATGCTTTTGATCAAATGTAAGGCTACTATTCCTTGAGCCTTTTTTTTTTTTTTACCTGAGGTTTGGCCCATCAATACTTCGCCAGTCACGCATTTACTTTGGCTCTGCATGCAGAAGGTGGCATTCGCTCTGCCTGTCTGAGCATGTTGGAAAGAGCTGCCTGCTGTTTTTCACTAGAGGCTTGCTAAGAACCGTGAGACTGATCCACCGCGTCAATACGAGCTGAAGAGTGAAAACGTGGCACGACAGGCGGAAGACTCGTGACTTCTTTGTGTCAGAGTCTTCTGATATAGTGTAAGCTTCAACATTCTTTTAATGGATCTTTGATCGCATCAATCAAAGTGTTCACATGTTTTCCTCATCTGACATTGAACTCACCGGCCTGGATAGCAGAGATTGACAGATGCGCCCCGGCTAGCAGCAGCGTGATCACGGCAGAGCTTCCCATCTCTGTGAAATAGAAAACAAACAAAAACAACATATCCAAATGAAGCCGATGCAATTCGCGCTGCCTCTTCACGAGGGACTGTCGTAATGAGGACCGCGCGGCTCACCGTGGGACATTAAACTAGCCACTTTTCTGACATTTTATCTACTGATTGATCGGCACGTACAGACTTTAACATAACAGTGTTGTCTGTAAGGAATTGAGCAGAAGTTAAAGACCAAGCTCTTTAGCTGAGGAAGCAATGAGGTCAAAAACAACAGTCCCAGGGCCCAGCCTGTCTGCCTGTGTTATAATTGCATCGGGTGGGAATACGGGGGGCCGAGGGGAAGGAGGCCCTAACAGCACTCCAGAGTGTTTGTGTATGTGTGCTGAGACTTTGAGTGCTATACCCAGGCTCCCAGCCTGTCGACTCCTCCACTGCCCCGCTCGCAGAGTAAATATTGATGGCTACGCTTCCTGCTATTGAGCGGCCCCACCCGGCTGGCCGGCGAGACGCGGGTCTGCCCATTGTTTGGGGCTGCATTGCTGAGGGTCACGCAAGCAGGAGGGCCGCCATGCACAATTCAGCCTTTCTCATTACTGAAGCACATTCCAGCTGCAAGTTATCTGCACTGAGGTGAGTGTAACGTTGTTTTACTGGAAGTAAAATACTATAAGAGGACTAAATGTCATTTATTTCTTTAAATAAAAGGCCAAATGGGTGCAATAATACAACATAAAAATATATTGTTACAAATTCTGTTTTATGTGTTGCTATATTATATTATTATTGTATTGTAGCCTGTACACACAATGCAGTAAAGAAACCTCATGCAACTGTTTAACCTTAAATAAGCCTTAAGCCCTGATTTTGTTTTGTTGTCTGCAGGATTTAGATTCCAAACCATTTTTTGCCATTAGTTAGCTCAACACAACCTCGTTTAAAAATCCCTTAAAACAGGATAATAAAGTCAATAATGTCATACAATAATCGAGTACTTGGAACTTCTTAGCGGCTGCTACATGCCCATTGGCCTGTAGCACACTGAAGAGGAACAGCTCACACCAGTCAGACATCGGCAAAAGTGAAAACACTTCATAATAATTTATATCACAGGAAAATATGAGATTGGGAAATTCTATATAGCCTTTATGTAGCCCAAACAAAATGTAACACAATATGGAAAAATGCTTTATAATATTGTATATATTATCATAAAATGTTCTTATAATTATAGAAATGGTTATCCTACCTTATTTCTAGCTGCACACATCTGCCAGAAGAACTCAAACTTGTCAGCACAAAACTACGGATATCCTCCTTCAGTTATGAAGCACATGGCTAGAAGTATTCTTATCACTCAAACTACATGTCACTGAAGACACAGCACAGGAACGAAGGTGTTTTCCATGAGTAGCATGATTAGTCAGTCCAGTGTCTGCTTCGCTTTCATCTCTTTGGAGAATATAGACGTTTGTCTCGGAAATGACAAACAAGAGCATGTTTTGAGCAGAAAATTCCACGCTTATCGAAACTTCGAATCAATTATGAAACCTCTGATCTGTTCCCCCAGTCTGAAAAGATATCTACTTTCCTCTCACGTGGGATCACTGGAAGGCCCCATTTTAACAATGACAAGTCACTAAAAAAACCACAAGTCATTTTTTATTAAAAAGAACGGCAAACTTCCTGTATCATGCAGGCTACAAGTCAGCATTTGCCAATCCGTGGGTCCCGTGGAGGAATACCCAATATTAATACCCCCGACTGAATAAACTTGTGCATGAATCTGCAGTTATAAGTTTTGTTTTATCATTCACTTGTCCCGGCACAGGAGAGAGTGGTAATCACACCCTCCATCATGGGTATCCTGACTTTAGACTCCAAACATTTCCTCTCTGAGCTCTCTCTCCTGTTTGTTTCCATTTTGTCCTAAACTACACCCGTGTGACCCAAGGGGAAAAGATCCATCGTCATCTCTTCCTCTCATCTACAGGGAGGCAGATCTCTCATTCCATCTGGATGACTGTGTGGCTGCAGTGGTAGATGGTGGGGGCATGACAAAGCACATACCTCCTTCAGCCCCCCCCCCCCCCCCCACTGGGGCCTCATTATACCAAAAAGTCCTATTAATGTCTCTGCAAAGTAACTTTAAGTGTTTAACAAAATTAAAGCTGTTGTGATGTTGTTGAAATGGCTCAACTAAATTGCACGCAACTCTTTTGATGACTTAGCCTTTTGTTCTGTGCATTATTTAAGTGGGAAAACCCCAAATCCGTGAACCACAGATTGTGACTCTGCTGGTTGCAGCGACAGACTGATTCTATCTTTTCACAAGCAAAGCTAAGTTTGTTAGGCTTTTGCGGCTCAGCTGCTGCCAGCATGTTCTCACACGTATACCAACAATAACTGCAGGAAAGAAAAGGTATGTGCACGCATGCTCATCTTTGCATCCAAACAGCTAAAGGAACAAATAGATCAAAATGGAAAATACAATGAGATTTGGGTATGTATGAGTGACACACAACTTATATAATAGACCAACAACACCCATCTAGAATGAGCCCATGAGACATCATCATCATAAACTACACACATAAAGATTAAATACCTCCTCTGAATGGAGCGGGGAAAACTATACAGGGACAAGAAATAGGTTTTAAAGCTAGCTGGGTTTTAAATTCATACAATGCACAAATCAAAATAAGCAGAAAATATCCAACTTCTGCATATTTCATCAGGTATGAACTTTCCCCCTCTATGCCTGTGTAGGTTCTGAGTCATCCAGGTCACGGTAAATCACGATGAGCAAAAAAGAAGAGTCGACTGGACTTGTTCAGGGTGGATCGAAGACGTTTCGCCTCTCATCCAAGAGGCTTCTTCAGTTCTGAGAGACTGGTAGAGAGTTTAGATATAAGTATATACTCCTGTTGGAGCAGAAAAAAATGAAACAAAGAAGAGACCGAAACCACAAAGGCAATCAGACTCAGGAGTATTGGCATTTCCTTTATGAATGAGTCCAGGGGATTCATTAGTCAGGTTTCATGACTGCCGGGGAGCATATTAAATTCTAACTTTGCCAACTATCAGTTAAATTAAAGCAGGTACCAGATTATGATTGATGTTCAACTTTAACAACACCCAAACTATGATTCACGCCTTACAAGATAATAGTTGTAATGGCTCCAAATGTGCTGCCCCTTTATTTATTTACTGTAGTTATTGTTTATTTAAAGCTTTTAATTATGCACAGCTTCAGGTCGGAACCTGACTGTTCCCCTTCCATGTTTTAAGAGGGATGAGCCTTTACTGTTAGGATATTCACAACTGCGGAAGGAGCTGTCAGACAATTTTAGTTTTTTAGAGCAGTGATATCTCTTGAATCACTAACGAAGAGGCCTTTAAAGATTTTCTCGCTCGTTTTCTCTCTCTCGTGTTTTTAGGTATACTTCTTTCCTTGACTGGATTATACTGTACTTTATTGCACTAAAGTCTTGGAGTTGCTATTTTAAGATTTTATCATTGTCTTTTATTTGTAGTTTTAATCATCCATGGTTCTAATTCCTTATACTAGCCTTTTTTAATCATATGTTTATGTATACTTTAACACTGTGTTTATTTCTGCTGCAGAACACTTAAAATAGGTTTTGATAACCGTGATTATCTGTGATGAGAAAATATTGGCCATTTGATTGGATTTATCAATGCATTCATCCATTTCTAGCCATACCTGTAACAAATGCAAATGCAGAGGAATAAAATGGCAGCTCCCTCGCTATTTGCCAGGAGAATGCGGAGGAAAAGAAGTCAGAAGATTCACACGCAAGTAAGTATAAATACTTCAATGTAGTAAAGTTCCTTAAAAACCCGTAGGTGCTTTAAATTTATTTCCATTTCCAATTGAATAAATGTGACATTAATTTGTTATGGTCACCATGACTACAACGTTGCACACACACACACACACACACACAAAAAAGGTTTAAATTTGGACAGAGTTCTGTCACCTGGCTCAGGTAGAGCACTTCCTCACACTTGTTGCCTCACATCTGGAAACACGTGGGGGTCAAAGGTGACGTGTCACTCAACACATCACGATCGAAACCCAGGCAGTTCCAGCAAGCTCCGTTTTTCTTACCTGTTTTCTGATCTGCCTTTTATCTGAACAGTCGCCGCTCCTCTCCCATATCAAGAGTCGCTTGAAAGCTCGGTATATCGAATAAAGCTGGATTTATATCCCCGCTGGCTCCATTTGACGGCGGAAGGTTATCGCTGTCCGGGCGGATCGATCGCTGATTGTCATCCAGAGAGCTCACATCCTCTCCTGCCTCGGTGACAACCGGCCGTCCCTTTTGGGAAACGTTCGCTTTCTTTGGTCAAAAAAAAGAAAAAAAAGAAAAGAAAGATTAAACTACTCCCTCCCTGGAATAACGAGGTATCTAAATCTAGAACAAGTGAAAAAACAACGCACTTCCCGCAGGACTGGCCGCGGGCTGTGCCCTATCTCATCTCAGCCCAAATCAGCGCTGATAACGCGCCACGATCCATCCGACCACAGCAGCTTCCTTCCCGGCTCGGCGCTTTCTGTTAGTCCACTCCCATTGGGCTAAAGTAAGAGCATGCTTTTTTTTTTGGTGGTCAATTGTCCCGATCCAAAGGCGAGATTACATACTTTAAAATACTTCAGAGTTTTGTCCCACCCCCAAAATGTCCCGTACACAGACGCAGCCTGGAATGCGCGCTCATAGCGGTTTTCCTGTTGCCCACTAAACCTCTCTTTTTTCCTCTTTCCCTTGTGGACTGATGTCTGCACTGCACTGCGCTGTCAGGAATGCACTTTCAAAGACTCCTCCATGACACAATAACATTTATCTGACTTGAAAAACAAAAAAGAAGTGCCTCTAATTTCATCTATAGTCTTGTTTCCCATCATTTCAGAGGCCAGTGGTGGCTTTTATACTACGGCGCTTTATCAGTGGGGACTAACTTGAAGATCCCCTATAAACATTTTTAGAAGAAAAAGAATGTGCTAAAAATCAAGGCTGCAGATGCAATAATTCTATGGTTCAAAAGATAAACTTGTAACGACATGATGAATACTTCATGTCCGGTTGAAATTCGGTGGTAAGATAGAGGCCCACGGCCTTACATGACTGTGTTCACGAAAATTTCAAAGAGAACCAGAATCCAGGATCTCTTCTGGATGATCACTAAAATTGAATCATCTGTTCCCATGGTAACATTCCCAACAGTCCCTGAAAATGTCATCCAGATCCATCTGTAAGTTTTTGAGTTATGCTGCTAACAGAGACAGACAGACAGACAGATGCTGGCAGGAACCTAACCTCTTTGGCGCAGGTAATGAACTGAATGAACTCTGTTCGTCCGTGTGTCTGTTGTAGATGACAAATACGGTTGTCCCTGGGATGCTGAACAGATTCTGTAAGAGTTCATTCAGCAGAGCATGAGAGCGATATCTTCATGTCTCTAATATAAATTCCTCTTGTCATTTTCAGGCTCTATAATCTCTCATTTTTTTGGCCGACGGCTGAATAAACAGCTGGAAACGGCTGAGTAAACAGCTGGAAACTCTCACATCAACTATCACGGAGAAAAAAAGCACAAACGGTTTTTTGTTTTTAATCAGTTCTCATTTCTCTCTCCTGGTGACTCAGATACATTTCATTATACACTCCCTGAAGGGATTTACCGGGAAGTCTGCATTTATTGTGTAATCTGCTGGAAATGTGATATTGCTTTACCAGATATTCTGCAATAATGTCAGCTTCTAAAATAAATAAAATAAAGACTTGTTTTACTCTCACTTAAAAATGATGAATTATTCATATTTCTGCAGAGGACAACATGAAGCGCAGCAGCACATAAGGTCATGTGACGAGGCCTTATTTAAAATCTACACTCCTTGTGTTTCAACAATATCAGAATATGCATCTCCAGTTTGAGTGATGTCTGAAGGGTTTTCTTTTTTACTGAGAAGAGGAAGTGAACCACAATCCTGAAAATATAACATCACAACGTGTTGCTACTGAAACGATCATACAAAGGAACATAAAAAAAATTCTTCATTTCAAATACCAGTAAATTTATTCTGACCTTGCGTACAAACATACATTTTGACAAGCTATTAAAAAACAAACCTGAGTCTCTTTCTGTAATTTGAGGACCAAGAACCACAAGAATGATCCTCCAGTTTTTGTATGAACTGTTCTTTCACACACATAAAAAAAACAAACACGTGATGCAATATATTTCGTAGAATAGTAAAACATACTTTGCTGTTGTGTCTGCACAAGTTTGTGTTGATGTCTTTATCATTTTGATCTATACACAGAACATTTAGATTCTAGTGCAATCCACACTCATTTTTCTGCTTCTCTTGATAGACATTCAAAATAAATTGTCCCAACTTATTATTACCAAAACTCCTGAGTAACGCCGTGTACAATAAGGAGCTCTATGTGGTATAACTCAACCAGGAAACTGATTTGATTGGTTCAATTAATTCCCTTTGACTTTCACAAAGGAATTATAATTTTGAGGCTCAGTTAAAAATTGGGATTATATAAAAAAAAAGATGGATTTATAATAAAAAAGGATACAAAGTTATTTTGCTTTGGCTATCTGGTATTTGAATTCTACAATGGCACACAACTCTGTCGTTGTTCATATTACACAGGCTGGTAAAATTAGGTTTGATCTATTCCTCATTTACAAATGTGCTTCTATTTATTTTCTATTAATGGCGGCTTCAGAAACGGCAGAATCCAAAAGTTATCCTGCACGATGCTGACGCAGTGAAATTCCCTGAAGAAAATAACATCTTCAAAGTTTCATCTTTTGCTCGGTGAATGTTTGGCCCCTTTATATTTCTTCTGGAACTCTTTTTCTTTTTCCTGCTCTTGTTTCTTCTCTCTCTTCTTCTCTTCCCTCACCTCCCTGTACTTCCAGACCGGAGGCTCCAGGTAGCCTCGCTGTCTTTTCTTCTTCTTTTCCTTCTTCGGAGTGGGTTCACGGGATTTTGTCACTTCAATTTTAGGAACACCGCCTGAGGGGAAAATGCTGTTTCTATGTGCAATGTTGCGAGGAATAAAACTCCTAGTGCCACCTGATGCCGTGCATTCCCTGCGCTCTGAATCCCGGCAGCGGGAGGCCAGGGAAACAAAGACTGCCTCGGCAGGAG